>NC_135504.1:18342229-18642229 GCF_052857255.1 Amblyomma americanum
AAAGCATCTCATGGGCATATTTTATATTTTGAATTATCGATATTTCGCGATCCCCTTCGAGTTAGATATATCTGGGAACGACTGTAAATCTACACAAGTATGTACTTGTTTGTCATGCACATTCAACCTAGCCTATAGCTAATAAAAACTTTCAATGTCCTGTCACATATTTGTTTTGGTAACATGGCTGCAGATTCAATCAATGGACTATTATTCGTTAATGTAGGGAAGCAGATGGTCAGTACCATAGCTTATATGGCACAGTGCCAAAAGTGACATTCAGAGGTCATGGATTTGGATAGACCCTTATGTATACCTTCCAAGCCAATAATACTATTATCCACATATATTTTTCACATCACTGTCTTCCCCCCCCCCCTTATGTAATGTCCCAGACGGGATCTTTAAGGGTTCAATAAATGATGATGATGATGATGACAGTGTTAATGACTACTGGCTTCCTACGGTCACTTTGCAAGGCCACCATGATGCCGCCTGAACTCTGGCTGGATGACAAGACCCAATTCGGTAACTGTGTTTAATAAGACTTCACTGAGAATATGACTGCACACCTCTCAGGATACTGCAATTTTGAAGGCCATGTTTAAAAATGCCCAGTGTAACAATGTAGCAGCCAAGTGCACGATTGAACTAGCAAGTCAAACTGGTGTACGATTTCTTGAGACTGTCGCTCCGTCCAAACCTAAGCAATAAGCTCAAATCATGGTCATTAGTTGTACTATAAGCTAAGTTTTTCTAGTAATACAGTCAAACTTATAACGAGCCCAGGTAAAGTAAATTACACCTCATAGCAAACTCCCGAAGCTATTTTATCATTATTCATGCAAAATATACTTTCTACAACAAACTGCAAATCGCAGATAGTAGGGGTGGCCAGACAGGCATATGCAAAGAGCATAATCTTTTTAAAAGCCCCAATTTTAAAATGCGAGGCATGGCAATTTTTAAAAAATTTCTTGCAACAAGGCTGACATCAACAATGAATCCCACTCACTCAGGCAGCGATCCTGAAGCAAGCACCTTGAAGTTTGGCTGTCTTTAGAGCCAGGAATGGGAGGGTGGGGATACAGATGCCAGAGAGTCACAAGCTGCACTTGGACCCACAAGGAGAAAACAGTTTGGCCACCCCTGGGATATAGTATCAAACTCTGCGTGCACGCAGTCAGCACTGAAACCAGCCCGCATGGTGGCTGCGCAAGCTCCTGGCAGTGATGCCTACTTGCACCGCTCCACAGGACCAGATGAGAGAGAGTGAGCAAAAGCAGCCCTTTTCAAACTCCACAATTTTGCCCAAACTTGCACTGCTGCGCAGGTACTCCCCACGTGATCAACAATGTGGGAGCAGCTACGAGCCTTTCATGCTTTAGGAAAGAAGGGGAACCAGCAGATCATGCTTTAGGAAAGATAGGGAACCAGCAGAACTGCTATTGGGCAACATGGGGTAAGAAAAAGCAAGCTTGCAAGGCTACGTGATATCAGCGGCATCATGCCAGACACTCTGTCCTTTTTAATGCGACAGCATTTAGGCTGTCGTCACACAAAAAAATTTCCGGCTTCTCCATAATGAAACCCCTGATGATATCAGCGGAATCTTCTTAATACCGTCACAACCAGCTTAACTGTACTCAATGCACCTTTACTGGTTTTTCTTTCTCAGAGACCAGTGCCACTGACCAATCAAGGGGCACGACCAAATTTGAAATGCCTCACGAAATCCTCCGATTGGTCAAGATAAGTGATGTGACCTTGTGACGTCATCACAACTTGTCCACCATGGCAGGTGGCAACCTGCCCACCAGACTGCCTCTTGCACATGAGTTGTAAAAATCTGGCAAGTGCAAAAAATACCAAGTTAAACCTGGATGTACCATATTTACTCGAATATAACGCGAGTTTTTCTCAAATTTTTTCTCCTTAAAGTCTACCCTCGCGTTAAAATCAAATACTGCACTTCGATTGGCCTAAAGGAGTGCTGCAGTGCAGCCATTTCAAAGCAGTCAACTTGGTTTCGGTTTCCGCAGTTTTGCGATCTTATGCAGGCAACATGGGTACCACAAAGGCCAAATCCGAATCTATCCAAAGTCAAAGCACTGTTCTCTATTATTTTTTTGTGTTCGTTGCGACCACGGGCTCAATGCTTTGTTACGTCATGTTCTTGTGGCATTGCTCGCGGTGTACTGATTCAGTGCACACGATGGCAACGCATCATGCTCAGTACGACGCCCGTTTTAAGAGAAAAGTGATCCTGTTAGCTGAAGAGGTATGGAATTTTTTGTGGCAGCTCAAAGATGACCTCAACAAGTCAACCATCTGCGGATGGCGGCTGCAGCGGGAGGGGCTTTTTAAATGTGAGCCCGACCGCAAAGGATTTCGTGGGTCTTGCCACGGCCACCATGTCAAGCTGGAGAAAACGTGGCGGGCTTTATAATTGAACAGCGCAAACGTCTCATGGGGGTCAGTGTCGAGCTGATTCGTTGCAAATTTAGAGATGTTGCTCGGGGGATAGGAAGCGCAGAGCTTTGGGGGTGGGTGCAAAGGTTTAGAAGAGGAATGAATTTTCTCTGCGATGCACAACATAGATATGGCAGAAGTTACTGGGAGACTTCGATAGTGAAAAGGAGGACACTGTTTCCGAGAACTCGGCCTCCGAAAGCGAGGAAGATGAATAAATATGCTGGTCACGATGTCTATTGAAGGTACTTTGTTTTGCGTCTTTAAACCTCACATTAAATTCATGGTTTTATATTTTCCTGCTGGCAGCATGTAAAGTCACCCCTCGTGTTACATTCGCAGTCGCGTTACATTCGAGTAACTACGGTAACAAACCTCCATGTAGTGACTTCTTTGATATTACAAGCCTCCCCAATTCCCCAACACCTTGGTTACTCCATGTAAAGAAGGTGTTGCAGCGGTTGACTTTGGAATAACAAACTCGCCATGCAAACTATTCATTGGCTACTGCTGTGTTATTAAAAATTTGGCCGAATTACGCAAAAGTTTCATGAGATAAGACACGAACTATCATGAGAGGATTGTCTGCAATTGCAATGAGCGAACGCTGTTGACACAAGATGCCGTGCTTCAGTGTGATCCGCGCCTCTGTGCAATTACAGCTGTCTCCGCAGCCTTTGTATTTGTTGCGACACATCAAGTGGCACTACAACAGCCCATGTCGAAAAGCAGCACGAAACAACATGATGTAGCAAAGAATGCACAAGATGAGCAGTGCACGCCCATTGCTGCTGCTCGGTTGTGACCGCAAGTTACCGCAGTCATGCAACGGGAGCGGAGATGGCAGAGGGTACACCAGCAACGCGAGGTGAAGAGTCAGTTTTCGAGGGCAACAGTGGACGAGCAGACCAAGAGTTTTTTTTTTTATGAGCAACAAGCATGCAGAAAGATGTAGGTGCTTCTGACTACCCCATACTCTCCCTGCCCCACATGTAGAGGCATCGTGTTTTTGTCTATCTGCAACTTAGATGGTGGTGGGTCTTGCCACATTCATGTCGTCAGTGTGAGCAGGAAATGAGTGTCTACAACTTCAAGTAACCAGATTTACTGTCAATGTTTGCCACACCGTTTCAACTGCATTTATTTTTCATTCTGGCTTCCTTTCAGCACAGTCCTTTCAAGCTTTCTCGAGAAAACTGGCTGTAACGAAAATGTGCACATAACAAAAAAAAAACAGCGGAATTTACTCAATTCCATCATAACCAGCTTAACTGTACTCGATGCACCACCTTTACTGGTTTTTTTCTCTCGGAGACCAGTGCCACCTTCTTTCTGTGTTCAACTTTTTTTCATGCACCCACCACACATTTTGCCTGACTCAAACGCCTTTGAATAGTTGGCTTCTTCCTGCAACTTTTAAGCTCAGTGGTGAAGCCACTTAAAGAAGTGCCGTTTAATTGTCTTCAGTGTCCACTCGCCTTCAAGTGTTGGCCTCTGGATACTACACTTCGCGAACGCCACGATGCCATCATTTCGTGGTAAGCACATCGCTATGACCAGGTGGACTACAGCAGTTTCTTTTCAAAAATTTTTACTATATAAAAAAATGTCAGCTATGAAAAGTGAAAGGGGACCGCAGTTTCATTTTACTACATCAGAGTTTACTATAACGGGGTTCTACTGTATTAACATAATGACTTCTGCGATGTTATAAAGAGAATAACCACTCTCCAGAAACACAGCCACAATATATGTAGAGCGTCAAGTGCCAAGGTGCTTGCTGAAATCTTTTATCACTTGTTCCTTTCAGAACCTAAGCTCAAATATTTGTAAACCACCTGGTCAGCACATGTTCAGGAAATACAGAGGGTGAAAACTTGAAAAATGGGTCAACACTAACCTGCTATTCCAAGAGCAATCACTACCACGCACTTTCAGCTAGCATTACGCAGCAAAATGAGCAAGTGACTGGCAAAAGGAATCTCAAGGAAAAAAAAAGCTACTACAGACTTACCGTTGGAGGTGGAGCAGCCGGGGCTGGTGCAGCACGCTGGGTAGGAAATGTGTACGGCAGTGGGTGCTGTGGTGGAAAGCTAAGGATGACATCTGGTGAGGGCAAGAATGGGCTTGACACCTGAGCAGGAGGCGCCATAACTGGCGCTGGCTGGCTTGGTGGTGGCCTCACAGCAGGTGCTCGGGCTGGTGGAGGCACTGCAGAAATCAAGAGCCATCTCAGTATGTAAATGTAGATGTGCAAGGTTGGTATTCCCTTATATAATCAAAACCTATTCAAACGTCAATTATATGTGTTCCACTTGTTATGGTAACAACGTGGAAGCAAGCATGCTACATACAGTCTTGGACACAGTAACAGAGGATGCTTTGGTGATCAAACTCTTCTCAAATCTCACATCTAAAAAAATTACAGGTGGCAAAGATGATGTGCTGACAAAGGGTGTTGCTGCACTAGCATATAAATGGGAGAAACGTTACCACTTCCACATATCGCGTAAGACGAGTTAGAATATCAAAGCATGCTCCATATCATTTTGGGATTGCCATTTGATGCTTGAAGTGTTAACTTTTGTTTTCTGCATGCTACATAGTTCACCAGCAGTACTTTTCTGACTGGTTGACATGGACTTTTGAATGCTTTTTCTGGGGGTCTGGGTAGACACTATAAAGGCACCTTGCGAACGAAGTAGTGCACGTGGAAGCCTGTTAGACTACACGAGAAGCTTGCATGATTCAGGGAAATGCCCAGCGGACAGAGTGCCTTTTGGAGGTATGTCTGGCATAAGAACACATTTATCGCAGCGTTTTAGATCGCTTCGAAATGACATTGTGTACTTCGTCACATTCTTCTTCAAAACCCTCGCCAACTGTAAGCTAACAGCCACCTGCAAGGGTACTCTGTGAAACGAGAAATCTATTTCTGAAAAGTTGTTTTAATGGGCCGCGTTCCCGGTCCGTACTCCCAGCAGGGAATCACTCCCACGTACACTTAACACAGTGTTTTAAAAAATACATCACTTTCGAAATGACGCTTCATACTTTTCAGAATATTTTCTAGGATGAATTTTGTTGTTCTTCATGAAGACACACCATCATAGGGGCACTCTGAAATCAGAGAACAGCTTTTAAATAGGGGTGTGCGAATATTAAAATACGAATCGAATATGTTTGATATTCGATTCGCATTTCTATTCGAGAAATTGATATTCGAGAACTTCCGAATATTCGAGAATTCCCAAATACTCGCCAGCGGTCGTATAAAGCGCAAACTTTCATAAATTCGACCGTGGCAAAACCACGACCTCTGGACAAATTAGCCGATGATTGAGTTAAAATTTGATTCAAGGAAAACAATACAGAGGTCTTATTCCCTTCCTTCTCTGTCGTTTATCACACGGACCGATCGCATTCCGACGCCGCTAAGATTCACCTCGTGCGAAATTCTGCAAGTTGGCTTTCTCACATACCACACGTGCTGCGAACAAGATGGCCGACAGCCCGCTTCTAACAACTGCAACGCAAAATCGAACTTTTTTTAATCCTTCAATAATGCGTTACATATTTAATGCCCACATTGAAGAATGCGTCCTGTCGTCTTCATAACTCTCTGAATGACCTCTGGCAACCCGTTTTGTAAACTACGCTATGCGAGAAAGCCTACTTGCGGAATTTCGCGGAAACCTCCTGGTAGGTGGATTTATCATGGTCCGCCTGCTGTGCGTGCGCGCCGCACTTTACTTGCATTTTCATACACCCTTTTTTGCTGTTGTGGCATGGTAAAATTGGTTGTGCTGCTGATCAACAATGGTAACTGCAGCGCTGGGCCAATATACTGAGAACAGAGAAGAGAGGTTTCTCAAAATACACTGTATGTCTATGTTACAGCATTCTGTACCATACAAATAATGTGTGCACACACACCATAGGCGTTAATCTTATCTCAAACGGTTCAGCTTACATTTTCAGTACATTATTTCATACATCATTCACGTAATACATGTGGGACCATTCCATGAATACTATGCACGCAATACAAAAATAATTCTGTGCACAGTGACTGCACACAATTTAATGCATGCACGACGTACCTTACAATCGTAGATAAGTGCAAAAAATTTAGTATTCATGTAAACACGAGAAAGGAAACCACTATCATGCAACGGCCATCACTTTCCATGCTATATTATGCGACACCAACAGAAATCAGTTAATATACAGTTACATAATCCCCTCCCATGATGTGCCAACTCTTCTGCAAACCAAACCCGATGACTGCTTTATCAAAAGCAGCGACTAAATCAGAGTTCATGATCCACGGCACCGAAATGAGTGGCTCCTGAGAAATGAGTCATAGCCTCCTATATATTCCATGCCTGGGCAGCCGCTGAAAAGTGGCCGTTGAAGCAAAATCAAGGCTTTCAGCGCTCCTTGCGGGAAAAGTGTGAGGAGGACAGGCAAGAGTTTCACTATGTGACAATGGGCGCATGCTGCTGGTTTGCATGCACTTTCAATATCTCTACTGCGAGCGGCTGGTCTGCGATGCGAGCGCCTCATCACGGCCAGAGGCAAAACTAGCCACGCTGCGGTGAACCATGCGATGAAAGAGGTTTTAGATACTCACCAATGTGAGCACCTCAACGCGAAGAGTCTGATTCATTGCCGCACGCCTACTTTTACCAATCGCCGAGAAGCAGCACTTGCAGCCTTGACGAAAAATGCGACTGTCAGCACCCATTGACTTAGGCGTCGATGACTAGGCATTTTAAATATAAGAGGCTACAAACGAGTGCAGGTAGCAGTTTCTGTCGTATCCGTGTGGGTCCTGCTGCACTCTTCACAATTTCTACGGTCACAAGCAAACAAAATACCACCATATTTGTCGAAACACTGACATCACTAACACATGAAGGAACACGAAGCCGAAGTATCTGTGACCGGCACCGTAGAGCTGGCGACAGCGGCCGAGATAACGTGACTGACATATACCCTTGTCACACGGCCAGTTTCAATAACCATCGAGTTGAGGGCCTTCGAAATTCTCAATCACCATCTAACTGGAAGGAGTTGTGTCGCTGCTACACGGCAGATCTCAATGACCATTGAAATGGTTTTCGTGTCTTACGCCAAGCTTGTGTGGTGCCACAATCGCTACTTTGGGTTTTGCGCAAGTAGCAAAAATATTTTTTAAGTATATACTAAATGCTGAAATACACGCCCATGCGCATGTCATTTGAAACCCTTTTAGTGTCATGTACGTAACGGACGCCGCGCGTTGTTCCTAGAGCCATCTGCTGAAAGATGCAAACACTGCTGCAGCCACCCTAATGCAAGACAAGCCAAAACCAAGCCAGTAAAACTGCGTCGGAGCACTGCTTTGTCAGGGTTAACACCTGGGAAATCGCCTTTGTATCTAAAAAACAAAAGCTATATTTCTCCTGAAACTTCATGCGAGGGTAAAAATAGGCAAATCAAAGATGAATACAACAGTTTAGAACAAGATATTGCTTTCAGGGATAAGCGACAAAGCTGTTATCACTGTGAAGCAGGCGGGCAAGATGACGCCATGTTGTCAACGCTACATACGCAAGCAACGCAAAGACCTCAATGTAAAAATTAATGCGGCTAAAGCTTTCCTGATACAATTTTATAATTATTGTACAGACTGCTTGCATTTAATTTAGGAGAATAATGTTTGTTCATGCTTTTGTACCGTGAATGTATCGTGTACGAAAGTGCACTTGGCGCCGCTGCAAGCAACACTAGCAACCTTGGGCAGTGCTCAAAGGCCCTAGATATCTCGATGGACTTCTGTGCTGCTCCATTGACTCGATAGATTATTGACTCGATGGCCATAGAAACTGTCCGTGTAGCAGCGCTCGATCGCCTTTGAGTCGACAGGCTATCAGTTCGAGGGCCTTCGAAATGCGCCTGTGACAAGGGGTATTAAGTTCGCAAAACACTCACAGCATGTGTAGCGGTTGCAACGGCCGCGCAGGTCAAATTCAAAAGGAATAGAGAGAGAAATATCTTCTGTCCTTTCAGAACCTTCTTGCGGTTATATTTTGTTCTTTATTACAAACATTAGCACCAATTCCTCCTTCAGTTACATGCATAGCAGTAGGTGGACACACTACGGCTTCAGCGGAGGTTTCTTCGATTGGCCGGGACGGAAGTTGCTCACGCTTTCCTCCGCCTAGTTCCTCAGCGAGGCCCGAAATATCGCAAAAGTCCCAATTATAGGAGTCCGAAAAATCAGTCTTCTCCTGCAGTGGACAAGTTACGCTACATTTGAAATGAAATTATAAAGAGCAAAAAACAACAAAATATTTAAGAAATGAACTCCCCCTAATATTAAGCTGCCACTCGAACAATTCAATGCGCACTGCTTAGTCAACAATGTGTACCAGTTTAGGTGCATTACCAAGTGCCAAAATCATTCCATTCCTTAATTTATGAAAGAGGCGATTTTCATGAAAAAAAACTGGCAGACAATTACAGTAGTCTGTAATGCGGAATTTGAGCGCAGCTCTTCACACACCGTTACGCTGCTTCCAGGATCTTCCTGTAGCAGCCACCTTCCGGTTGTTCCCTCCACCGCGCCCGATGTGGTGCTTCTCTCTGCTACTACCTTGCAGGGCTGTCGGGTGGTATGTTGTGCCGCAGCTGTCTACAACTACAATGCGAAAGTCACTAACAGGAGCCTAAGAGCTGAGCTCTAAAAGCACTCACTTCTATCACAAGTGCCATCTCTAGCAATTAGGACTCTCTCAACATACTATATTAAAAAAAAACACCTTTTTACGAGACGAAAAAATTGACAACCAATTATGATAATCGGTAATGCAAAATGCGCAGCTCTTCACATGCCACATGTCACCGCTGGTAGGTAACGCATTACACTGCTAGCCACCCTCCGGTATGTTAACATGGCAGCCATGTTCCGGTTGTCCATTCCTCCACTCTCGGTGTGGCACGCAGCGTGTTATGTCGACAGCACTGATGACTACAACACGGCATTCACGAATGGGCGCCTAAGAGCTGCGCTTTAAAATTTCATAGCAGCTAGCCATTAATGGTGTTTACACTTGGGCACTGAGTGGCAGGCCCTTGTCAGGTGCTTACATAGCTTTTGCCTGCATCCCCCCTCCTTATGAATTGTCATACAAACAAAGACAAAGAAAAAAGAGGGAGCAAAATCTGCAGCTTGGTGGCTCACATTCTGGCAGAAAACCAGGTCACAAGCACAAGTTCAGAACAAGTTTCTGCACTAGTGTCTGGCCAATAGCCAAAATTCTGAAGGCACTTAAGTCTGCTTACAGGGAGGAATGTGTTTTGAGGAAAGGAAATGTTTCTGACTAAAGGAAAGGGTGCAGTAGCTCTCAGATCTGGACAACTTGGTGGACACCTCAACCCCTGATGAAGCATGCCTTCTCAGGAAATAAAATGATTTGAAGAAAGGAACCAATGCAGCAACTCTCAGATCTTGACATTTCATGGACACTTCAACTTCACGAAAGCATGTTTTGAGGAAAGGAAATGTTTTCGACAAAAGGAAAGGATGCAGTAGCTCTCAGATGTCTCCTACATTTTGCGGACACCTTTTCACCAACATATCCAATGGCTTGCATGGGACGACACCGTCACTATGATGGCAGGCCAGAGCCGGTGACGACAATTGAGTTACAGAAACATGCAGGTTCTCGTGTTTCTAGCCAGTGAGCATCTCATGGAACCTCATGGTCAAGCCGGCAGTGCACACACATCAAGTGCATACCTGCCAACCTGGCTAGATCAAAAACCAAAAGATTTTATATTCGCGCCAAAAAAAGCGAGCGGAGAGGGAATGTTCACCTTTTTTTTAATCAAATTTAGAAGTATAGGATCGCAAAAACTTGTTCAAATAGCACGCTCACATAATTTGTGTGCTTATTTTCTTCAAGGCTGCACATCTGAACACGACCTCAAAGTCCAAGTCAAAGTCATTTTATTCAGGCAGCAGTAATAGGTGCCTAGGAGGCAGACATAAAGGCAAATTAATGCCTGACTCAGTGTCGGCCCCCTTCCCCCCTTCCCAAACACATCACTCAACAGCAGGTACAGTCACATCGTTGAACAAAGTTTCGATCAACATAAAAGGAACACATTAATACAGCATAGCTAATACGCTACAGTGATTATAATGCACAGCATAAACTGTATATGTAGACCTGGCCCCTATCTAGCATCTCTCGCTTGCCAAAAAAAAAAGCTGACTCCAAACATAGCGCATAGCTTCCCCTCCCCCACGTTACGTAGTTTCCGACGGGATGGCATGATGGCATCTGGGCAGCTCAGAGCAATAAGCCAGCAAAAATACAATCGCGAAGAAAGCAGTGGGAGGCAAAGGAGATAACGGTCGCAATAAAATGGCGCCATCGCGAGCGACCCGGCTCACTAACGGCAGACTGAGCAGAAAACTTCTCTGCAGTATCGGATTCGGGCGTGCGCGCAACTGACCGTCTGGGAAAGCGACCGTCAAAGTGAGAGAGTTGGCTAAACGGCACACGGCACACAAGTCGTGCCCTGGTCAGTTGCACCTTTCGCAACCGCACTAGGCGATACAGCCACGCCAATCTTCCCAACCCTGCCTTGCGCGCAGCAATGTACGTGTTGGTGGTCTGGCGCAACAGAGTTTGCAAAACATGCAAGTAAAATTTTTAAAAAATACGGCTAGAAAGTTGGGGCTTCAAAAATTATGCGAGTAAATACGGTATCTTTTCCTGAGCTTTGATAGCTCCATGACATCAAGCACATGAGAATTTGCTGCTCACCGCACACAGATGGCCTAGCTAACCCTGACCATACACACAAGCAGCAGCAACAGTACAGCGAGCAACAGCAAGCACGATATCATGCATGAATTTCAACCAGACACAGCTACTCTGACTTTGCTTGATTTGGCTTTGATTGGCTGCTTAGCCGATGACGCTAGTGTGGGCAATGATGGTGATGCTGGCAATTACAGCGTGGTTGCTGATACTGTGGCGCTGGTTTCCGAAAAACCATTCTTGTGCGAGCAGAGACAACTTTTCGGGAAATATAAGGATGTGGTCATACAATCTGAAAGTTCAGTCAAATATCGGGAGTCTCCCAGGCGAATCGGGAGGGTTGGCAGGTATGCAAGTGTGAGAGTCAGAGAATTTCACTTGCTCCTGATGCCGAATACCTGAGTGTGAATGCATCATAAGAGTGAAAGATTACACATAAGAGATTACACAATAGACAATGATGTGTACTGAACTCTGCTCTAGATAGATTAATGAAGAACCTCATAACAGTTACAGCTTAATGCAACGTAGCATACAGCTGGAATCATCTAAAAAAAACGATACAAAGCACTCACTGTAATCATCAGGATAGGGTGGATGGGGTCCTTGAAAATGTGCCGCAGTCAAAATGGCTTGTTGCGGCTGACTAGGTCGTTGGGGTGGAGCCTGTGCATTCGGCAATTGAGGAGCAGCGACAGCAGCTTTGGTGTAGGAAGAAACCTGGTGAGAAAAGGCCTCTTTAAGTGAACTAAATCAGTTAAAGCAGGAAAGGCAAAAAAGACACCTACAGCAGGGGTTCTCAGCAAGAGATGCTGAAAAACCCTGTAATTCTTTGCATTCATCCCTCAAAAAATGAGTGGCTGGCTACATTGTGAAACCGCACGCTATGAGCAAGTACAGCATGATTAATTCCACAATAAAGTGGGTAAAAGAAAGTGTGTCTGGGGGGGTGGGGGGGTTGAGGCATGCATGGCTTTAGGTGCTTGGGGAACCCATTGTGCACATCAAAAAACCCAAGAGTTCCCAGAACTCAATTTTAGAATCCCGAACCTGCGGTAATGCTTCCCATAAAATCAGGCATTCCATGCATGTTTTCATTATGATTAGGTTTGGTTTATGGGGTTTAACGTCCCAAAGCGAGTGAGGCTATGAGGGATGCCACAGGGGAGGGCTCTGGATAATTTCGACCACCTGGGATTCCTTAACGTGCACTGACATCACACAGTACAGGGGCCTCTAAAATTTTGCCTCCATCGAAATTCGACCACCGCAGCTGGGAATGAACCCGCATCATTCGGGTCAGCAGCCGAGCACCATAACCGCTAAGCCACCACGGCAGCTAAGTATTACAATTAGGGGTGGGACTTTTGATGATGGTAGGTTTTAATAGCGCAAGGGCATCTCAGGCCAAAAAGGGCCAAACACAAAGGTGAACAGTCAACTCACGTTAAAAAGATGTGATGGGTGTGAAGTTTCATGAAGTAATAAAACAGTAGTGCGTAAGGCCTAAAAAATTATTCACAGTGTATAATGACCTCTGCAGAATTTAAAGGGAGACTTGTACCTATATGCTTTAAAAGGCTAGAATGTTTCCTGGGCAAAGCTCCAGATGTGTCGCATTAAAAAGAAAGCTCAGCCGTCATCTCAAGAGAAATGGGCTGAGGCCACCATCGGTATGAAATTTCATGTAAAAAGCCTACTTCTGATAAAAATTGAAGTAGTCTTTTCAAGGGAAACATTGGGCTGTCAACGAGGGAGATGCATGAGTGTGCAGGTATTTGATTCGTGTAGAACTCAGGGAAATGACATCTCCTTTCTGGTTCAAGTCTCCAACATACTATAGTAAGACATGGATAGGGGTTGGACTTATCAGTTTGGACCAAAATACACCGGTACGTAAAATTCATTTTTTGACACATAGTTTTAACCGGAAGAGGTCAGTATTTCTGGCATGCATGCCAAAACGAACTGGCTATTCAGTACCAGTTACAGTGGATCACGCAGAAACTTAAGTGCTGGAATTGGGAACACAGAAAATTTTACTTGTGGAATTTAGTACCATAGTTGTGAGTTAACTCAGGCACCTTTGCAGATACTGGAGGCTTCACCACCTTAATGCTATCTGGTAGCTTAGCGTCGCCTGCTCATGCTTACCACCGGCTTAGGGCTATCACTTCGCTAAGTAGGTTTTTGCACTTCATGTAAAGACACTGACAACCTCTGGAACTGTAACAGGGAAAACCAAATATAAACAGCGCAAAAGTGCCAAGTTCTGGCCCACACGACTGTTAAGGAGCAGTTGCATTGCTGCCTCACTATGTGAACCAAATGGTACACAGTCATCTCATTTAACAGAGAGTGCACCCAGACTATGGAAACCAAGTTTTTAGAATTGAACATGCACCAAGGTTTTGTCTCAGTGCCCGATCATTTAACTTCGGCATTTTTATTTTTATTAAACTGTGCAACTTCCTTCTGCAAAGATAGCTCTTAATACGACTGTTTATGTGGTAAAAACTGCTGTATGAGCTCTTGGTTTTTAAGACAAAAGGCCGAGAATAATGCATGTCACTTTTTACCGCACCTGAATATTATTTCACGAATAAAAACCAAAAATTCATACATGGAAAGAAATATTCGACAAGAAAACAATGAAAGTGGCCTTTTGAAGTAAACACTAAAAAAGTTCACTGAATTTTTGAAAAATAAAAACAGAAAAGTCCAACCTCTAGTTATGATTTATAAGGTCTTCAGTGTTGTTTGCATGGTTTGCAATGTCATAAGACTGTTTAACACTATACGT
This sequence comes from Amblyomma americanum, assembly GCF_052857255.1. Taxonomy (NCBI): domain Eukaryota; kingdom Metazoa; phylum Arthropoda; class Arachnida; order Ixodida; family Ixodidae; genus Amblyomma; species Amblyomma americanum. The sequence continues at coordinate 18,356,327 of NC_135504.1, forward strand.
TCAGCAAAACTGAACCCTTCCACAGACTTATATGAAATAGAAAGCTTGGCATCCAAGTATTATATCTCACAGCAGTTGAGTTATAAACCACACAAAACATTTTCAAAATGAATTTTCACATCAGTGAATGCGCTCGTATTTATGTACCCAATGTTGGGTACAGTGATAAGTGGGCATGATAAGTGGGCGGAACAATGGCAAAGTTGAGCACGTCTCTGCACGAATGCAAGTCTACCTATTTTTTAATCTAAAAATCCAAAGTGGATTGAGGGGGGGTCGACTTACTATCATAACCTAAGCATGGCAACACCCAAGCAACCACAGATATCCGTCGGAGGTCCGAACGTCCTGTGATGAGATTGGACGTCCGTTGGACGTACAAACAGAATCCAGTTTCGGATATACTTATCCGTACGTTCATCGGACGTACGAACAGTGTCTGGTTTTGCATATCTGCATGAAAGACAAAGCGTACGTCTAAGGTATGTAGGGCTGAGTATTTTCCCAGGACATGAGGTATGGACGTTTTTTTATTTTTCGCACCTTTCGTGTATATATTTTGTATTCTTTTTATCGAGAAAGACTTATCCCGGGAATAAATTTTGTGATTTTTATGGGCAAGTAGGCTCGAAATCGCATTAATTCAAACTGCATATCTGTTTCCATAAATTTTTTTTCATCAGCTACAGGGTTTGATGCGAATACGTTTGTAAATTGGACCAATTCCACAATCCTTCCTGTAGTGCAAGAGCCGCCAATGACCCAAAATAATTTAAGGGTGGAAGCAGGTGTTGCTCAATTTTGAAGGATCTCAGTTACTAATTATAGGTTTATAATACCTCTACAAATTATCGAAATTGTACAACATCATGTCCACTTTGTTCATTAAACTTGCAATTGAGAGCATTTGGAACTTCAAAACTCCCGCCGAATACTCCTGTCATCATCATGTATGTCAGTTTGCAGTCAGCTCAATCCAATCCAACAGTCAACATTGCGGCGCCGTTGTCATTTTGTTTGGAAGTGTGGTGCTGCTTTAGATCTTTGTTATTACCAAAGTGTGGTTATGTTTGGTCTGCGGACAAAAGTGGTGTGGCACTTGAGCAATTCGAAAGACGCAGGAAGTGCCTGAAGCTTTTTTGGAACGCTGGAATGCCGTATTGCACCGACTTTGGATGAAAAAAGGCTTAGTGTGAATGCCATAGGTGGTTGCCTATGAAGGTGAGTAGTACACTGCTTGAAAATTATTTTTTGGCAATGCAGCAGGATCATATAGCATACAGCATTCGTTCGTAAGAGACGGGTTGAAAGCACGAGGCGATGGCTTCTTTGTTAGCCGCGAACACCACCTATTCTTTCCGCACAAAATGTGTGATATACTGTGCCAGTTCACTTTCTACCATCGCCATAGATAATCTGATTTAGGTGCACTTTTTGCTCAAAATCTTTTCATCATAGTCAGTTTCACAGTTTTTTATACCTCATTCATCTACTACTTATGTCATGCTTTATGTGTTGAAAAATGAGTGCTATTTCACTATTTCCTGTGTGACCTGCTTTTCCACGGCGACGTGAAGATAACATTGTTGGCACTGGCTGTGCCCAGAGACTTGTTGAATACATAAATACATTTGTACTCCTGTCACATTGGATTTGAAACAATTGACATTCAGTACATGAAGTGCCATTCAGCTTCCTTTGGTAAAAGAGTGTCTGGTAAAACGGTGTCATTGTCTAGTGATAGCAGTATCAGTAAGAAAACATGCATGATATATAAGGTATACTACACATCTAAATTTTATTGCCAGTATACTTATTCTTTCTACATTCATTTAAAGGCTATAAATTTTTATGTACAATGCTTGCTTGAGACTTGATTGGTAGTAGGAGTGCTCTGTAAACAATTCTGTTAATTGGTTGATGTTTCATTAGGCTACTGCATTTTTGCACGGGTCTGACAAGACTGATGTTTTTTGCTTTGTCTTTTCAGAAAATCTGTGGGTGGGGAGATTATGGATGTGCTTTCCAAGCTCATCATACCTGAAGTCAGATATTTTGCGAATATAAGCCATTCCTCTGCTTATGTACATCAACGGCAATAAAATATACCTGATGTACTTTAAACTGTTTTCCATTTTATTTCCTCACTGGAGTGAAGAAAGCATGAATGCACCATATAAGCAAATATCCGAGAAAGATCCGGCAGCGGACGCCTGACGGTGAGACAAACGTATACCTTTGGACTACCATCGGATGGCCGACGGACGTCCACCGGCTGTTTGCGGATGTTCAGCAGACGTCCGGAACATCCGAAACGGACCTCTGTTGGCTGTCCAGTGGATATCTGTGGTTGCTTGGGCATAGGCAAGACCAAATAGATATCAGGGATGCTACAGCGTGTTTGCAATTCTCCACGCTTGATTAGAAGGATTTTTCTTTTTAGATTTAACTGTGCACTCAGTGCTAATGGGAGTGCCGATAGTTGATGGAATACGCCTGGAAATGCCTTCACTTTCACTTGAAAATAGGCATTGTGCCATAATTTTGTACGGTTTAAAGTTTTTATTATCGTTTCTTATTTTTATATTCCTTGTTTTTCAACTTGCTCCATTTTTTTGCTCTAGAAGTTCACACTCGAACATCTAAAAGTAAAATAGTTTTTTTTGTATGAAAGAGAATTTATAGACCTATATTTTGGTATATGTCATACTAGGGTTTTGACAACAGTTTTTAATAAATGTATTTTTTCAAGGCCCCTGAGAATGGCCTGTTCATGTCTTGAAAGAGTTAAGCTAAGCAGTTTGGGACCATAGCTGGATTTCCCAAAGACCCAATGTAAAAAAAAGCCTTCCTTGCAACTTAAATTCAGCGAAGTCTAATGCAACCTTGCATTCCTCTGCCAGTGCTCCACAACTCCAAGTGGTTGATTAGGTGGAGTCATTGTGCCGAAGTGAGTGTAAGGAATGGCAATGCAACAGACAGCCACGACATTAAAAAAAAGACTGACAGCATAATTACGAATGCCCTTCCATCTGATACCACGTGACATGTAATTAGTCACATTGTTCTCTTGAAATCCTGAACAAAGAATGTATAGTTGTCCACAAAACATTTTCAGAACGCAAAAATGCCAACAAATCTTAATTGCTCGGCATTCTAAGCATGCAGCCATGAACTGAACAGTGTGCTTTGCTCTCTCCAGCGCAACCTGTACAATGTTTCCCCCATGGCTGACAGCACACAGGCTGCAATGATATGTTTTTCTTGATTTCGGTGTGCACATGTAGAAATGTTCTGAGTGCCAAAACAGAAAATGCCACCAAACAGCTAAAGCTCTGACAACTAAAAGGTTGACTGCAATTGCTACGTCGGGTTTAAAATATTTTTCTTTCAGGCTGCTCAATAAATAGATTGCATGTTAAAGCCATCTGATCAAAAGTTTTGTCTAATTCCTAGTTTACAAACAGTGCTTATATACTCTTATATGACCTTACATTTTGGTCATTAAACAGATTTCATAAGCTCAGCAGGCTTTGCATCAGGTTCATCTTGAAGGGAGTCAACTGAGCTTGACTCAAAGCACATGTTTCTTGGCATATTGAATTCAGACATGAAAAGTAAAAAAAATTGAAAAAACAGCTTCAAGAACTTGAAAAAGGCACGCAAACCTCTACGTCAGGAGCAATGAGCTACAGAATACCATTTCGGTTCACAAATCATTGGCATCAGCAAACAAGACAAACGATTCAGTAAAAACCCAAGGAATGCAGAAAGTGAACATAAAAAAGAACAGGTGGCAGCAATAATAATGTGCCCACAATATTTTGGCTGCCTGTTAAAAACTGTTCCTTTCTGTGAACTTAGTTGCAGCAGAGTAAGAAGCAACAACAAAAAAATTCTGCCCATTTTCTACCTACTAAGACCATACCTCTGAAAGTGGCTGATGACGCAGTGAAGAGTAGCGCCTTGGCTTTCCTGCCACTTCAGTACCTCCAATCAGACCTCCTCTTGGGGCTACCGTAGCTGCAGAGTTCCTGGTCAAGCCTGCTGCACCACCTTAAACGTGGCATTAAAACCTGATAAGAACACAACTTTGCAAGTTGTGCAAAAGAGTGCTGCACTGACAAGGTTTATAACAATCAAGAAAACATATGTACGTAATGACACCATCAGCAGCTCCAGGAGTTTTCCGAGGTTAACATATTCTTATGAAACTTATACTACAGGTTTTCCCCTCCTGTTCCTGATTACTTCTACCACGTTTGGCAACCATGCAACATTTCTTGCCAGCACAGATATATTTTGAAGTCTGCCATTTCCATGGCCTCAGTTAAGAGATATTTATGGGCAACACTGCATTTTTACATCACAAACATTCCCTGCACGTTAATGCCCGCTCCCTGTTTCACTAACAATATTTCAAGGCTTCTGTAAGATCGTATCGGGCTATTTATGAAGGGAAGCATCATTTTCAGTGTCTACTTCAGCAATTCAATGTGCATAAGAGTATTTTTCTAATAATGTCTCTGACGTCATCACTGTGTCACGCCGAGCATTGTCTCTGGCCACAGACCACGTTTCGGTTTCCCGTTTTAAAATCGTTCCTCTCTGTATATTAAAAAACGATTTGTTGTGGCAGAGGGAGGGGACTATCCACTCAATATATTCAAAAACTTCGGATGTTGCCCCTTAATATCGCTTGAACTACCAATAAAGCTGAGCACAAAAAAAAAAACTGCTGTGCTTTCTGCTTTTATAGGTAAAAAATGATCCTAGTTGTCAAAATTAGCAATTCAATTTCAAATTCTTCAGTTAGACAAACCCTGCTCAACAGAATAGACGAATATGAATAATAAATATACAGCAGAACCCCGCTATAGTAAACTCAGTTACAGAAAAAAACTTACAGTACAGTGAAGCGGTGGTCCCATTTCGCGTTCCATATATGACTGCACATTTTTTTCGGTCATAGTAAAGATTTTTTTTCAAAGAAACAACTATAGTAAAGAGCTTCTGGCCGTGGCGATGTATTTCACGCGGAATGATGACGTCGTGGCACGAGCGAAGTCTAGGATCGTGAGGTCTATAGAGCTCCTTCATGTTTGCAAACAAACGAGGTGGCGCTGCAGTCACTAACGGGCTTGTGGTAGGCAAAAGTTAGGGAGTGGCATTGCGGAGAGGTGTTGAGTGCAGGTTTTCAAGGCTTGTAGGCACGTTTTCAGTTTCTGTGAATCACAGCAATGGTTGATGCTTTTAACATAGTAATTTTTCGAAGTACACAGCTCGCGTTTGTCACGTGTGGCGTATTCAAAGAAATAGTTCGTCACCGTGTATTGTACATATGGTTAGTAGTAAACAGAAAGCGTTTCAGCCATTGATTTCTAGGCTAGGGATTGAATAAAATATGTTGTTGACACTCTGCACTTGCCACAATGATTTTACCTCCGGACAGTAGTGAGGGGAAGCGATTCTTTCGGTGCAGCCAACATGCGCTCACCGTCTGCTGACACACCTGTCGCGCCATGCGAAAAGTGGGGACGACGTTGTGTCCCCAATCTCCTGTCTTGCGTAAGCGCTGTTTTTAGCCGCAAGATCACGCGGCCAGCCAGGTCGACTTCTCCCCTTGTTAAACTGGTCGATTTGGTGAAAATTTTTTATTTGTGGAAGTGTTTTCTTTGCTAGCTCTGAAGTTTTCTGTTTCATGGCAAAAAATTATAGCAAAATATTCAGTAGAATGTTATAAACTACGCTTTTTAGATGTGTGGTCATCAAAAAATGTCAGGTTAATTTCATTGAGGCTTTCTTTGAGTTCAGTGTCGCATTTCTTTGACCAAAGTGCAAGCGAAGAGGCCAAAAACGAGGAAATAAACTTTAAGGTTCATGTTCTGACCTTTCATATTTGCTGCGATTGGCATCACTCACACCTTCGTAATTTTGTAACGTATGAAAATAGAGTGATCGTATTGCAAACGATTGCTAAGACATTGAGGATTGTAATAAATCTCTCTAATTTTTTTCCTATACGTGCGGTACTATGCTAGCTATTTTTTTAAGAAATGTTTTCATGTAACATGACATGCATAAGTACATGATCATCTAAAGAAAGAACTAACAGCATCATCATATAGAACAGGGCTTTGTGAACATGCTGGCATAAAAAAAATTTGCACACTTTCTACTCAATTATTTAAGATCTTGGGGTGACTTGACGAGGGTGTTAATTATAATTACCCAAGGACTGCACCAGGTATAGCTAAAAATAAAAGGCATTACCGAAACTAGCGTAGCAATTTCATATTTGCACCAAATTTAGTCTCATAACGCGTGCATAAATAACGAAAATACTTTTCATGCCGCGCCCCCTCTCAATCTCGACACGTCTGTTAGTAGCACGCCTGCATCTGCTTCTTTCCAAACAAGCTTCGCGGTCATGAACTGCATCATGAAACATGACACATGCATGATGCAATGAAAAAGCATGTGGCTTTTAGCACACTTAAGGTACGCTATTCTAAGCAAGCCACCGTGACCGCGCATGAACTTACCAGACTTCTTTCTGCTCGAGTCAAATAATTACGTCTGTCATATTAAGAAACACTTACTATTAAATATCAAATGCCATAAAACGTGCCATTAAAACATGCTGTGCTATTAACAAAAGAACGCATTCCTTGGGGGCGAGTAAACCTGCCGGCGGGGGCCCCATGAACACCGGCTCAAGGTGATAAATGCGTGCGCAGCTACATACGTGCTTTTTTTCCTTGCACAGTTATAAGCGTACTATGCTGATGTTCAGGTGAATGAACGCTGTAACTTACATGCTATTAAGTACATTGAGTGGCAGTGCCGATCGAATCCCAGACTTCGGGCTTTAGTACCTCGGCCCATTACCCGTTAGCCAGTTTACTAATGCGGTTTTTATCGCGAGAAGTCTATCGGAGCTAATTTGAAATTTTCTTTTATGCTACTACGTGGATCGAACAGTGATGTAGCTATCAATGCATGCTGCTTCTGCAGTGCTCAGGCATGATGCAGCCGCCGGTAGCTGCGTCAGCTGCGGTAGGCACGGGCAGGCGGAACCTGTTTTGCCTACCATGCGAAAGTCGCGGCTGACATCAGCGCCACCGCATCTTCGTGACGTCTCGATGTGAAGGAGGGCTATAGGTAACCAAAATACAATATAACTGCGCTCTTTGAGGTGGCTTCACCATTGAGCTGAAAACTCGTGAGAAGAAGCCAACTTTTCTAAAACCTTGGGGACGTGAGGCAAAGCGCGCGGCGCACATGGAAGTAAAGCTGGCTAAGAACGTAGAAAGAAGGCGACGCGAGTCGCTAAGAAAGGTAAGCCAGTAAAAGTTCAGGGAAGTCTAGAAAAGGGCGTGCATTCGTAGCACGGTAGCGCCAAGCACAGGGAAGCGGTGGCACTGTGTAGGCGGTTTTGCCGCGCTTCAATGTGTCGCGCGGGTTTCTTTACTATCTCTTAAATGACACTGAGGCCACGGAGGACGATGCCTTGATCATGCAAAGCTTTGGAATCAAACTGGAATTATATCTGTAGCCACCCTGTATTCGTGCAAATGCAGTACTTTCACAACAAGCAAACAAAGTAGAAAATGGGATAACATACGATAACTGAAAATAAATAATTACCGCATAAAGGGACAATAAGAGCAAGACGTAAGGTATTCCTAAGTGTTTCTTTTATAAACTTCGTGCTTAGTAAGTAGCCAGAGAGCATAGTCAGAGCCACGGCTTGACCAAAAATTGATATAATAAAGACCCCGACATAGTAAAGATTTTTGCTGACCCGAGCTACTTTGCTATACAGGGGTTCTACTGTACAATGTATGGTAACTAGTACATGCAGTTCTAGCTTCCCACAGGGGACACAGGACAAATTGAAGTTGGCCAGTGTCGACAGAGTACCGCAATCTAATGAAAAAGGGGCTACTTGCTCCGAAAACGGAGCTTTTATAAGCTAGAAAAGAAAAAAAAGAATAACAGAGGCACCACCACCACTACCTATTTTCACAACCAAACAGCAGTGAAGAAAAGCCCAGTTTTCCTACGGTCATCTCCAAGGCAAGGCTACACCTTCATTCACTTTCAAACGGCCGGTGATTATAGCGTCCTTCTAAGTCTAGTTTTAATCTGCTCAAATCCTAAGTCTTTAGCTACCAAACATATATCAACATAGCCAAAAAGAGCAAAACACCAGATTTTCACTACAAACCAAAAATGCACACAGCTGTCTGTCTTTAAATTGCATAGTGTTTGGTAACGTTTATCTCAAGTAAGAAACTTGTTCAACCTTTTTGCTATGGGTCACCCTTCAAATATACATGCATTCAGCAAAAAATGTCATCAGTTTAGATTCAAGAACTTGTTGACTACACCTTCTGGGTAACTTCACACAACAAAGACAAACAGGCATGCTCCTCACCCCCATCCGGAAGCTCAACTTTCGGAGCAGTTTTCTCGTGCAATTTTGCATTGCTCCTGCTTCGTTCTTGTTCCATAAGCATATGTCGTGCAGCCCGAGATCTGCCAACAGAAGGTGGACGGTGGGAAGATTCAGCAGTCTTCAATGGCGACTGTGGCGCAGGCTTGCTGGCATGACGATCTGAAGACTTGTTTTCCTTTACTTCATCTTCATGCTGTTTCGATGAAGTATCTGTCAGCCTCCCGGGTGGCTGAGGAGGGCGCTTTCCCCAACCACGGCAGGCCGTTCCCGAGCTCTTGGCTACGTGTTCCCATTCTCTGTGCTGAGGACTGTGGTTGTCTCGTGTTCCACGGTCAGGGCGGTTGAAAGACGCAGGTTTGGTCGGCACCTTGACCACTGCCTGGTCATGATGTAGAGTGGTTGAACTCTCAGACACTGAACGCTTGACGTTTAATTCAGGAAAATCTTTGACATGGAAAGGAGGGTTCCCATCCTGGCCACCACCTCTTGGTCTGCGGCCACCACGCATGCCTCTACCACGTCCTGAGCCTGACCGTGGGGTATAAGCCTCTTCATCCTCCCAGTTTCGTTGATACTTGTTGGGGCCACGGCCATAACGTTCGCGTCTCCGACCTCGAGGAGGCATAGGTTCGGTTCGAATATCATAACCATAGGTGCTCACTAGTTCCTCACTTGTTTTAGGTCCTTGTTCTTCTTCATGGTACTTGTCGTGTACCCAAACACTGTCATCACGCCATAGTTTCTTCTGCCATCGTGAGCCCCTACCAGAGAAAAGAAAGGCACTTAATCTTCTACACAATGCCCACCAGTAGTTCTGTGAGAAATGTACAACAGAGCATTCCCTACAGCAAAACTCTCACATCCCGAGTTGGTTTACCACACACTTAAGCTGCACTCCCCTTCAATATTACTACTTTCACGCAACATTTTGAAACATGAAGCACCCAATCGCTCATTGAGGATAAATGCCAAATTCCAAGTATTTTAAGCCTGTCAACATGTGCACCCAACTACCAGTTTTGTAGTTTTCTTGCATTATAGAGGCTAAAAAAACGGGGTACCTTCTACTAAAAGAAAGTACAATAAAACCTCATAATTCCAAGTCATTGGAGCCATGAAAAATATTTGAATTAGAATAGCACAAATATAAAATAGAACTCAGGCAAAAAATTTTGTTGCAGGAGCGAGATACCTTCAATCAGACCTCTAACCAAGGCACATCACACAAAGAAACGGCACAGGTCAGTATTCACGCAGTGAATCCATCGTGGGCATACAGCAAGAATGGTCGCGTCATGGGACATACACTGACACTGCTTTGATGCCAGCACTCTTACTAGACACTGCCTTGACCACAGCCAGGCTGGAGAGAAGCGATGAGCGAGTGCATCGCTCCTCCAGTCCGGTCATGCCTTGACAAAGCAGAGAGCATATGACACTGAAAGTGGTATCCCCTCCATGACTGCAGTGAAGCACGTCTTTTCTTTTGCAAGGATGTGCACCTCAGCAGTCTGCAAACCAGATCATGGGCCGGTTTTTGTGCTCGGAATACTTGATCTGGGGCACTTCACCTATTGCACATCTGCATCACTATGTGGCACCCCCTTGCGGCTCTTAAGAACCATCGCTTCACCAAGTTTGCGACCAATACGGGATCGGGCATTCCCAGAGAACACACAAGATATTCAAATTAAGTGGCCTAATGGAGGCCACCGGTTTGAATTATCAGAATTTATGGGATTGTACAAATTTCTCAAATTATCCTAGATTTCAAACCAACTAAGCTCTAATTATAGAGGTTTTATTGTAAATCTGATGCGACTGCATCAGCAGCAAGCGATAAGCCTCCATGTGCAATTAGGCCAGCTGTGGCTGCAGCTGCACCGGCTTACACTAGCTTGGAGCAGATGGTATAGTCCTTGCAAAGATATCACAATAAGGGATTGCAGCTTTGTGACATACAAGAGCACATGAATGTCCTACTTTATGCTCGAGCGGAAATATGCAAAATTAACACTCAAAAGGCACTGAACCACCTAAACTAGTTAAGGATGACATAAGTACTTCCAACACTTCAATTCAGCCTGGAAAAAATTCTAATGTACCACATGCCAATAACACAATTATACAAGATGAGATAGCTGTGCCAAAGCTAACTGGAATACAATACTCACCTGGCATCTTCATTTTTTTCTTCTGGGATTTCAGGCTTATCCTCATCACCTGCTAGCCTGTCATCATGCTGGTAAAATTCCCCTTTTTTGGGGATGTATTGAGGGTTACGCTTGTCTTCATCGCAGTCCAACACTTTGACCTGGAGGCCAGAAGGATCGGAAGTTTCCTGAAAAGAATCAAGTGTATACAATGCACAACAGTAATCAAAAAAACTTCAAGAATCAGATAAATGAAAATGGCATCAAAGGGCAACTTCCCCACTTTTTGAGAATACAGCGATATTTAAGAATTCAAATATATACAGGCTGCAGGTAAAGCATGCCAAGTTTCTTAGAGTTAGCATCTGAAAACTAGGATTGTGCGAATATTCGAAATTTCGAATACAAATCGAATGTTTGACATTCGATTCGTATTCGAAAACTGATATTCATGAATTTCCGAATATTCGAAAATTCCCGAATGCTCGCCAGCGATCGTATACTGCGCACACTTTCATAAATTCGACCGTAGCAAAACCACAATATCTCGGCAAATTAGCCGATAATCGAGTTAAAAATTCCAGGAAAACAATACAGAGGTCCTATCCGCTTCTTCTCCGCCGTTTATCATGCGGACCGACCGCATCCCGACGCCGCAAGGCTTCACCTCGTGATAATTTCCCCAAGTGGGCTTTCCCACATTTCGCCCGTGCTGCGAACAAGTCGGCAGACGGCCCGCTTCGAATAATCGCAACGCGAAATCGCTTTCGATTTTTTTTATCCTTCGGTAATAAGTTACATATTTAATTCCCAGATCCGAAAAATGCGTCCTGTCACCTTCATAACTCTCCGAGCGTGACTTCTGCCATCCCATTTTGTAAACTACGCTATGCGAGAAAGCCTACTTGCGGAATGCCGCGGGAGCCTCCTGAAGGGGCGCGTCGAGTAGTCACAATAGGGCAAGCGATCCTGTCAAAATCTCGCCTATTGCATGGTGCATTGTAACCCGCACACCTCTTTAGCGGGCGTAATGGCATTCGTGGCAACAAATGGAAGGCCCCTGTAGCTAGGGCAAAAAAATAGCCTGGCTGCGTAGTTTCGGTTTCTGAGCTTCCCCGCTGCAACTTCAAATATCGGCCCGCGCATTCGCCGATAGTCTAATCCCAGCACCGCGCGGCTTATTTTTTTTTTATTTTTTAGAAACCGCCTCGCAACTCCGACGCCATTGTGTGTTCCCCAGTCCCTTGCTTGCATTTGTGTTGTTCTTCCAGCACTCCAAAATGGGTGGCTCGTCACAGGCTTACAGGTGTTAGCGCGATGGAGCCACCTCATTAGGCCTGATTGCATCTTCAGAATTTTCGGCAGCATTTCTTTTTCTGGGGGGGGGGGGGGGGGCAATTTTATTAACAGAGGCCTTCGGATGAACCAGACACTTCTTCCGGTCCTTTGAACTCCAATAGAATGAAGTTTAATAGTCGTTATTTTTTTGTTGCCAGTCTTGTCGTTTTATGAATTTTGTTTTGCATGACATCATTATAGTTTGGGTACTGTTATGCCATCTAATCAAGTAGTATACATTTCTGTGCACATCATGTTTTTATATGGTACTGAGGCAGTCTATTTTTGTTTATTTTAGTTGCAAAGATCATACACTATTTTGGAAAAAATAAGGGCAACCACGTTTGCTTGCTCATCATTTTCTGAAATTTTTTTTTTTTACTGAACAGATATTTGATAATCGAAGCCATTTTTTCTTTATATTCGAGTTCGATTCTTATAAGAAAATTTCAATATTCGCACACCCCTACTGAAAACAGATGTAATGAACGATTAAATTTCTTCTCCTAACATCATCGAAAGAGCATGGAGAAGCTCAGAGTGACATCACAGACGGTACAATATCAAATTCCTATTGCCATCAACCACACCTTGCCATGCATCATTGGATGTGCCAAACAAAACTCTGAAGGTAACAAACTTTGCCTTCGGTGAAATTGGTTTTCTTCCTTCAAACGAAGTGTTTAAGCACAAATGTGGGAGTATGACACATGACATAATATTCATTTGTAGACTTCCACAAGAAGAACAACAGTGGACGGGCGCAAACAGTTTTGTGCGGCTGACCCATCTACAATTATTTTTAAGGATATGTTCAGTACGCAATTTCTAGCTGGACAGTAGAACTACATATGGCAAAACAAAATTTGCGCCTGGCACCCTTTCCACTGGTGCCAATTTCATATTACAGTGTCTTAAAGCACCAACACAAAGAGAATGAAAGTCTCTCAAGTTCCTTCCAAACAGGCAAGTGGCTGTCTTTTCACCTTAGCACATTCTAAGCTGAAAGCTGTAATGTTGAATACAGTGCTATGGATCATATTATGATTGAGTATTCATCCAACACACTCTAAGGTTAAAGTGGCACTACCTTCATGTTAAGCATGAAGTACCAACTTTTTTTTTCAAGCATGAAAGGACTACTGTTCCACTGTAGCACACATTCAATTTTCTCTCTATGACGTTTTAAACTCCAGTTTCACCCAAATGAGGCAAAATATGAAAAAAACTGATGCACCTGATATTATAAAGCTATTACAGTTGCTCTTTTGATGCTCATTGACATAGGTAACCAGAGATAGGCGGCTAAAAGCCTCACAATGTGCTTCTCATCTGCATCCAAAGGTCTTGATGGGCACCCGACACTGTTACAAGGCACACCTGCCTCTGTGCCCTAGTACTTCTGCATTTATGCTAGGCTGATGACAAGTGCACATTCCCGCACACAGCTCTAGCCCAGAATGTGCAACACAGCACATGCAAGCATGCCGTCTTAATGCTCACCTCTCCATCGCCCTGTTGCCGTTCCCCTTTGAGACAATACTCTTCTTTTTCATCCAAATCATCCTCCAGCTTATCAAGACATCGTATGTCATCATTTATTGCACTATTTTCGTTGCGGTCACCTTTACTCGCATCAGGGTGCAATTCAAGTTCTTCTTGTGGCTCCTCCTGATCAGAATCGAGGTTGCCAGGACTTTTCAAGGAGTCAGCGGCAGCCTCATGGCTACCCTCCTGAACGGCCCCAGCAGCACCGTGGCTAACAGAAGCCTCCCCTTCCTTTTCCTATGGTGAAATGGAAAGCGCAAGTCAGGTAAGCTTAGGAAATCTGATCACTGGAAAACGCAGAAAATTGCAGAAACAGAAGCAGGTGTTAAGAAAATCTACCTGAAAACTTCCTTCTCAAAAACCTACCTGAAATGTAGGCGAACATCAAATACTCTCTTCAATAACATTTTCTACCTAAAGCTCAGCTGCATTCCCAGTTAAAGCAACCTCCCCTCCCCCTGCAGTTTCAATTTCTACTGGGCTTTTCTTTTTGCCTTCAACAGGGACATAGCAGTAAGACACAAACAACAGATAACACACCACTTCCACCTTGCCTTCATCAAACATTTGCCACCTTGCTATAGTCACTTAATCACCTCCATTTTCCCAGGCCATTACACAGAAAATTCAGGTAGGGCTGATAAAATACAGGAATGATTGTTACAGTAAATATAAATTCTACACCTCACACCAGAAAGTTAAACCTGGTGCATTTTTCCCCACGCTCTTGGCGAGGCCCATTCTGTAAGGGCCTTGCAGCATTATTGCTGAGTGTAAAGAAGTGAAGAGCAGTGGCTCTAGCACACTTCCCAAAAGGTAAAAACTAAGATCTACTGCTTGGTCACAATGCAAAAAAAAAAAAAAGCTGACAACATGATGCACAAGCTAAAATGATTAAAAAAGAAAGACACACTTCTGCCCTGTTTTATCTGTTGCAAATGCTGCCATCCTAATGCAGACTTGCCAACTATTTATATTACAGCACAACAAAAATTCCTCACGCACCCTCTTCAACTTTGTACCAAGTAATATGAACTCGTCATATAGCTCACATTTAAACTGCATTATAAAATCAACCTTATCCATCATCATTTCATAATTTGGGCAAAGCAGCACACCTCCATGTCTATGCTGCATGAAAACTTCAGTGCATGAGAAACAAAAGGCATTCTTAGATAACCATGCATGTTTTTGAGAAAAGTAGAAGCCTGCTAACTATCGTAAGAAAGTTAACAGTTTGAAAATGGCAACCAACTCGCTTTTCTCCATCCAGTGATATCTACCATACCACAATGAATAAGATATGAAAAAAAATAATAACAGTAAACTAACTGTCAAAGTAAGACTAGTACAAACGCATTCTCAGTAAATATGTACCGACCAAATAATACACACGTAATTAAAAAATATACCTTTAAATGATGCTTCCCGAAAGTAATGCGAAGATAGCACCTTTGTCAGTGACTAGAAGGTTGGGTTTAGGGGGGTTTAACGTCCCAAAAACACTGAGGCTATGAGAGACGCCATAGTGAAGGGCCCTAGAAATTTCGACCACCTGGGGTTCTTTAACCTGCACTGACATCACATGGTATACGGGCCTCTAGAATTTCGCCTCCATCGAAATTCTACAGCCACGGCCGGGCTCGAACCCGTGTCTTTCAGGCCAGCAGCCGAGTGCCATAACCACTCAGCCACCGCAGCAGCTGGTGATAAGAAGCACAGCACACTATGCAAATTGCCTCAATCATTAGATTTTGGAGGAAGAAGTAAACTCTAGCAAGTCTCTTGCAAACCGGTCACATTTGATATCTACGGTGCAAAATATCTAACCTACTGACTGTCAGCGTGTCACATCCTCAGGAGGGTTCACCATTGCCAGTGTCTATAGGAACTTTCAGAAGGTATAGCACGTCTAAACGTGGTTCAATTTACATAAGGTTTGTGGCAGAGTTTTCTTCTTCAGGAAATAGAGGAAATGTTGTGGCCAGATTTTATACTTCTTATTTTCTTACAAATCAGAGCTAAATATCCAGAAAAATTGTGCTTTTAGATATGTCAGTCTTTCTTGTCAAATCCTGAAAAAACTAAAAAACATTTCCTCCCTTTCTCTTTCCTGATAATTAAGCCTCAATTCTTATCCACATCAAAACTTTTGTTTGCATTTTACAGGCTGTGAAAGTTGTGTATTTTTTGCAAGGTCTTGATATTCACACCAAACTCAGCCAGTGTGAGGTGGCTCCATCTGGCATCAGACTATTTTGACCATACTATACACTACCACATACCTGCCACAAAGTGTCCTGGGGGAGCCAGCATATTAAAAAAAAAATGTCACGTTGCGCCTCATCTTTCAGTGTAGGACATGTTTGCACTGGAGCTTCACACATGGCATCACATGTAAGCAAGCATATCTTCTATGAAACGCACAAACAGTAAACAGCACTTAACGAGCGCGGAATTTCAGCGCACTGGACAAATGAAAATATCACGCGGACGGAATCAAGGGAAGCACACATTGGTTTCGAAACCAATAGTTGCGGCTGGCTGACTTATTGATAAGCGCAGCTAATAGCTGACACCACTCCGGAATAGCGACGAAGCTCTGAAAACTAAACTATGGGTTCAGACTATTGGCCTATTGGCGGGGGCCTGCCGATCGCCAAAACACCTGCAGTTGCCCGCATGTCAGTGGGGCGCCGGAAGCAATGTAATATGCAGTTCAGGGCTGGGGACAATTATGTGGGCAATCGGTTTTGTCCGGCAGGTCATACCGCGACACGGCACCACTTCGGGAGCCCGTCCAAATCAGCCTTTTTCACAAGGACGCTCTGCACATGCAAGCCTCTTCTCCAGCTCCCCTCATGGAAAATGAAACCGCCTCCTCCTACTGCCACAGTTCATGTTAGTGACAGGCGCACGCAACACACAAGCACACACCTTGCTACTTTGCAGGCACAGCTAGCTCCTCTAAGAACCAGATCACGCCTGCGTCTTCCACGTGCATTTGTGTTCAATCGGTAGCAAATGAATTTTCGCCACTCCCTAGAGGATGCCACATCTTGTGAAAGAGGCAGATTGACTGATGCCAGCCCCTGGGCATCCGAATAAACGAGCTCCCAAGGCCATAATCTCTTACTTGCACGTTTGGCAGGACTCTGGCAGTAGTCTGGATTATCCGAATGCGGGAAAGTTGAGGACTAGGAATAAACATTTATTTAACTCGGTCAAATTAATGATGTTTTACTGAACAATGCTGCAGCTGCTGTTGCTACTAATTTCACAGGTGGTACATAATCTCTTGTGGAGGAACAAAGTACCACCAGCAACGGTGTGGTTTTTATCTTTGTATAAAAGTTGAGATGTTTTTCACGCAAAAAATTTATTTTCCATAAACTATGACGCAAGATTCGTAACACAGGTCCAAATTTGTAATTTTACGGAACATTCGGAAGAGTTGGCAGGTATGCTGCTACCAATCTTTTGCTTGTCTGTGTTCGTGCGCACAAGTTTTTCATAGAGCCTGGTCACATTTCTCTTTCCTTGGGCTTTTTTCTCTTCTTTTCTGCTCGACCTTGTGTGGGATTTCATATGCTTGCCAAGCGTGCCAGCAAAAAGAAATGGGATGCAAGAAGCCAAACGAGGGCTTAAAATGCAAGCTGCAACTCACCCGCAACCACACCTGAAGAAGGAACAGAGTAGGTTCTGAAAAGTCGTGTTTTTTTTTGGCTGGCGTTCTTTTCTAACCTGTGATCGGGAAAAAGTATCTATAACAGTGCCATTCCCCAAGGCGAGGGGAGAAAGGACTGCCTCCTTCCTTTCCCTTCCTAGCCCCTGCTGCGCACTGCAACTGCGACGTCATGAGAACAGGTCGAAGCCAATTGACCACTTGCGGAAATCTGCAAGTCAGCATCTCTGCAAGGCCTGTTTTCCGACCAAAAGGTCTCGAACACAGACGACACTCATATTTTTTTGTCGGAATGAAAACTCCGCTTTGTCATACATGGGTGACATTGTGCTATTCGTGGACAACATAATGGACGTCCAAATCCTACTAGACGTTTGCTACATGGAAGTAGATACCCTCGCTTCAATCCAGAGCACAGAAGAGAAACCTCCCCTGCAGTTACAGGACAACACCCTATGGAGGTCATCCTACAAATACCTGGGCATAGAATTGGCAGCCGACCGAAATTACAGACAACTTTTCGAGAAGAGGCTCCGGACAAAGACGAACAGGTGCCGGCATTCTTGAGCTCACGGGCATTGTGGTCATATAACCATTTTGAAGTGGCCTGAACCCTGTAGAAGGCAGTGGCGGTACCGGGTTTGACTTTTGGAAACGCCGTCATCTGTTTGTCAGCAATGGCATGCATGGCCCTGGGGACACAGCAAAGGGAGGCAAGACAATCGGCCCTTGGCACCCAGAGCAGTGTCCTGAATAAGGCAGTACAGGGTGAATTGGGCTGCTCCTCCTCTGAAGCACGGGAGGCTGTGGCCAAGCTGTCCTATGAACGCCGCCTCAGTGAAATGCAGGAGGGGTGCTGGGCACGTGAAGTCTTGAAGCACGTCTATTTGAGTGGTATTAGTACCAAATGGACACTGTAAACAAACAAACAGCTGGCAGAACATTCACTAACATATACAGCGTATGGAGCAGCGGAGTTGGCAGCGAATGGCCCGCAAGAAGCCAGCCCTAGTAGTATACCAACAAGGGAAAACCACGGTAGAAAATGAGCCCCTATATGACAACTCCAGGGGCAGCGGACAGCTGTGCGAGTCTAGGAGTGGTGTGCTGCGTACCAGTCTTATTCGAGACAAGTACATGGAGGATACGAGCACAACATGAAAACTTTGCAGAGGGCCCGAGAAAATCATCAAGCACACTGCTGGAATGTGCACGCCTACAACCCTCGATTTAGGACACACAAAAAAGTCCCGTACATGACCCCGTACTTGACGCAATCAACGAATCCAGCCATAGAGTTTCTAAATATTAGGTAACAAGAGAGAAAGTTGGCGCCACTGTCTATGCGAGTTTTTTAAAGGACACTTCATCCACCGTGGAAACGTCAGAAAAACAGCATTGCATGCTTGGCTTGGCCTTAAAACATGAGTACGAATGCATAAATATAAATTTTCGCAAATTATATGTTGCACGGAAGCGTTGCTTAGCAGCTCCCGGGTTTCTGAGCTCTAACACTCCAGAAAAGACCTCTCCGTGGTGTAAACAATGTGATGTGAAAGGGGCGCGACCTGACGGGCAAAATCACCCAGCTTCGCTTTTGAACCGGTTTCACATGCTCCTCCCGTTAGAGCCGCGTCGGTATGCGTCGCACTTCTTGCACCACGCTGCCACAAGTGGCATATGCCAATCAGAAAAGCTCTTGGAAAGGATGCTATAAATATATAGCGATGCAAAAAGAACAAAACATGGCAAAGCAAGGCGCATACTGAGCCTTTCCCGGAAACCAGAGAAAATGTGAGAGTTTCACTAGTTTGCACACCCACGACGCGTCATGGCAGTCAGGTGACAACATTAGTTGAAGCGTCTCCATTAAGGGTTGCTGCCCCGTTTTTACACACAAAAAGGGATGAACACGTGTTCCACGACGCATCAGCCTGAAGCGAGATGACGCGGTCAGTTCTCCAGCATCCTAAATTTAGTCACCGCTTAAACATATCAAGTGCGGCGGGGGACGCTTGCCCAAAGTGTGTCAATAGATGACTCGCGCCTACCTGCTTAAGTCTATAAATCAGGAGGATAGTAAGAAAAAACGGAAAGCACTCATACCATGTCTCGTCGACCACGTAGGACTATCTCACTGTGGCACTCTGCGCATGCGCGCGCAGTGCATTGCGGGAGGCAAGACCTACCCAACTAGAACCCTGCACATTTGGCGGGGTGCTATGAGACTGTGTGCACCAACTTTCGTTAACTTTTTGGCCGGTGAGGGCGCTCGATTGACCTGTTCATATGGGTAATCATCATAATAATCACTCTCTGCTTTCGACAAATGATTACTCTCCTCTTATTACTTCCCTGTTCATTTGTCCAATCTTATTATTCTGAAGCCTAGTAATGAAAAATGCAAATATGACATTTTAATTCTTAAAACCCTAGCGGTGAATAATTTGTTTGCGCGCATGCATGCGTGAGACTTTCTGGAGTCTTTGCTAAGACAATAGATGAATGATAAATACTTAACACGTAACCAAATGAAAAAACTTTTACATCCTTAAAGTAAAATAATCAACTCTGTCTTGCTTCGCATGTCAGTTGTAGCGCCACACCGCCCGCAGCTGCACTTCCCTAGCGGCAAAAAGCATGAAGTAGAACGTGCGCGCTGAAGCAGTGCCAAATGTGCAGGTCTCTAGTTCAGTAGGTCTTGGCGGGAAACGCGCGATCGCCATGTTTTTTTGGTGGTTCGTCGGTCAGTTGAGCGGTGCGGCTGGTTGCATCGCGCGATCGGTGCATCGCTTGCTACGGTGAAGCTGTCGCCAACTCTGCGTTTTGCGTGCCTGCTGGAATCGCTGGCGGGTTTCCGCAACAATGCGCCTCAGTGGGATGCTTTAATTCTAGCAAAAAAGCCACGAAAAGTAAGATTTTTTTAGATTCCCTGCGGCATTCATGCATGAAGCCAAAATAGCAGAGTGGGCGCAGGCAATGTGCTGTGTGAATGTTGATTGGTCTCCGTGACAGCCAACTCGTGGGTCTGCGGCGACCACTTTGTGTCAGGTAAAAACTCCTTTAATTTTCTTCGTTCTTGCACTCTATATATTAAAGAACTGTAGCGCCAAGCTCAAGGTGCGACGCCTGTGTTGTCCATTTGCTTGCGTGGCAGAAGTGGCTGCATGAATAAATGAGCGGAAATTGCGCGGGTCTGATTGCTAGCACCCCGGACATTATAATTACTTCAGTAGAACTTGTCGGGCTGGTTGGTTTATATAGATGCAAAGATCTGCGCGAACGAGGCAAAGTCAGCGTTTGACTGCGTCTTTGGCTCTACGCCGTCCGTGACTCGATCGCGCAGTTCTTTCATTGCAACTATAAAATCAGTGCCACGTGCGAGTTGAATGGAGCCTAAAAGATAGGGTGAAAGGTAAAAAGCAATGTAGTATGCCTGCGGGAACGCATGCGCACCGGGCACGGCCGCTCTCTGGGGTAGCGCGGGACCACAGTGTTCGCCGAAACGACGACGATGGCTCGAGAATGCTGGATACCTTCTGCTGAGGAGCAACTCACGTTGTTAAATTTTTAAAACTTTTTCAACATTATTTTTATTCTTACAATTATTTCATTTGGCTATAAACATCAGTCTCGATCTCCTGCGTGCGTTATGCATGTCCTGTTTCATTTCGTTGTTACTTTTTGTTTACTTCTTCCATCCTTACCATTCATTTTATTTCGTCCAGGAATTATTTACTTCAAAAACTCCCTGTGCCCCCAGTTCTTGGCCAATCCGCCTATGTGGGCATTTGCCATACTATGTGGAAAACAGCAACTCACCTGCGAAAGCAGTCGCCTTGACATATTTTGCTGCAGTGGACTGTGCCCATTTTAGACAACTACAGTGGAGGGGACTATGCGAATGCCAGTTGGCGGCTTCCTCAGCGGAACTCTCGTGCGCTTGCCAGCCAGCCGAATAAGCAAGTCAGTAAGCGCCTCATTGCCTCCACAGCGCTGTGTCACGCTGCGAGATCGCTTGCGCATCAACAACCCTGGCACAGGCTTGTTATCAAACAACGAGCACGCTTGATTAGGTATCCCGACTTGGGCTTTCAATTCATTTGCTTCCTGTTTGTTATTGCTGAAACTGATGAGAGTGCACAATTCTGAAAAAGGTCAGCTTGGCGTGCATTTCCCTTACGTTTTATTTTTTGCAGGGGTGCCTTCTCGTTTCATGGACCATCCGGATTACGTGTTATCGATCTTCGAACACACCCTGGTAAAAAATTTCCAGCTGGGAATCTAACTGGAAGTCCAACTCCTACTGGTTCCAGTTAAAATGGTTTATGGAACAATTCCCAGTTGTTCCCCATTGCAACTGGTTTCAGTTGGTCCCCGCTGCAGGTAGTCCCCATTGATCCCCACAGTAGCTGGTTTCGGCTCGTACCGGTACCAAAAGCAGGTGTAGAGAGCGTCACTCAGTCAGAATCACTTTACTTTTTTTTATTTTTTGAAAGAATTCAACACATCAAATTTCTGCAGTGCCTTCTTAACGTCCTGTATTTTTTCTGTCAACATCCGAGGCACATTCCGCACAGCCTCGGAAACGTCTGCTCCTTTTTTAGTGCCCCTGTGTTTCATTGTGGCTGCAAATAACAAAGTCACATGTATTCTTTTTATGAGCACAATCAACATGCAGGAATGCACTGCTTACCTATCATGAATGCAACCTTCTGTGACCTCAAAGGTTGCTTTGGTTTTTCCCCCAATGCCCGCTCCTTATAAGCAACTGTGCCACTGAAGCTTTTGGTGGCAAGCACTTCATTACTCATTACTCGACACAGCTTGAGCAGTATGTTTGCAAACCAATGTCGGCTTCTTGGTCAATATTTTCTCGGCTTGGCCTCCGGAAATGATGATGCCACCAGTCAAGTGGAACTGAGAAAAAAAGATAAAGCACACAGTAACTGACTGCTGAACACTAGTTTCAAACCTCACCACAACTGCACAAGCCAGGTGTAGCAGAAAGATCTGATGTAAGTGCAGCCTTTTTAAATGTCAGCTGCCAAAAATGCCATCTCTTGCTAGCATGCTTGTATGAATGAAAGCATTTTCGATTAATTTGCACCCACTCCTATAAGATATATTAGATCTGCATTGCAAACACAGCAACGTGTTTGCCTCTTGTTAGTCCTGTCCTTTGTGCGCTGTGCCTTCAATTTGAACCATATTAGATTGCAAGTCCAATTCCTTAATGTTTGTTATTACAGTCTTCAGAAACATCGTAGAGCAGAACTATTGCAGAAACTTGTCACGGAGGAAACAGGAGTCTTTGCATAGCTTAATTCAGATACCATGAGCACTAAGAAACCGTGAAGAATTGACTAAGGGGCTAAGGGGAAAGATAAACATCGCTTAGCAACCCATCTTCTGTATAACAAAAATCCTGCTTTGGTGCGGTGAACGAGAAAACATACCATTTTTATTAGCTGCAGCAAATGACACTGTACAAAAAAAATCACAATAAAACCCATCCCTGAGAGTAGGTGAAAGCATGAAATGTATTGAAGGAAAGGAGCACCATCCTCAAAGGCATCTCAGTTCTGCTAGGGCACATTCTTCTCTCACTGTGCGGTTGAGGAGTCTACCGAGAGGGGAGGTAGTTGTGAGCCTTTCTTAAAATCAATTGTTTGCAGTGCAGTACGAATGAATCGAAGACTACTCAACATTAATAATGAGACGACCTTACTGGCACAGTAAGCATACGGTGCCTTTTTATAATCATGTGCTTTGATAGGAACAGACACAACCAGCTTTTGGCAGCATTCCTTTTTTTGTGACACTTATTACACTAGTGAATCTGGATATGATAAAGACCACCTTTTCGTTGAATTCAGTGCCATGGATAGAGTAGACAGTGTGTATCTGCTCTTGCAGTGACCATTGGGGAAATAGCTGCAATGGAGCCATATCTGTTCTGTTCAGGTGGGTGGGGAGATCAGTTTTATCAGGAGTCGCTTAAGCAGACGTGGTTTCCCAACGTCGTTTAGATTTGCCTCTTGGTTGCCCAGATGTTCTCTTTTGTTCCCCTCTAGGTTCTCTCTTAGCTTTGGCACAAACTCATCTCAAGGTTGCTGTCAAGGGAAGCGCTAAAAGCATTTCATGCTTAAAAAGGTTGTATACACACTAAAGGATTCCTAAAACAGTCCGTCAGCACATGCCTAATCACTCAGGAATGAAGGCCACTACTCTTAAATTTCTCCTCATGCTGCTGCCCTTGTGTGGAGGATTAGTGGAAGGAATTCGACCGCTGACCCCAAGGACGCGAGTTTGATCCCAGTGACGGTGTCCACGTTTAGATGGCAGTTAAATACAAGAGGCTTGTGTATTGTGACTGTCGATGCAAGTTAAAGAGCCTCAAGAGGCAAAACATATCCGGACATCTCCAATATGGCATCCCTCACATTACAGGTCATTTTGGGATGTTGCGCTTCTATCCTGTCTTCTCTACCCCTTTTTTCCTGTGAACGTGTATTGAGCGCACAGTGTTTCAAAAATGAACACGTACCAACTAGCCCGTCGGAATGAATTACTTTGGATGCTAAACCCAAAAAGCCACAAACATTGTATGCTGCTTCCTTTAACTAATACATCCTAGAGGCTTAGGTTGTCCTTTAGCCAAGGAACATCATATCTATCCCATGATAGTAATAACCAAACAGCCACCGCGGTTGCTCAGTTGTTATGGCATTCGGCTGCTGACCAGAAAGACGCAAGTTCGATCTTGGCCGGTACGGTCTAATTTTGATGGAGGCGAAATTTTAAAGGCTCGTGTACTGTGCGATGTCAGTGCATGTTACAGAACCCCAGTTGGTCGAAATTTCCGAAGCCCTTCGCTACGGCATCCCTCATAGCCTGAGTTTCTTTGGGACTTTAAACCCCCATAAACCAATCCTAATAAACCACAACACCTACGCCTCAAACTTTGTAACTGACAGTTCTCAAATGCTGCTTTGGTGTAAACTGCTGAACAGAAAAAGCACATGAAAACTAACACACTTTATTCTTGATACACTGTCGTTCTGACACTTGGGACCAGTAGGCATAGTTCAAGTGAACTGAAATAAGAAAGCAGAGATCGCATTGCACTTTTTTATGCCTCATGTGACCTAAAGTGAAGTTCACTGGAACACATAGCAATTTGGCTATTGTAACCTTAGGAACAATAAAAAAGAAGCTTAAGTGTAAATCATTTCCCATGCGACATGAATTCTATATGGCGATCGATGTACATAGTGCTGCCACTCCAAGTAATCACAGATTCGGTGCCCATACATTTTTAACTGTATTCAACGGTGCATGCTGGTCTAAAATGTAAGCCTACCTTGTGGCTGGATAGCTTCCGGTGCTGCATTTTGAATTGGAAGGGGCAGCTCCACGAACTCTGCATCCCTTGTCTCAGCAGGATTCCATGAGCTGCACCCAGGGCCCTCAAAAGCACCATGCTCTGGCACAGTATGGTCCGAGACAACAGCTGAAATTGCATCACAATGGGCAAATTTAATGACTTTAGTTAGGCTGCCTTCTAGCCTTGTGTGTAAAGATACCTCTGGCTTTTCCACAAATTGGTAAGAGAGGTGAAATTATCAAGCCTACCATTCGCCATGAGATTCTGCCACCTTGTAGCTCCCTCGCTCGTCAAACTGGTTGCACGTGTTTCCACAGAAAGCCAGAATTCACAGACAAAGATGTGACACAGAAACACAGCTGTTTAGGTTTTCCTATAATGTGAAACACACTCAAATATTTTTGCTTCAAGGCATCACTGCAATGAAGCAACCTGTGACAGAAGAAGCTCATTTTGCTTCTGCAAATGCAGTGCCTTGCTTTTCCACATCTTCTCCTTCAGTGCTCTGTCGACTTTCCTTTTTGCGCAGTCTTCATCGCTTGATGTAAAAGAAGTTATCCTTGATCGTTTAGAACCCTGCAGAGGTTTAAATTGAACCAGTTTGTTCACCATGGTATAGAGGAATACTAAGCTTACCACTTTAGTTCCCCTAGCACTTCCTGACACTTTCCCAATGCTGCTCATCAAGGAAGCTTGAAGGTTATCATTCAAAATTGTCTTGTACGCAGACGATTTTGCAGCTGCTCGTTTGACCTTCCGTCTCTGCAATAAGGAAAAAATTGCATTGCTGAAGCAGTGACACACATAACATATATTAGAAAGAATCTTATATTGATATGTTCCACATGACAGCAAGTAGTAATTATCTAAAGGCCACCTTTGTATTATGTTAAGCAGAAAACTAATGGGAGCTGTTGTTCTGCTGCAGCCAGAAGTACTTGTTCAAAGTTCCTTAGGCAGTGCCTCTGGTCTAACATTTTGTCATTAAAATACTGCTTGCTTTGTGGTATTCGAACTGGCTGACATGCATAAGAAAAGCACTCCAGATGTTTCATGCCACGCAGTGCAGAAATTTTCATCAATAAAAAGGTGCCGCACGCTTTTTTCTTAGCAGTTATGCACCAGACAGTGCTATGCTTTAGCCACCACATGGATTTCACCCACACCAGCTGAATAATTTATAACAATCTTTTCCCGTGTCATTTTCATTTCAACAGTCAAAGGCGTACAGCTATGATGTCAAATGCACATTTAGGTCACGTGAACTATGCAAGAACAACGGCGGTCATCAACACTCCGTCTCATCGCTCTTTTCGTGCACCTGGCACTCTATGCTCGATTCCTTACCTTCCTCTCTTTTCTTTGCTGCTCTTGCTCACCCGCCTCGCTTTTTGTGTCTAGTTCTTCAGCATACAGCTTAGGGATATGCACCCTTTTCGTTGTGTAGCGCTTTTCGAGACCATCTTAGGTGCCTTGGAACATATAAAAAGAACATTTCACCTTTACTGTTGATTACATCGGTGTGTGTACACACACACACACACATGTACAGAGTGTTAAAAAATGCACTTACAGTCCAGCATAAGAACTTGAGCACTGTACGTGCCCGTGTTCTCTTCATTCACAGAGTCCCGGCACATAACTGAATACAATAGTTCATTGTCAAAATCCGTGATGCTTTGGGGGCTAAATCCATCAATATCATCAACTGGCACCACGTGAAGGCGGTTACCCTCTTCGTGCACAATGCGCCCAAGCGCTAACATTCTTCGTCGTCATTTAGAACTTCAAAAACGAAAAACAAAAATATGCCAACTGCCGTAAACTGCAGAAAGTGAACGCAAAAATAAATTGCTTGAAGGACGTGCGAACAGCAACACCAAATGCTAGAAACCCACATTGGTGATGTTAATGGCGTTGCGCTTTCAAGATTTGTAGGGTCACTAGAGAAATCTGTAAACTCATGGAGGAAGGTAAAATTAATCACATTGCATGGGTACTACTAAAATGAGTATAAAACTTATCTTTGTCACGATTTTATTCTTTGATGTGAGTATTAAGCTCAGCATCAACTTTAAAACACTTGGACATAACCAGTGTTCTATCCAATCTCCAGTCCAATCCAATATTTTGCAGGGTAAACATGGCAACTCTGGCTCTGTTTGCACGAGTATGGCTTACTACTATCTAGTTTTAGTTCACCATACTAGAGCGTTCGAAGCTGCATCAATTTAGATTTTTTGTTAGCGGGCTCTCAGCTCAATATGAGAATGATGAATCGGCGGAAGTGTTACTTGGAATGTGACAGTCACATAGAAGACTTGCCAGAGACCACTAAATATCGAGAGATGAATGGTCCTTGATGTGGACCTAAAGTTACATGTGCGCTGAACACCGACTCACCATGTGGACCTCAATCTACAGGTGCACCAAACACTGACTCAGCACTGCAAACAGCATGCGAAGTGTACAGTGAATTTCAAGAACCATCTGGTGCCTCCATGCCTCAGATGAGAGATACGCCGAACACTAACATAGCATCGCATACAACAGAAAGCCCATTAGACATTCAGCTTCAAGAGTCAACAGGTGCTTCTGTGCCTTGAGTAATTGGTGCGCCGAACAACGCAGCACTGGAAACAGCAGGAAACCTGATTGACTATAACAGCCAAGAGTAGCCAGGCGCCACCGTGCATCGACGTAGTACGTCGAACACTGATAAATCACCGGAAACAGCAGTAAGCCCAGCCGGCAGCCAGCTTCAAAAGTCACCAGGTGCCGCTGCGCCACTCCTTGCGTCTCCTGCTACACAAGGCTCTGTAACAGTGCACTGTGGCACTTCTGAAACAGGGTCTGTTCAGCCTGGTGACACTTCACAAGCACCTCCCAATGAAGAAACTGATACTTGCGCAAAAGCTCTTTTGCCAAGATTTACTGGCCCTGACACTGAACTTTGCGATTTGAGTTCGGGCTACCTTGGAAAGGTGTCGAGGCACTCCAAAATCTCATAGCGCACATCCTTGATAGACAGGCTGTGCCAAGAACAAACTACTTGTTCAAGAAACATGGTTCAGGGGTTGAGGCTGCACATTTTCATTTTTATTGTGCAAACCGTATGACTACACTGTACTGTACAGCAAAACTAAATGAAAGGAACGCTGTTCCTTTCATTTAGTTTTGCTTCTTTTTGACTTTGCCTTTTGAATTTCAGTTACTCATACTCGCTGACCAAGCTTTGTCAAACGCACTTCTGAGCCGGCTTGAAAACATTGATGAAGGAAGAACAGAGGAAATGAGCGACCTGACGGATGGTTGCTTGTATGAAAAAGTTTGGGCCAATCTTTCTCAACATGATCTCACTCCGACACTCAACGTGGATGGTGCACTGATGTTCAAGTCGTCCAAATATTCAATATGGCCAATTCAAGTCATGATTAATAAACTACCTGTGCTCCAGAAATACTCATACCGGCTCTGTGGTACGGCCATTCACATGTAGATATGAACCTCTTCATGCAAGCATTCGTCAAGCAGATGCATCAGCTTGAGCAAACTGGAATTGCCTGGAAAGCTGGGCTGCAAACCATGCACTCCAAGGTAATTTACTAGACGATTAATGTTTAACATTATGTTCTTTGCCTGCAAGTGCATAAGGCATGCAAACGATATGGAGAAAAGATTTAGTGCCACTTCTCTAATTCGAGTTCATTTTATTACTGCAGGTTTACGGCCTCCGCTGTTGCGCCGATTCTCCAGCACGGGCACTCTTGCAAAACATTGTTCAGTTCAATGGCCGCTATGGCTGTGGTTGGTGCCTTCACCCAGGACAAACCATTGATGGTAGGCAAATTGTTCGTGTATCTGTGTTGATGTTTATTTCAGTTTTGTATTATATGGATGCTTGCTTTTCTTGAAAAATGTCAGTTGTAGTTTTACACCTGTCATAATCTGATTCCTTGAACTTTATTAATTGCTTTGGTCTTCAGTTTCAATGCATATTTGGCATTCTTTAAAGAAGGATTCTAAGTTTTATTATTTGCTTTGTTCTTCAGTTTCAATGCATATTTGGCATTCTTTAAAGAGAGATTCTAAGTAACATTGCAAAAGTTACAAATACTGGAATAGACAATTGTGAAAACTAAATTTCCTCCATGTCAATATAGCTCTATACTAAATGACTGTTGCAGTATGGGTGTGTATACTACATCTTTTCTCTACCTTTCACTTCTTGCACGCGCAAGAACCATAAAGTACCCTGTTGGCACTACTGTGCAAGAAAGGACCGATTCTGCGACCAGAGCGCAAATGGCTGATGCTGCAGCATTGGAAACAGGCATTGCTGCAGCGAAGGGGCCGTCTCCTCTTATGAACTTAAAGCACTTTGATGTAATCTGGGGGTTGAACCAAGATTACATGCATTGTGTATTGCTTGGAGTGACACGGCAGCTTACTGAGCTCTGGTACAGTGAGGTGCATGAACCATGCTATATTGGCTCACCCCAAATTTTTCAGCTTTTAGGTGTTCGCCTCTCAACGCTGAAGCCACCACAGTGTATCAGACGACTTCAGCATTCGTTGTCAGAGAAAAAATTTTGGAAGGCCACAGAGTGGCAGCAATGGCTGCTGTACTTTGTATTGCTGTGTCTTCAAGGCATTTTGCCCTCACGGTACTTAAAGCATTTCACTCTTCTTGTTCAAGGCATCTATCTCTTGCTGAAAGGCACGGTGACTGTGACAGATGTGACTGAGAGCGCTCATTGCCTCGTGTAATTTGTTGTGGACACACAGTTTCTTTACAGCAAGAGGCAGATGACATTTAACGTGCATCAGATTATGCACTTGCCAAAGAGCGCGTTGCTTCAGGGGTCATTATGGGTGCATTCTTGCTTTGCTTTTGAGGCAAACATGGGCCATTTAAAAGAAGTGGTGACGTCAGCCAAACGTGTTCCACTGCAAATTGTGGGACGCTTACTGATGATCAGTAACAGTAAAAGCCTGATGACATTGGTCTCTGCACAGACTTTGAGCGTTTTGTCAAAAGCTCCAAAGTTGTCTAGCAGAAATCCAGTGCTGCTCCAGGGTAAGCCACGAGAAGAATGTTAACCAGTACTGGCATTTGTCAAATCTAACATGGGCAGCATTGTGAATGAGCCAGTTTTAGAACACTGCAGAGCTTCAGTGTTTGGTCATATATTTCATAGTGAAGAGCACTGCAGGCCAAACAAAACAGACCCAACAGCTCTGATGTCGTCAACAGGATTGGCCATCAAAATTGAGAACATAGTATCTTTTATAGACACAGCAAATAAAATGAATGTTTTCGTAGTTGCCAAAAAGTATTCTACCTCGTCAGCACTCATGACTGATCACATTGTAAAGGACAGCTTCACCTTCAAAAAATACTGGTTGAAATTGCTCCAGACGTTGCTTCTTGTATCTTTATGGGCCTAGGTGACAAATTGTACTTTGCAAAAGTAGTGCGAAAAGTTTTTTCACTAACTTGCTAGTGGCATTGGAGTGGCACATGTAGATCCCCCTCAGGCGATTACTTTCTCAAAGAATGAAAATGGTGAAGCACTGAGGTTTCACTTTGAAGCTTGCCAGGGTTGCCCAGGAAAACAAATTGGTCCCTATTGGCTTATAATGCAGTTCTCGTCGGTGCCTAAAATCTGCACATTGTTGCTCAACACTGATTTGACAGTCTCACTTAAGCTGCTTTGGTTTTTTCCTGTCATCAGGGCCTGATATATAGAGAAAGCAGTGCACTTGAAGTACTTAAAGCACTAATTGTTGCAAATTAAGTGAAACAAATGTTGCATTGACCAGAGGCGTGCAACACCAGCCATAAAATACAGAGGCATTTATATTTAAAACAATGTACAGTGGACTCGTTAAATGGAACTGCAAGGGACCAGGAAAATATGTTCTGTTTATCAGGGGTTTCGTTTAGAGAGAGAAGGTTCAGGATTTCGCAATTCATTTCGCACTGCTTGGTCCCGACGAGGCAGGTGTGCACAGTTGGCAGTCTCCGCAGAAGCGGATCTCAAATGCAAAATCTAGATAATAAAGAGAACAGTACAGTATGGGCACAAACTTTATTGCACAAAAGCAGTAAGCAGTGAACTTTTTTTTTTCAAAGCACTACTGAAATTTAAAAAAATGTCAATAGTCCGCTTATTCCATGGAAATCAGTTGGAGCTGCAATTTAGTGGCTTATGAAAAAGGACTTTATGTTTGCTTGTTTAAGCTCTCGCAACCATTTTCTTTGGATGGTGCCACTCATACTAGACAGGCTGCTCACTTCTGCAGAATTTTGGGGAGCCGTCTTGCTCACCTGTCCCCGCATGCTCTAGTGTCTGCAGCGGCAGCCTCCCCTGAAACGGCATGGCACACTATGCCATTCCGATCTTTAAATCTCGTCAACCACCCTTCATTGCACACTTCGCTGCGAGAAAACCGGAAACGTCCAAAGACAGAAATCAGAAAGAGCGGGGGGGGGGGGGGGCAGAGATGTGAACCGTGATGGGGCTGCTCGTTCACGTCAAGTTGCAGTTTTGAGCCTATTTTCGGTTCCGTTTATACGGTGGTCAAAAATTTTTTGTTCTGATTAACGAGATTTTTTTTACATTGCCTTAATACAAAACCAACCAACTGCGAGGCGTTTGTTCCATTTAAGCGTTGGTTTCGTTTATCGAGATTATACTGTATTGTGATTATTTTGCATGCTTTACTATAAATTATGTGCATTATTTTGCAGACTTCAGCACTTGCAATACATTGGCCCATTGCATGTATGTTTTATACAGAAATTTGACAGCATTTGTATGCATGTACTAATGTGAACGTAGCACCTCAAGGAGATATGCATGTAATCATTGGTGATTGTTGCACAGCATTTGTTCACAATCGCCATCATCTTGATGATATCCACTACTGTAGATGGGTCTCTATGATATCTTAATTAATTTCCATACTGTGCTAGCCACATTGCCGCAGCAAATTTTCAAGCTCATCTGCCCACCCGACCCTTTGCCATGTTTGCCATATTTTGGAATCCACCTTGCTTCTTTAAGGGACCATTATTTAGCTTCTGTTTGAATTGCACATCTTGCCCATGTTTGTTTCTTCATTTTAGCTAGGGTATCATCAACTTCTGTTCCTTACAAACTTCAGTCTCTTAACAATATAAGTGTAGTTTTTCTCTTGATGACTCACTGTCGTGTTCTCAATTTTCATTCAGGTCTTTTCATGACCCTCTTGGTAGTGAAAAGCAACATTCATGTAATTTTGTCTTTTCTATCATATTTTTTTATGTAATTTTGGCTACTTTAATGTTAGTTACTATTAATCTTGAAACTAAGACTTGCCTTAGGGAATACATGTTGGTAACTGCACTGGGAGGCACATACTCATATTTATGTCCTCAGACATTCATTTCACTGCCTTTAGTCCAGTGTGGATTTTAAAACCATCCATCCATGTCTTCTGTAAGGCATGCCTGCTCTGTCAAAGTAAAACATCTGCATTTGTAATTTATCTTGCACTGTACCCATGCACATTTACATTTCCCTTTTCCTTGTATTCACTCTCAGTATAGCAGACCATCAACCATAAGTTGCACATTGCATTCCTTGCTCAATTCATATTCATCAGTGACATGGTTCTGTATAACTAGGTGCTGTTTTTGTCATTGCTGTAATAAAGTCATTTTCTTTTTATTAAGGTGTGTTCAGCTAAGTTTCATATTTTTGCATTCAGTATTTTGCAAACTTTTCCTTGCAACTTTGAGCTTCAGGGGTCTGTGCTACTGGAATAAAGCAGTGATGTACATTTCCTTGTGATGTTTGAAATGCCCCTTGTTTAAAGTGCCTGTCTGCATATATCATCTGGATATATCTTAACTACAGTTGAGCCTCATTATAACGTAAGCTGCTTGTACGAAATAAAGAACATAATGAAGTATTGGCTGTTGAAATTGCAGCTGTTTGGAAATCCTTAACAAAACCCACTACGCCGAAGGAAATTGTGGGGGCCCCTTCAACTTATGATGAGGTTTGACAGTGTCTGAATTTTCGAACACTAAGAGCATTCACTTACCAGTGATCTTGATGTTTTCTCAGTAATGTGGCAAAACCTGGTATATGAAAGTGCTTTTGCTTTATGTGTTCATATTGCTCAGCCTGATGACAGACATCCCAGTTTTCTCTATTAGAAGAGTGGAATTAAGGATAGGATAGTTCCTTTGATCCATTGGTCAAAGGGCACCCGTCATAGCCTTAGTCACTTTGAAACACCAAGCCCTACCATCGCAAATCTTTCATTCTAAAATGGTGCACCAAGGACGACATCACTTTTCCTCTGGTGACTCATGTAGTACTGTCCAGAAACATGCGAGTGTAAATGCAGCAAGGGTGTGAAAACACTTATAATGTATTCAATTCTTCCTGACGTGATTTAAGCTGTTGCTACACATTATCCATAACTATTTGGGAGATGTTGCTATAGACTTTTTCTGCTCACCAGATGTTCAGGCTTGGTTTCGTGAGTGGGTAAATGATGTACCTTGGAATAGCTGGTCGATATTGCATGTTTTGGTATACTGAACCCTCCGAGCTGCATATCAATCATTTCAATATGATTCTGCTACAGCTAGTATACTTGAAAAAGAATATGTTAGGCTGTAGAAGCAGTCCTTATTTTGGCTTAAAATTTGGTTTAGAAACTCCCTTTAATAGGACACTGTTGTCACAATGGAGCATCATGACCTTGAACTCAATCCAGTTTGCTTGTTTTTTTTACTCTGCCTGCATCGGGATGTATTGAACTGCCAGGTTGTGTACTGTTATCGGTTTTAATTTTGTCTTTGAACAAATATCCAACAAAAATGGCAGTGGTTTAACACAGTGAAATTGTTTAAAACGTGAAAAATGGGTTCGCTCAATTCTTGAATAGGGCGAAATCATTTTTGGGGGTGGGCTAAATCTGTTTGGAGTGGGCAAAGTAGGTTTCTGGTGTGGGTTGACTGAGCTCTCGATTTGGCAATGTCAATTTTGAGGTGGGCCACCCAATTTTGCCAGGTTCCCAGACTGGCTCCTGGGACTGCTCGGCGGCCATGTGCTGTGCGATGTCAGTGCACGTTAAAGATTAAAGCAATAATTTCGACCACCTGGGGATCTTTAACGTGCGCTGACATCGCACAGCACACAGGCGCCTTAGCGTTTTTCCTCCATAAAAACGCGGCGGCTGCGTTTTTATGGAGGAAAAACGCTAAGGCGGCCATGTGCTGTGCGATGTCAGTGCACGTTAAAGATCCCCAGGTGGTCGAAATTATTCCGGAGCTCTCCACTACGGCACCTCTCTCTTCCTTTCTCCTTTCACTGCCTCCTTTACCCTTTACTTACGGCGCGGTTCAGGTGTCCAACGATATATGAGACAGATATACTGCGCCATTTCCTTTCCTCCAAAACCAATTATTATTATTATTTATATTTTGAGGAAAGGCGCGGCGCTGCACAGCGGCAGAACACCTGTGGCTCGGTGCTACTAGCGCATGCGCAGTTGTGAGTAGGGAGCGAGAGAGAGAGAGAAATATCTGCGGCGAAGCGCGCGTTGTGACCTCATGTGCCTCTTCGGAGCACCGCCACAGGGAAATCGCAAGTTCGCGGCCAGTAAAGCTTTCGCTTTCAAATTAAATACACTGTACGTTTCATCTAAGCAATAGCCTATAGCGAGGGCTTGAAGAACGTTGCCTGCACACTAAACAAATTCTCACCCTTAAGCGTGCAAATTAGCTGTCCCCAGACGAACACCCTTTTGGGTGTTAAAAAGGGTGCAGAGATCAGCACCCTTAAGAAATGGTGCACAGCATGAAAGTTTAGAGGGAGCGCATCAGTCTAAGGATTTTGCTTCATGGGTGGATCAATGTGGAGCACCCTTCCAACATGCATTCGTAGAGGAGTTATGGAAAAATAGTACCCTTTAATGAGGGTGCAACCATGACATCCTCTTAAGTATCATGAAGTGCACCCTTCTTTAAGGGTGCTCATCTCTGCACCCTTTTTTAGCACCGAATAATTGGGAAAGGGCGCTCGTCTGGAGACAGCTGATTTACACCCTTAAGGGTGAGAAATTGTTTAGTGTGTGGTTAGGGTTCACGTTACCAAGCATAAAGTTGCTGAATGATTGCTGATTGGTTGCTGAATTTTTGTACTCTAACAATGAAACCCGCCGCGGCATCTCAGTGGCTATGGTGCCCAGAGCGCAAGGGATAGTGGTATATATGGTTTAAAAGACATATATGGGCTGCGAGGGATGCTCTTTAGGTGTCCGGATTAAGGACGTGTGTTGACATTTAACGTGGTGGCTGCCACATTTCGACGGAGGGAAAATAAACACGTTCGTGTTGTGTGCACGAGGATAAAGAACGCCGAGTTCTCGCAATTAATCCAGAGCCCTCCACTATGGAATCTTTCATAGCCTGCGTGCACCTTCGGGGCGTTAAATTTCCCTTATCGCTCCAAACCATACCATACCATACGATACAGCATATCATGCCCCATACCATACCTGACGGGCAGGAACTTCCACTTATGCCCACAGTATCATCATCAGTGGCACAACACGATCGCAACGGCAAGGGCACTCTTAGTGTCCACACGATACAAATCGGAAGCCTACAGTCCCGGATTCATGGGTCGTTATAGTTACTACTCGGAAATAAACTTCGTTCTGAGTGGTACCGATGCTGCTGTCTCAAGCCTTAACAATGCATTGCCATACCAGTGCGATTTGGACTATGACACGTACCGGAGCAGAGATTCCCGGGTTACTTTCGATCATATATTGTGGTGCTACTGGCGGCCTCCAACGGGCACCGATATACCTCGGCACAGAACCGTTTCTGCAGCTTGCCCGTTGTAGCCACTAGGAAATATGTTCCTCCCTGGTAGCCATGCAACTTCTAGTAATCTTTGTCTTCACAACCGTATTCTATGGATTCGTTTGATTCAATGAAGGAATGAATGTTTTTGTGCAAACCGGGCCAATTTTCGTTGAAGGGCGGTGATATTCGTAGGCGCACCGCTGTGCTTTTTAATCTGATAACATCGGTGAAGATGTGGGTTTTCGTCAGGCATAAATGTGAACAGGTGGAAAGCGTGAAGTTGATTAATTTTGTTATTGCGCAAATTCACTTTTTGGCTTAAATTAAAGAAGAAAGCACGAGCTTTTCAACTTCGTTTTGAGTTTGGCAACGACTTATTGACGAATACAGAACTGAAGTTGTCCTGAGTAACAGGTTACCATAACAAGCTGCTCTCAACTTCCGTAGCCGCAGCACTTCTATACGTGTCATATTCGTATAGGCACGTTACCTAAGCGAGTAGAGACCCACGGAGGTGGCTCAGTGCCTTTGGAGTTACGCTGATGATCCGAAGGTCGGAGTTCAATCCCGCCCTCCACGGCAGTATTACGGTGCGATGCCAGGGCACGTTAGAGAACACGAAGTGGTCTGAATGAATCCAGAACCCTCCACTATACGGCGTCCCTCATAATCCACATGTCACCTTGGTACGTTAAATCCCACAGTTTAATATTTTAATCTCAGTGCTTAATGTCTTCAATGGCATAGCTTGGGGCTCACTATCACTATCTAGACAATGGCTGCATTTTAAATGGAATCTACTGTGGAAATTAAGGCGCAGGGATTCTCCCGTGACGACGCGAACATTACGGCTACTGACAGACAGGAATCAACTTTAGACCCCCGTCGCCCTCTCATGTCACTAAATCGTCAAGACCCGCCGCGGTGCCCCAATGGTTATGGCGCTCGGCTGCTGACGCGAAAGACGCGGGTTCGAACCCGGCCGCGGCGGCCGAATTTCGATGGAGGCGAAATTCTTGAGGCCCGTGTACCGTGCGATGGTAGTGCATGATAAAGAACGCCTGGTGGTCGAAATTTTCGGAGCCCTTCACTACGGCGTCTCTCATAGCCTGATTCGCTTTGGGATGTCAAACCCCAATTAACCTTAAACCATAAACAACTTTTTTTTCTGTTTAACAATAGATCAGAGGAGAGTCGGTGAGCCTTAGAATTATTAAGCTCGAACCGATATGGACTTTACTTATTTTCTTCTTTTTATTTCACATTTCTGAAGGCAGAAGACGAACAAGCTAGATGCGAACCATTTTTTAAAATTCATACTTGGTGCTAAGACCCACCATGGTGACTCACTGGTTAGGGCGCTCGGTTACTGATCCGTAGTTCCCGGGTTCGATCCCGACCGCGGCGGCTGCGCTAAGGCGCTCGTGTGCTGTGCGATGTCAGTGCACGTTAAATATCCCCAGGTAGTCGAAATTATTCCGGAACCCTCCATTATGCCACCTCTTTCTTCTTTCACTCCCTCATTTATCCCTTCTCTTAACGGCGCTGTTCAGGCGTCTAACGATATATCAGACAAATACTGCTCCATTTCCTTTCCTCAAAAACCAATTATTATTATTATTATTATTATTATTATTATTATTATTATTGGTGCTAAAATTTTGTCGTAGTCTCCTATGGAAATTGCCTTGTTTATGCCACTACACCTTGGCCAATCTCCCATGTGGGTATGTGCCATGTTCTAAGAGGAAGAAGAAGACCTTTAATCCAACATTGGTGTGGATCTCAATTGTTCATGAGGAAGAATTCACCGGTGTTGCGCTCCCACGTGCTTTTCCTTTTTATTAACTGCGTTCAGGTGAACAGCCACCCGATTCTTGGCCGATCCCTTGTGTGGGTATTTGCCATCTTTTAATAGGCTAACAACAACAACAACAACAATTTTGTATGCAGAGTTGGTTGGGCAGCGTCCCCCGTGGATATTGCTTTTGATTATATTTTCCCACCTAAAGAGAAGCGTCTGCCGGCAAGGACGTTAACTGGACTTTTCTTTGACCACCTTGCCCATTTCCCGCAGCATACTGTGATTGCTATAGATGCGTCTGGGGCCGACCGGAAGGCAGCGGTTGGTATTTTTTCAGAGTCGCTCTCGGGGAGCTTTTCGGTTAGAGTCCCGGATTACACACCCTCTTTCTAGCAGAGTTTATGGCTCTGGGGCTGGCTGCTTTGAAAATTCCCACAAATGTTTCTCAGGTGATATTCCGCTCAGATTGTATCTGTTTCGTTGGCGATGGAGTCCACGCGAAACGCTTTTTTGAGACGCTCACTACAGTTTTTATTCGCGGATGGGTGAAAGAGGTGCGCTTCCTCGGGATACCAGGCCACTGCGGTATTTAAAAAAAAATGAAGCAGCAGACTTTTTGACATCAGCTCTAAATGCACCTGTTACCTGTAACGTCCCTAATATTGTTCTTTTCAGTATGACTCGATTCCGGAGTTTTCAATTTATAACCGCCACGTGCAACGATTCCTTACTCACTAATGTTGACTACCAACATCTCATGTACCCATGGAAGACTCGTGTGTGTAAAACCCTGCAGTGTGAGGTAGCGATGACACTCATGCGGTGCAGGACTCCCCGTTTAAGTCTTTACTTATGTAGATGCGGGTTCAGTCCCACAAACTTTTGTGCGGCTTGTGGTGATGTCGAGACATTGGAGCATTTTCTACTCTCTTGCTGGAGGTTGGCACATCAGAGGAGAGCACACCTGGAAATTCCCATTACAAAGTCGGGTCTCACTTTGTCTGTTCCCCTCCTCCTCTCTTTCGGCGCGAGCGCCAGGGGTTTTGCATTGCATCAAGTTTGCGAATACCTCCACAATTATATAACAGCTACGGGCTGATTCCCTTGATAATTGTTCCAAAATTTCGGCGCATAAAAGAGCGTTTGGGTATATTCATGTTTAATTTTTCATTCTCATTCTCTCCCTATATTTTGCTTCTTCCTTTCTTTTAAATTACTCTGAAATTTCACTCAAGGCACAATCATTATCTTGACACCAGTTTACCCTATTCTATGAAGTTTCCCACTGAACCCTGGCCAATCCCCCGTCGTGGGTATGTGCCATGTCACGAAGGCAACAACAACAAAAAGCATACAGTGTAGATAGCTTGACACTAAAAGGTCAGTCACAATCAGCTCTAACGTTCCGCCCCTTCCATGCACACATACTCATAGTCAAAATATACTCCCAGTCCCACGTCAGTCTGAAAGCGCAATTATGTTTGACCATGTTAACTACCAACTAACCCAATTTGAAAGCCCTCTTAATAATTCCAGAATCGCAGTGCAACTTATCTTTTCAGTTGTGCGGTGGCTGGCCCTGCGTTCGCGTGCTTCAGACGGTAATACTGACTTCTCCACCTATGGCTACTGCAAAAAAAAATTGTTCACAAAAGGCGCAGAGAGAGAGAGAGAGTGTGTGTGGGTAAGAACTGGCGCAGTGGAGGACTCCGGATTATTCGACCACCAGCGGTTCTTTAAAAGCATTTCCATCCTCCATGTTTTAAATGTGCACTTATCGCACAGCCACGGCGCCGTCTGCATTCGCCTGCATCAAAAAACGGCTGCCGCAGCTCGGACGCCGGTACTTGATCCCTCGTCGCTCAGCAGCCCAGCGCATAACCACCAGAAGCCCTACGAGGTTTTAACACGACAGCGTTAAGGAACTCGTGTCGCAGAAAAGCCGGCGTCGGCTGCGTTGGCCATGAGCGAAAAATGCGTATCTAGGTGGACACCCTAACCGCGCTGTAAGGGAAGGGAATTTTATTTGCTTACGGCGCGGTACGGGCGTCCAGCATGTATTGAGGGACAGGTGTCATTTGTTTTCCTTAAAACCAAATTTTATTTCATTTTCCTTCCCTTACGGCCCGGTTTGGGTGTCCACCGAAATATGCGAGACAGGCGTCCTTTCCTTAAATTGTCCAACAGGGCGCGCGTCGCGCCGATCGGGCGACGCCGTTCCGTGCACACATTGGCAACCCTGCAACACGCTGTCACGTCTCACTCTTAAAGACGAAGCTTAAACGTCCTCCAGATGTTTTTAGCTCTGCGTTTGAGACGCGCGATCGAGTGCGTCGCAATTTTGCGTCAACCATTTTGGAAATATTGACGCAGGGCCTCTGATTGGAAAATGGGCGGCTACGTATGCGACCGTTCGCCACAACTCAGTTAATCATGCGAGATATTTTCCACAGATGCCGCGTTTTTAGGATCCAAAAAACGCAGTATCAATGTCAAAATATGCGGATATTAATGCTACCACGGGCTTTAAAATAAACTATTCTACCCTGGTCAGTTTTGTCTGAAAAGCGAGAACAGTCATTTTATTTGCACATAGGCGGCGATATATTAAGTTAGATTTGAAAATTGGTCGCTGGTGATGGACGGGCTCTGAAAAGTGGTTTAAGAACTGGTGTACACACACAGAGACGCATGCAGTGGTGCAGACGCGCATATGCGCGCACACGCACATGCACACACACACGCAGCAACACAGACGCACACAGGAACGCACGCACTGTTCTTGTGTCCACGTGGCAGTGGCAGAACGCGGTGAAAGGAGCTGTCTGCCCCGGGGGTTTCAGCCAGTGGCGTTGCGACACAAGTAGGTCACGGGAACGCGGCGCCACGTCGCCAGTAGCGGACGGGACAAGCAGTCGTTTCGACGTAATCATTCTGTCCTCGCTCAGCTGCAGAGAGGTACGTTGGACAGCGGCCATAGCATCCGACTCGTTCGAACTTGTTCCATCTCGCGCAGGTGGCCTTTCGAACTCTGCCGGGCCCACACGTTCAAGTCATCGGCTGGCTCCCAGTCCAAACGGCTCCTGGTAGCGACGGCTAAGGCAGCGGCTGCGAGTTCCTGAGATCAGCGTCTCTTACATCGAGCACGGTACCACCTCCGCTGGTGTTGGGCTAGGCGGCCTCACCGCAAAGTCGTTCAACTCGGAGAAGACGGAATGTCTAAGGTGGATGTAATTCGACTCCGCAGTAAGTAGTTTCCGTTTATTTTTTAATTTCCCGCGCGTTTTTTCTCTGATAGCTCACCATGTGGCATACGTCCTCCGAGGCGCAGGTTAAGAACATGGTAATGTGTTCGAAATGTGTGGGCGTGCCCTGGAACAGAGAGGTTCGGTCCGAAAGCGACTCGGGTAACCCACGGATTACATAACATTCGTGCTTTTTCAAAACCAGGAGCCACAGAGGCGAGAGGTTGAGAATAAATTGCGTACTTCGTTACCTCATTTTCACTTAGTCGCGGCGGCGAGTCGGTCAACTTGACCGCCCGCTTGGGCGGCTTTTCCGACTCATTAGTGCGGCCAGCTAAACTGTGCAGTGCATATTCTCTGGGTGTTCCGCCTCACTGCTGTTTTGAATTTTTCGCGGTGTGGATGCCGTTATGTTTGATAGTCGTCTGCTGACGTGGCGACACTGGGGTGTTTCACCGGTGGCACAGCCGCTCGTGGCTTGAGCTGTGGCTTTCCACAGGAAGGTCCTGACGCTGGTCCGGGCTCGACCGCTATACAGTTTGCAGTTATTGAAAGGATTTTTTCCCAGTGAGTAGAAGCGCCGATGGTGTCGTTATTGAGATTTACTTAAGCTGACTTTCATGGGGAAATTGCTACGGCAGTCAGTAAGACGCGGCACACTTGGCATTTATTCGTGTCGTGCGATCTTACGGTGCTGGGTTCCTTCTGTTCACGCTATTTAGGTGAATAGAGCGGATTTGCCTATGCGTCGTTAGTACGCTCAATCTCTGATGTGGCCGACTGTTTCTACGGGAAATTTCACTTCTACTGTTCCCTGTTATTTGTCTCTACTCACTCTCAAAATATTTACTCGCGTGTTTGATTCGCCCTGTAGCGATTTTGGTGTGCAAGAACTTGTGCCGCGAGTCACCTCGTTCTTTGGTAGATGAATGCGCTATTAATTGCTAATCGTTTCGGTTGTCTTTTTCTTAATTTGTTTGCTTGCACTTGTGGGGCATTATTTAACCCATGTGTGTTCGATTGATCATTAGCTTCTAATCTAGCCTCGCCCTTGCCGCTGTACACGCATGCTCACGCCACTCAGATTCTTTCACTTCAGGTCCTGCCTATTTGGCGGAAGCCTATTTGCACTGTGCTGTGTATTCCTTCTGTTCCTTCTGTTAGTTTCATGGTAGCATATTTAGATTGGTACTTCGAAAATTCATGACTTTCTGCGTCTCTTAGATTATAGTCCTATTACTAGGAAGACGAGTCAGCGGCAATTTCATGGTTCTATTTCATGAACGCAGTACAACATGCGAGCTGCGGGTCCTGCAGCAGTTAGATTTTGTGTGTGTGCACATGTGTGTCTGTGTGTTGTGGTCGGCACATGCCCGCGGACCTGACTTGTCACTGGTACGCCTGTCAAGACATACTGTGCCTTTTAAGCGCTCTACTCGATAATAATTGGTTTTTTGGGGGGGGACAGGAAATGGCGCAGTATCTGTCTCATATATAGTTGGACACCTGAACTGCGCCGTGAGGGAAGAGATAAAGGAGGGAGTGAAAGAAGAAAGGGAGAAAGAGCCCTGGCCTCTGGCCCCCCTAAAATTTGGCCCACCCACCCCCGAAATGTGGCCTTGGCAGATTTTGACCAAAATCGATGTCTAGCCAAAACTGACAGCGTCGAACGCGATGGCGACCTCCAAATTTGGCCCGGTACACCCCTAAAATTTGGCTCACCCGCCCCGAATTTTGACCTTTGCAGATCTTGATCAAAATCGATGTCTAGCCATAACTGACCGCGCCGAACGCGATGGCTACCTCCAAATTTGGCTCGGGCCACCCGAAAATTCGGCCGCACCCTGAAATTTGACTTTGGTTGATTTTGGACCAAAGTCGATGTCCAACTACAATTCATCGTGTCCAGCACAATGGAGACCAACAAATTTGGTCCGGGCCATTGCGAAAATTTGACTTCGGTGATTTGGGAATGCTTTCGCACAATAATGGGTTTAACAAGTTACAGTTCAAACCCTGACAGATTTTTTCTTTTATGGTTAGCGTTTCGTTTTAAGATATTTTGGACTAACTGCCGTCTGTTCTTTAGCCCCTGTTCATTTGTTTTGGTTGATTTATGCCTTTCACAGCTTAGCAGGGACAGGCATTTGGTCACCTCATTATTTTCCTTTGGCTTTATCAGAGGGGCTCTAAATTGAGAAAAGGAGGCCTGCCTTTCCCTCTATCCCTTCCTCTTTCCTCTCCACGGGGCCCGAAGGTACGTGCAGTCTGTGCCAAAAGTAACTAGGCTGCATGGTCTGCTTCTCACTCATATAGTGGGGCCCTTACAGCTTCCGTAAAGGTAAAGTGGTCTTAAACGGGGAGGACCAGGCATTCCTCACCGTAAATCCCGTAT
Source organism: Amblyomma americanum (assembly GCF_052857255.1). Classification (NCBI taxonomy): domain Eukaryota; kingdom Metazoa; phylum Arthropoda; class Arachnida; order Ixodida; family Ixodidae; genus Amblyomma; species Amblyomma americanum. The sequence goes on from NC_135504.1 coordinate 18,399,231, forward strand.
GCGATTAAGAGCTTATGGGATGGCATAAGTTCTCAAATGTGCAACTAAGTAGGCAAATCATGCATCCTGGTACTTATGACAGAAGCTGTACGTACGTACAGGGGGGCTGAAGAACAGAGCCTCCCGGACCCTCTTCTCTGGGAATACCAAGAGGACAAACTCTCCCAAGTTAAACTCGCTTAGTCCTCCTAGTTGTTCTAAGCGCAGCTTAGGAAATCCTTTCTCTTGTCCACCTGCCGTAACGCCATAAGCGAAGGTGCGAAGTGAACTTTTACCGTGCCCTCCACGACCTTTGGCAGGACTGTTAACCGCTGTCTGGCAGCTAACCGCTCCAATCCCGCTTCTTGACCAAATTATACCTCCCCGTCGAAGACGGCGAAGAAGCGCATACCACGTGCCGGTGGCATGAGCTCGCGCGCGCCCCCGGCTCCGCACTCTCCCTCCTCTGTGACGTCACAGCGCGGGTTCAACACTGGCTCGCTCCCCCATTGGCCCGGCCCGGGGGCCGCACCCATCCGGGCCAGAGGCTAGGCGCGAGGCACGTTCCGCCCAGCTCGTTCCAGAAGGAGCTCGTTCATCGCCCGGCCGGTCGCTGTGTCCCCAATGGAGACCGTTCAGCTAGCGCGGCCGCGAGGCCGTGGAAGAGGTGAGCGCTTTCCATGGCCCGCCGTGGCCTACGTAATAGAGCTCGGCGCGCCGCCGGAGCCTGTCGCGAAGGCGCTTTCCAAGGCCTGCCGTGGCCTACGTGATAGCTCGGCGCGCCGCCGGAGCCTATCGCGGAGGCGCTTTCCAAGGCCCGCCGTCGCCTACGTGATAGAACTCGGCGCGCCGCCGGAGCCTGTCGCGAAGGCGCTTTCCAAGGCCTGCCGTGGCCTACGTGATAGCTCGGCGCGCCGCCGGAGCCTATCGCGGAGGCTCTTTCCAAGGCCTGCCGTGGCCTACGTGATAGCTCGGCGCGCCGCCGGAGCCTTTCGCGGAGGCGCTTTCCAAGGCCCGCCGTGGCCTACGTGATAGCTCGGCGCGCCGCCGGAGCCCATCGCGGAGGCGCTTTCCAAGGCCTGCCGTGGCCTACGTGATAGCTCGGCGCGCCGCCGGAGCCTATCGCGGAGGCGCTTTCCAAGGCCTGCCGTGGCCTACGTGATAGCTCGGCGCGCCGCCGGAGCCTTTCGCGGAGGCGCTTTCCAAGGCCCGCCGTGGCCTACGTGATAGCTCGGCGCGCCGCCGGAGCCTTTCGCGGAGGCGCTTTCCAAGGCCTGCCGTGGCCTACGTGATAGCTCGGCGCGCCGCCGGAGCCTATCGCGGAGGCGCTTTCCAAGGCCTGCCGTGGCCTACGTGATAGCTCGGCGCGCCGCCGGAGCCTATCGCGGAGGCGCTTTGCAAGGCCCGCCGTGGCCTACGTGATAGCTCGGCGCGCCGCCGGAGCCTTTCGCGGAGGCGCTTTCCAAGGCCTGCCGTGGCCTACGTGATAGCTCGGCGCGCCGCCGGAGCCTTTCGCGGAGGCGCTTTCCAAGGCCCGCCGTGGCCTACGTGATAGCTCGGCGCGCCGCCGGAGCCTATCGCGGAGGCGCTTTCCAAGGCCTGCCGTGGCCTACGTGATAGCTCGGCGCGCCGCCGGAGCCTTTCGCGGAGGCGCTTTCCAAGGCCCGCCGTGGCCTACGTGATAGCTCGACGCGCCGCCGGAGCCTATCGCGGAGGCGCTTTCCAAGGCCTGCCGTGGCCTACGTGATAGCTCGGCGCGCCGCCGGAGCCTATCGCGGAGGCGCTTTCCAAGGCCTCCCGTGGCCTACGTGATAGCTCGGCGCGCTGCCGGAGCCTATCGCGGAGGCGCTTTCCAAGGCCCTCCGTGGCCTACGTGATAGCTCGGCGCGCCGCCGGAGCCTATCGCGGAGGCGCTTTCCATGGCTCATCGTGGCCTCCGTGATAGTGCAGAGCGCGCCGTCGGGCCTATCGCAGAGGCCACGGGTCCGCCATCCGAATCGCTAGCTTTAGGGCCACCCCGTATGACCTGTCGGACCGGACGGCTTAGGATGACGTCATGACCGTAGACGGTCACCGCGCCACCCGGTCCATTTGGTACGGCGCGGCGAAATGGCGAAGTCCAGCGCGCGATGCCGCTTTTAGCGAGAGTGGCGATTCGCTTTTGACCGAAGCTAATTTCGTCATCGGTTTTCGCGACTCTTGACTATTCTGCGCAATTTCTTCAACGGTCATGAGATGGCGTCCCCCCCCCCCTATATTTAGGTCGTCTTTCGGGAATGCGCTAGGCCTGGATTTCACTAACCCCTAGGTTAGTGAAACTTGCCTGTCGCGCGAGAAGTCTGCGATTACATCTTGCCCGGAGGCGCGCGATTCATGTGTTTGTCGCGGTGAAGCGACGAGGTTTGTTTTGCAGTTTTGGTTTAAATTCGCTCTTTTGCCGCTTTTTATTCGCGCTCGAATCTAACCAAGGTCGCAGTCAATCCGTCGTGTCGGATGGTCTCGACGCATTTTCTTTTTTTTTATCCGGAGGGTCTCGAACCCCCAAGTGGATATGTTCACAATGGCCGTGTCGACTTGTCGTAAGAGTCTTCTTGCCATACATTCACCCCTGCGCGGCATGTCGCCTGATGCTTTTGATCAGGCGACACACACACACACCCACAAGCGCGCACACGCGCTACCTTGCTCTCAAAGGTATACTTTTTTTGATAGGCTTACCTCATAGATTAGCTTACCCAGTTTCAACAACCTCCCCTAGCCTTGCCCAGATTTTTATTTCGCTGTCAGAAAAATTTCACCTGAAAACAAAGTGCAATTTGACCGAATGAAAGATCTAACTTATTTTCGTGTATGTCTGGTGGACGAGCCAACAGAAGGTGAGGTTATCATGGCTTCAGCGACGTAACATATACATAGCCGATGCAATAGTGAAACTCCCAATAGTGCTGAGAGCTGTTTGGTCATGCCATGTTGGCAAGACCGGTCACGCATCGGTAAGCCTTTCCGACATCTGTGATGCTAACTCCTTCCCTCTGGTCCAGGAGGACGTACCGGATGCTCTCCGGTCGCCCCATCGGCGCTTCCTGTCAATGGCGCCGCCCAGAATTCCTTCGCGAGTGCTATGCAGCAGCGGGTGGTGACAGCGGCCCCGCCCCAGCTTCGCACCAGCACGGACGCTGTCACCGCCGTAGCCGCCGTCATCACCCGCGGCGGGAGCACCACCAACGGCAACGGGGCTCGCAATGTGGCGCCCACGGAAGGCTCGCCATCGCCGATGGTCGCGCCTGTGCTGACCCCTAACGGCGTCGGCCACAACAAACTGCAGAATGACGAGCTCAAGATTCGGGTGAGCGGCGGCTGCTGCTGTTTCTGCGTGCCCCCACGGACGTTTCTGAAGCCTGTGGATGGGTGTGGGCGCTAAAGCCGTCGTAGCATATCAGTACATAGTCGACCGCTACCGCGCACATAGCCCAGATGGCGCCACGTTCTCGTCAACAGCGCGCCTACCTGCCACGTCGGCACCAATCAGCGCGTGCGCAGTGGCGCGGCTCTTGATAGTTGCCAGACTTCAAGCGATGGCATGGTTAGTGGAGTTTTTAGTGACCGCGCATTTTATAACTAGGCTTCGGAAATGTCACATGATCCTAACTCAACTAACGACCCTCAGCGGACAAAGGTAGCGCGCAATCTACTCTCTCCTCATTCTTCGCTGCTCCTCTTCCGTTATCGACCATGGCTCCCCCTACACAATGCTTAACCTGAGCAGTCTCCGGAATGATCGTGCTACGTATCACATCGGTGCTTGCATGCACCGCTCGCGTTTTTTGGCACCGCGTGGGAAGGGAAAGAGGGAAGGAGAAAGCGCGTGAAAGCACGGGACGGCGTCTGACCAATGGGAGGGCCTGATGTCGAAAGTATGGGCTCATTAGGAGGTGAGCGGCATCTTTCAGAAATTAATGGTGGAAATTATACCAGAGACTTCCACTACGGCACCTATTTCTTCCTGTCTTCTTTTACTCCCACTTTCCTCCCTCCCTTTATGGCGCGGTTCTGGTGCCCACCGACATATGCGATTCAGCAAGATGGTTCACCGTAGCGTAAAGATCGGTAGCGCAAAAGTGACATTCACATGAAAGAAGACGGGACAAGTGCATTCCAGTCTTCTTTCATGTGAATGCCCCTTATGTGCAACCTATCTTTACGCGACATGTGAAAGACGTCTACTGCCCCATTTTGTTCTTCGAAGGTTGGCTTTACTTTAAGTTCAATGATGGGATTCAGGTACCACATTGCGAATAAGAGACGCGTGTTTGCATTGCTTGCTCAGGTACTCCAGACGTGGCCTATGCAGCTACTTGATGCACGTCACTTGATGGCTTCAACGAAGCACGGAAAATGGAATGTGGTTGTGTAAAAGCACTACGGGCTCGCTTAATGTGCTCGTCAAAATTTTCGTTGTGGTTGCAAACTTCCGAATGATGTGCAAGAAATTTGAGACACAAGAAAATCCTCCTTTTGAATATGTCTTGCATATTTTTTCATGCAGGAAACTCGAAATTTCCCCACAAACGCGTCCCATTCCACCCCTGCTTGCTCTTAGCAGAGAATGTAGTAGTAGACCTGTCACGAGTAGTTAGATTAATAAAAGAAGGAAGTGTCATCAGGTAATGAACTTTTTTAAAGAACAAGTTGTTTTCCAGCGCCGCAGTGAGATCTTGTCAACCCTGTGCATGGTAGGCTCAGCTGCTTATGCGCCATAAAAACCAAACACACATGCACGCAAATATAGTAAAAATGAATCACTCTGTGAAATTCGCTTGCGCTAAGCGCCTAAATTATAAATGAATTTATTCTTTCATGCAATTTGTTTTGCTTTCAGCAGTCGAAAGACTGTTGTGATGACACAAGTAAGCACCATGTCTTATGAAGCATACAAAAACTTATATATAGCTCTTTGTTCATTTTCTGCCATCCTGGCTTCTGCAACAGTTCAGTGTAAGTGTTTCAATTAACACGACAAAGTAGATTTCATATTGCAGTTTTTCTGTACATTGCCAGAAACTTGGTATCTTCATTCCCTTAAAAAAAGGTTGGTCCTCTCGCTGGCCTATGTTAAAGTGCTGCGACTGACGCTGCAAACTTCAGGTGCCCACAGCTCTCACTTCGCCCCACAGGAGTGTCTGAAATTTGAAATTTTCGTGTTTGTCTCGAAATTCACGGTACTTTACAAGTAAAAGATAAGAAAGAGTACTACGGCCGATTAAGAGCTCACAGGAGTTGGTTCCGTGCTAGTAGTCCACAGGAGAAAAAGTGAGCCTCGCCGAAACAAAATCACGAGTTCTCGATCCGCAGCGTAGAGACGTGACAATCTGACCAATGCATTCCATTCACTTTGGTTTCTCTCCTTACTTTGCCGAGATAATTTTGACTTCTCGATATCAGCAACGTGACGCGCAACTCATTATATCTTCGCTTATATCGATTAACCGATTTCTGAGGGAGTTTGCTTTTAGACAGCTAATGCAGAGGCAAGCGTAGTTCATGAACGGAATTTGTGCGTAATTCAACTGCCTACCCGACAATTCTGGACAAAATATCTTCAAATCTCCCGTTGGTAGGCTTGAATTTTTTATTAACGTTTTTGTTACCGTCAGAAGCGTTCATTTTTTTTTGCTATGGAAGTCTTAACTGCTTGATTCCAGCTAGCAAAAAAAGCTCTATGACCGTTACCTACAATATTTCCATAACATTACCTTCCAATATTTCCATAACAATTCAATATTCAAACATTTTCTCGAAGAATTCTGAACACTAGTTGTGCGCTGTGGGAGTTTAAACCTTAGCCGCGGGCTGCCCCGGCGTGTTCTGCAGGAAATCGAGCGGACCTTGCCATCCCATTTCCCGCACCGGCCCTCGCAAGGAAAACTGGGTCGGCCGATCCAGTTGACCGCCAACCACTTCAGCGTTGACATTCCTACCGGAAACGTTTTCCACTACGACGTGGAGATCTGCTCAGAGACGCGCAAGGAGGCCAAAGTGCCCGAGAAGCGCAAGTACCGCTGCATCAGCACCAAGATCAACCGCCTGGTCATCGAGCTGCTGGTGAAGAAGTACCGGGTCGACCTGAACGGCTGCATGCCCGCCTTCGACGGCCGTAAGAACCTGTACACGCGCAGCGAGCTCAAGTTCCGCGAGCGCACCTTCACGGTCGACTTCGAGGAGGACAAGCGGATTCAGAAGTTCATCGTCAAGATCCAGTACGCGGCCACTGTGAATTTGAACACGCTGCACGCAGTCTTCAATAACCGTGTCAGCCAGGTTCCCCAGGAGGTCCTCCAAGCCGTGGACATCGTCATGCGGCACGGACCGTCGATCAACCTCATGCCCGTCGGGCGGTCCTTCTTCAAGCCGCCGCTCCCGAACGACAACAACACCCTCGGAGGTGGCCGAGAAGTCTGGTTCGGCTACTACACGAGCGTGCGGCCTGCTCAGTGGAAGCCCATGCTCAACGTCGACATGTCGGCCACTGCCTTCTACGAGCCTCTGCCGGTGACCAGCTTCATGTGCAAGCTGTTCAGCGAGGGCCGGCGCGAGATGTCGGCAGGAGACTTCAGAGAACTGCGGGACTTCCAGAACATCCGTCTCAACAAGGAGCTGAAGGGTTTGCGCGTCAAGGTCACCCACCTTCCCTACCCGCGCAAGTACAAGGTGGTTCGTGTCACCAAGGAACCAGCCAAGAAGCTGTTCTTCAACATGGAAGATGGCTCCAGTTGCTCGGTGGCCAACTACTTCCAGAACCGCTACGGCCGCCTCTCCTACCCGAACCTGCCCTGCATCCAGACCGGCAGCGAGACCCACCCGGTCTACCTCCCACTGGAGGTCTGCGAGATCGTCGCAGGGCAGCACTGCAAGAAGAAACTGGACGAGAACCAGACATCTGAGATGATCAAGCGCACGGCCCAGCCCCCGGCCAAGCGTTTCAACGAGATCCGCCAGTCGGTGCGGGACCTGGTCAGGAGCAGCGACCAGTATCTGCACGAGTTCGGCATCAAGATCAACACCGAGCCTACGCAGCTCAAGGGCCGGGTGCTGGACCCGCCGTCGCTGGTCTTCGAGAACAACTCCGTCGGCAAGCCCCGCGACGGCACCTGGGAACTGCGGGGCCGTCACTTCTACAAGCCAGCCACGCTGGCCCGCTGGACGCTGCTCAACCTGAGCCGGTTCGCGCAGCAAGACAGCCTCGACAACTTCATCAAGATGCTCATTCGCGTCGGCCAGGAACTGGGCATGCACATCGAGCAGCCACTGGACGTGACCACGATTGACGCGAACCGCAAGCCCATGCGGGACATCCTGCTCGAGCAGCAGCGCAAGACGGCGAAAGTCGAGATGGTCATAATCGTGCTCGCCAAGAACACGAATTACGCCGAGATCAAGCAGGTAGCCGAGACTGAGATCGGGCTGCGCACCCAGTGCGTGATGGACAACAACGTGACCAAGAAGTGCAATGCCGCGCTCATCACCAACCTTTGCCAGAAGATCAACGCCAAGCTGGGCGGCACCAACAACAGCCTGCTGGCCCAGGAGAAGCCAGACATCTTCCAGAAGCCGGTGATCATCATCGGCGCGGACGTGACTCACCCGGCGCCCGGGGACAAGCTCCGGCCGTCCATCGCGGCGTGCGTTGGTAGCTTGGATGCTATCCCGTACAAGTTCCATGCCTCCATTCGTGTCCAGATGGAGGAGTCCGCCGCCACTTCGCGCCTGGAAATCATCAAGGACCTCAAGGACATGATGAAAGACATGCTGAAGGCCTTTTACCGTGCTACCAAGCACAAGCCAGAGCGCATCATCTTCTACCGGGACGGAGTGAGCGAAGGGCAGTTCATGGAGGTTCGCAACCGTGAGGTAAGTTTTGAATGCAATAAGTTTTATCCCCACATCTTTTAGTGGGTTGTTTATAATTGTAAGAGGCAGCAGCATATTGTCTCGCAGATGCAACAACGAACATGATGGACTGGCGGGTCTTAATGAAATGCAACACACCTGAGCGCTGGACACCACATCGCTGGTGTTCATCGCACCTGTCTTGCACTGAGTTGCATTTTTAGCTGTCATGAATTTCCTGCTAGCGTGATCAGACACGCTTCCAAATTAATGTGTATTCTATCAGTTTTCCAAATACGATACTAATTTACTCACAGCGCCATAAGTTTCTCCCAACTTGGTGCGGAGATGACGGTTCGTAGCAGTTCTGCACACCTTGGTGTTGTCCTGTCCATTCCCTATGTCAAGCTCAAGAAAGTGTTTTAACAAATTAGCCGGCCTGTTCAGGACTACAACTTGGCCCTCATCTTGTTTACAGGTGAGCGCCATCCGACTGGCGTGTCAGGAGCTTTCCCCGAACGAGACATACGAGCCGGCGCTGACCTTCATCGTGGTCCAGAAGCGTCACCACACGCGTTTCATGCCCGCCAGCGAGCGGGACGGGGTTGGCAAGTGCCGCAACGTGCCGCCCGGCACCATCGTAGACTCCGTGGTCACGCACCCTCTCGACTTCGACTTCTACCTCTGCAGCCACTTCGGCATTCAGGTGCGCAGTAATGGAATGCCGTCTGGGGCATAGTCTCAATAATCGGTACTAATAGCCATAGAGGATCACAGGGTCGCTGAAACTCCCCAATGACGCAGAAACGAACTCAACGTCCTCAGAACATGTCAATGCAACACTATGGATAGCAACAGCGCATGCGCCAACATTGATGTTCATTGCATAACAGCCGGTAAAGAGCTTCCGAAAAGTGTAACGAGTTCCAGAAAGGGGGCCACAAGGAAAAGTAACAAATTTTGGACACACTCAGTTCATCATCATCAGTAGTATAATCAGCCTGACTTTGCCACTGGGCATAAAGGCCAACTTCTCATCCGCCCACCTAGCTTCCTGCCGCCCCTTGCTACGCCTCCATTGGAATCCACTCCGTTGCCCTTAAGGACCAGCGGTTGTTTTCCCCTCGCATTGCATACCCTGCCCGAATCCATTTCTTCCTCTTGATTCCTAAGTTAGTGGCGTGGATGTGACGCGAGGTCTGTCGTCTACAACTATAGACATTATTGCTGCGGTCCCGCGGGTTTAACCGTCCACGTGGCGTCTGCGGTGCAGGGCACGAGCAAGCCGTCGCACTACTACGTCGTGTGGGACGACTCAAGCTTTACAGCGGATGAGCTGGAGAAGCTGAGTTACTACCTCTGCCATACGTATGCCCGCTGTGCGCGCAGCGTGAGCATCCCGGCACCCGTCTACTACGCGCACCTGGCCGCGTACCGGGCCAAGAACCACGTGGCGAGCAAGGTTGACGTGTCTAGCTCGAGTAGCGACTCGTCCGAGGGCAGCGCCGACTCGGTCACCACCAGGCAGTACGTCGAGGCCGTCAAAGTGCTCGATTCCCTCCAGGGTGCCATGTACTTTGTCTGAGGAGGACCGCTGCCGGGTGAGCGATGCACTAGAGTTCACTGAGCTGCCGTGACGTCACCGCGCCATACCTAGATGTGTCGTGGTGATTGTGTTTAACGTTCCAAGGAGGCTCATGGGTTATGAGAGGTATTGTTGTGGAGAGCTCCGCATTAGTCTTGGAACACCTGAGGGTTCCTTAGTGTGCACTGCCTTTGCATGGCTCACGGGGGTCTTCCTATCGCCACTGTGCCTTCACGGCCGGTCAGTAAATGTGAGCAATGTAGGCTATGTGCATATGAACCAACTTCTCGACACGAGGGCTCATTAGCAAAAAGTTGCCCTATACAGTGCCGTTAATTAAGGAACTTGAGCCTCGTTGGCAAACAAAACATGGAAACGCCGGACCTAAGCCATGGACAGGCTTGTTACTCACAGTTAATTCTGTCAAAGCTCGTACATAAAGTAATTATGCGATGTTTCGACAAAATTTCGAACAAAGGTGACGTCCTTTTGGAGAGGCGTAGCAATCCCTACGGCGGCCATTTTGAAACAGTCTATGCTCTTATACCACGGCAGCAATTACTTTAGCTTCGTCCTTCTCCAAAACGACGGGGACGTGACTGGTTTCTGTTTGTTTTATTGCACCAGTTTCTGTTTGTTTTATTGCACCAAACGACGAAGCAAGACTAAGTACTTGGGGCAGTGCAATATCGCAGATGGTTCGAACCGAGCGCCGTAGAGATTGTAACGCCTCGCCAGCTGACACTTGTGCTGTTGCGGTTTAGCGGAAAATATTCTTCACTCTGCAGGGCACCCTCTCTTGCTCTTCGTCAGCAACTCGCGGAAGGCTGTAGCCACCAGACTGTATCAAGAAATTTTTATTGGCTACAAAATTGATTTTGAGACTTAAGCCATGGCTGAGTTTTTTTCTGGTCAACGCCTAGTTTATCGAAAACTTTCCTGCAGTTTCGGTCCTCAGTTAAAGTTTCAGTTAAGAAGTTCACAATTGACGTCACGTAACGGTCACCACATGAATTGGGTTTTATAGTCATGTAAAGATAATCAACTAAATTTCGCTAGGACCTAATTCTTCAAGAATTCATATTTCAAAAAATTAGGCCAAAACGTCGACTTAAAATTCGTGAAATTATCTTCAAAGAATCATGATGTTATTACCTTTATTTCCTGCATTCCTAGGAAACTGATTGATCGTCCTTTCAATTCGGCGTTACACTGATTTTGTTTTAGAAATACCTGGCCTAGGTAATGTACGAACATCTTTTCACCCCTTGAATTCACGGTATATTTAAGCAATTCATGCCACGTGTATGGGCTTCATCCGTTTTGCAACGTCTAGTATTACGCTCACTAGAGTATGCCCTGCTACACTGCTTGGTGTGCAGGCGCATCATACAAGCATGAAACTACCTCGTGGAAGAGGTAAGGGCCTGCCTCTTGCTCTTCTCAAAAGGTGGTGAATTTTAACGCGACAGCGTTAAATGCCCCGTTCTCCATAAGATCTGGTATTTGCGTGGTCGGCATCGGTGCCGTGAATGAAGTCATGGGCATGGCTCTGTTAGGTTTTGACCAGACAGCAACCAACAGCAACCAGCAGGTGGGCCACCTACGTGACGTTAAGGGTTACACTATCACATCATACCCTTCAGGCGGACCTTGTGTCCCCTTTCATTTTTCTTACCAATGAATGCCCAAAATCCGCGATTGTTTGAACATGCAAAATCTTTTGGTGACAAATTTGATCATGTACAAATGAGGAGAATGTGTTTCAATGTAGTTGTGTCAGCCTTCTTGTGCATTTCTGATGTTATTCGTGTGTTCGCCCTAATATTTTGTTACCGCTTTAGTGTGCGATGCTCCCGGCACGGGAAGCTTCCCTTACAAAAGTGGTCTATAGATAGTCTATAGGCTTCTTATAGACTCTACTGCCTTCCTGTTGATATTTTGGTTTGTCAATTCGTAGTAGATAAGACTGTCTATAGACAAGTCGACTAAAAGGGTATGGCCATAAATCTATAAATTGTCTATAGACTGACTATAGGTAATGTGTTGCCTATAGACTGTTCTCTAGTTTTTGTCTATTGAGTCTATGGATATATAGAGTGTGTAAAGAAACTTCTGTAAGGGAGCTGTGCTGTCTGCACTCAAGCTGACAGCACAGCTCCCTTACAGAATCAAGCTGCAGCTTGAATCAGCGGCATGACTCTTGTGCTTGTTCGTTTTGTCTGTTTCAGGTCTTCAACAGCAGGGCAGACTGCCACCACCCTTTTTTTCTTTTTACTTTATGGGTGCAATGACATTAAAGGGTGCCTGTTTTGTTTTTAAACATCTTTTGTTTTGTTTTGAAATAAAGTGACTTGTGCTCGTGGCATAACTGCGTTGTTTTATTCACAACTGGCCGACAGTAAATGAAATGACTCCAATTCCAGTGAGCAATATGGGCAGGGAGTAACAGTCTGTAATTAAGCGGGTGCTGTGCCACATGGCTGCTCGTGTGTGGATGTTGGTAGCCTTAACACCGTTCCCAGAGTTCTATGTCCCCCCCCCCTCTCCAGGCTTTTCTGCCAGCAATCCTGGTTAGGTCAGAACCCCGGATGTTTCTGGGCCTGGGATGGAATTCGGCCTGTAACTATGTACAACCTTTGTCAAGACTCCAGCTTGCGCTAGGAAAGTGATCTTCATGCAATATAAATTAGTGCTTCTGTGGGACTCCAAATATTTCTTCGGCAACATTTTGATCTTTCCACCCACTGTTCCAGTGTAGTGTTCGGGCCTGCAGTGACTGCCGAGTCGTCTTGGAGTAAGCCCCTTGTTTTATAGCAAAATCCCCGCACCAGGAGCTAAGCTGCAACCAGATGACCAGCACTGGCTGGTGGAATGGACACACGCCGCCTCAGGTGCCCTGGACTAGGGCTACCTTCACAACACTTTTTGGTCAGAAAAGCAATAAGTTTTCACTCATACAGTGCTTGTGTGCTTGTGTTGTGCTTGTGCTTGTGAACTTATTCCTGTACTAAACCATGTCGTGGTTACCAAAACAAAGATGTTTAAAATCGTGTCTAATTGAAAACGTCGCTTCATATACAGTGCTTCACATCACGTAATCTGTTTAACCGGAAGCAATGCAAAGCTTCAGGGCTTCATTCTTTTTGCAGAGGGTTTTTACGTAAGCTGCGCGTTCGCGTTGCGGCGACATGGCTGTATTGAAATCTAACGTTCTTACTGCTAACATCGCACTGCTAAGCATTCGGCGTTACAAGGACGCAGATTGGATTGGAAAACATTTAATTCGTTAGAAAAGGCATAATGCAGACGATCCGTGCTAGGTGGCTATCAGTCCACGGCTGACAGCTACCTGGGTAGCCCATTCAATGTCCCGGGTTTGAACTCCCAAGTCTGAGCTGACCAACACGGCCTCCCACTGCTCGAGAGTAGGAACCTGTATTAGATTTCGGGGGCGGCTCCTCTTTACAATTCCACAATAGGTATCATAAGTGGCTAAATCAGCACATAATGTACATGCAGGGTCGTATTCACCGGGGTAGAATTTTGACAACAGCTAAGGCGTCATGAAGGGTCGCGTCTGGAGTCGCCTCCAAGTGGTCTCCTGCTCCTTATTAAAAGGCTTTGTCTGGAGGAGGGAATATCCTCCTTTCAAGTTTAAAATGAGTAGTAATATCGTGAAAAGATGATAGGCCGTCCTTCGAAAAACTCTCGGCAACGACAGCGTCCCCTGCTCGGCTGACGAATCCTCGAGCTGTGTGCCGCTTCGTTACCAGGGTTCCCCGAGTGAGCCGGGACCCTTATCAATTCAATAACTCTGTCTAAGTCTTTGGTTTGACCCAATATGCTCATTGCTGCCTGAGAAATTCTGCCCCTCGCATAATTGCGTATGGCAAATTTAGAGTCGCTGAGTATGGTAGTAGCTTCTGTGTTAATGATAGCAAGGGCGATTGTCGCCTCTTCTACCGTTTCCGAGGATTTCGTTATGGTAGTGCCGGAGACTATCAGTCTACCTTGCGTATCCACCGCCGTTAGTGCGAACGCTTGTTTCTGGGGATATTCTGCGGCATATACATATACTGCATGTTCATCTTGGTTGTATATGTTGTGTAGAGCTTTTGCCCTAGCCCTTCTCCCCTCGTGGTGAGCAGGATGTATATTCTTAGCTAGTGGCTTAACTCTTATTACTTTAGCGATGCGTTTAGGTATCTGTGTTTTGGTATATTGTTGTGGCAACTGTATGTCTAGTCCTAAATGATCAAGTATGGTTCTTCCTGCTTTGGTGCGGGAAAGCCGGCCTCTCTGCATTGTTAAGTGTGCCTCTGTAAGCTCGTCTAAGGTGTTGGGTACTCCCAAGCCCAGAAACCTTCCGGTGGAGGTACAGTTCGGTAGCCCTAATGCTACCTTTTATGCTGTTCTAATCATAGACTCTACTTCGGCTTTTTCACTACTGTCTAATTTTAAGTATGGGAGTGCATAGACAAGCCTGCTTATTAGAAATGCTTGTACTATTTTGCAAAGTTCTGTCTCCTTCACTTCCTTCCTTTTGCTTGCAATTCGTCTAATTAGTCTTACCGTCATATTGACGGTTGTCTGGAGTTTTTGTAGTGTTGCCTTGTTCTTCCGGTTCGACTGAAGGAAGAGTCCTAGGATTCTTATAGTTTGAACTTCCTTTACAGGGAGCCCTTCCACCCAGATTTTCAGTGGAGGCGGAGGTTTGTAATTTTTTGCTCGAGGGCCCCTTGGTTTGTATCTGATTAGAAATAATTCGGACTTGGAGGGCGAGCAGGTTAGCCCTGCTTTACCCGCCAGGTCTTGTATTATGTCTACAGCTTGTTGCAGGGTATCCTCTATCTGACCATCGCTGCCAGTTGTGGTCCATAAAGTGATATCATCTGCGTAGAATGTGTGTTGCAGCCCCGGGATGGCTGCTAATTTAGAAGGAATTTTAATTAGTGAGAGATTAAAAAGGAAGGGTGACAGGACTCCTCTCCTGTTTGCCCAGCTGCGGCCACTGTGTCCTAGAAAGCAGGCTCCCTAATCTGGCTCTTCGGCGGAATTCAATCCCCTGTGCCGCCGGGTCCCCACCGGTGGTAGGGGACAAGCTTTCCCCTGGCCTGGTGCTCGGCTTATTTAACGTGAAATGCTTGGGAAAGAGGTCTTTGACCCCGCTTTGAGTAGAAGAAAAATGCCTTGTGCCATGGCACCCTTTGTCCACAGATGCCCTTGCGCCATAAAAAATCAATCGTCATCTTTTTCTTCTATCTAAATCTGTTCTCCACGTTACTTGTCCCACTCATACCCATTTCTTGCTGTCAATTTCCAGTAGGTTATCTGTTGCCCCTTCCTTTTTCCCAATGTGTGCTGTGCTTGTCTTTAGTTTAAATTCCAGCCTGTGCGTTTACCTCTAAGCTTTTGCGTTGTTGGTGAGTACTGGCAAGGTGCAACTGTTTAGTGTTGGCATTTTGAAGGGTATTGGCAAACTACTTTTCATTGATTGAGTGGCAGAAATGTGTCAGCTTTGCGAACTCTGTGCGTGCAGGTCAACCCAGAGCAAGCCTTGGCAGCATTCTTAGCAAAGGTGGAATCTGAGCAGCTCCTGATCTATGGGCAGCAGACCGAACAGCAGATCTTGGAGCCACTGAAGGCCTACGAGTGAGCTTCGTTTTGCTAGTCCAATCTTTATATTTAAGGCCCCCTAACCTTCTGTGGTTGAAGGTTTTATTCGGCAAACTGAGAATAAAGACAGTGCAATATTCCATGGGAGACGTCAAGAGAATGCCTCAGAATGCACCTTGCATTATATTTGGTTCTGTGGTATGTATATGGTATGAATTTTGTAGCAATAGCTACATTACGGTAGCATTTCGAGCCTTCAGCGTGGTGGTGGCACGTGACTGTGGCGGCAGCACGTGACCAGCCACGTGGTGCGGAGCAGCTGCTGCTGTCGGCGGTGCGGCGCGGTGGCGAAACCGAGCTGCAACAGCTGTGCGCATGCGCCGTGTCAAGTGGGACGAAGATGAAGAAGGAACGCCCTGCAAAACGGAGCGGCGAAAAACTGACTTTGCAATTCAACCGAGCAAGTTCCACTCAGCCAGCTGATAGCTATCGCGTCACTCCAGGTTTAACCAGAGCTAAACCACCGCCATTCTTTTTCCCCCGAGGTTTTCAATGTATCTAAAGTGACCTTCACCACTAGGCTTGCGAGCCGGTATAAGAAGCCAGCTTTTCCCTGAACTTGCATCAAAGCACGCGACAATCAAGTGCAAAGAACGTAACTGCGGGTACAGAGAGAATGCGGTATGCATTGTCAAAAAAGAAAAGGCACTGAAAGAGTTCAATGGTTCAGGGAAAAAATGAAAACGACTTGCAAACGCACAATTCCACAAAAAATGCTTAAATCCGCGGTTTTTCACGGAATCGTGGGAAACTAGGGGCCACATTATATCCTCGCACAGAGAATAATTCTGTTGCGTCAGGCAACACCTGCTCACTTCTTGTTCTTGTTCACAAGAAAAAAAGAGGACTTTATTACTTACGTAGTAGCTGAACAACCATTATACATGGTGGGACATGACAAGAAAGGTGGCCTATCTGATGAAAGTGAAATTATCAAGTGGCCCATTCTTTCCTCAGAGATATCCCTCTTATGTCTGGAGCAGTCTCTCTCAGCTGACTAATCTGGCAGTTTGGGTGACACGATTTCAAACATAAAGCTCAGCTCAAGAAGATGAGGAGAACAAAGGAAGGCACGAAATGCACTCGCACTACCTTTAAACAATGGCCAGACATCTTGCAAACGCAGCACGCAAATTTCATTGTTGTTGCTAGTATTGTACTGAAACATGCAGTGAAATATTGCACTGAATTTCAGGACGTGCCTTGCGCCATGGTTCACGATAAATTATTGAAAGTTAGCTATCATATGTCTCCTGGGTTTCTCTGCTGACATCATCTATGCAGTATTTTTGAAGTTCTGTCACCAGAAACTTTCAGGTAAATCCCTTATAATAAACTCTTCTTAGTCGAGTGTATCTAAGAGAAGCCCCCATGGTGAAGTAGATTTCAATTAGGGAGTAATTACTCGTTAGCATCTACCCGAGTGCAGCCGTACGGCTACAAAGGAAGGCTGTACAGTTGTCACAGCAGCTTTTCATTTGAAAAATTCGCCTGGTCTGGGGACCCCGGTCCCAATATGGGGACCCCGTACTGTGATGACTTTTTCTTCCACTGTAAAGATTTTGAAAAAGCTGTATGGGTTTCCTCCCTAGCTACATGGCTACGCACATGTGGATGGTATTGAGTAATTAGCTGGCTCACTGTATCTCATATGCTGGTGCTGACTGTTACCATTTGTTTGTGCATTTTTCATCTCCTCCTGCCATAGCCTCATGCGAGGCTGCAGTGTGTAAAAATAACTAAGAAATTTGGAACTCCGTTCCTAATTGAATACTCTCCTCCTACCCTCGTGCAGCCGCTTTGTGGAGCAGTGCTTTGGTCCATTTGCGGCCACCCTGGCCCGGGACCAGGGTCCGTACCGGGACCTGGAGGCCGAGCTGAGCAACGTGGTGTCAGCCCTCAAGGCCGAGGTGGACAAGCGCCAGCGTGAACTGCAGCTGGGCCTTGGGGTGGGTGCCCGGCAGCGCATGCGCATGTCAGCCGGCGGCCTGCAGTCAGCACTGGCTGCGGGGGCGGGGCTGGCCCAGCAGCTGCTTCCAAGGCTGCCCTCGGCCTACTGGCATGAGCGGACACTCGAGGAGAAAGACTGGCTTGGTAAGAGGGCATACGCCCATTCATTGAAAACGCATCAAAAATAGTTACCAGCTTCCAGAGCCTTGTCACTAATGGTCTCTTCATTGCAGAAATGTAAAAAAACTGGCAGATTCATTAAGAAGTATATGATTGCAGCATAATTAAATTAAGCTAATTTTGATGGATTCTGAGTGTCATGGAAGATTAAACTGTTCGAAAATACACGGGCACATAAAGTAAATCAAAAGCAAGATTCAAAACTGCTCTATTACGACCACGGAAATTCCAGACTGTTTAGGGTTACCTTTCACATGCATTTATTTTTCAGCAGGCATCTGGCAACTGACACTATGACTTTCTTGTAGTAAATAGAGTATATGTACTCCCTTTAAGACTGACTTGAAGGGACCATGAAAATTTGTTTGTCTTATCAAAAGTTTGCCTTAAAGGACTATGAACACCGAATTTTCGCTTGCGTGTTTTCTGCTTTTATATTATGCTTTATTTCAAATTTCAAATTTCAAATATTTATTCCAACATTACACCATACAGATATAATGTCGAGGATGGCAGGCAAAAAGCCTCCTGGAGGCTTGACCGGTTCTGCATCCTGGTGTACACTTGGCAGAGCAGCGGTGGCAGTCAGCTCATCAGAACACAAGAAGTGAATAAAGAAAGCCCAAAACAAAACATAGAAACATTCACAAATATGTATGAAGGAGAGACAGAAGTATTAAAGAAATAATAAAGACAAAAATATATTACATTTTATGCAGTATAGGAATGCATGAAGGCTTTAAAGTTTGACGGGTTCATGCTTAGAATGTCGATACCCATTTCAATTAGGGAATTCAACAACCTTGGTAAATTATTCTCAAGCATCTGTTTGCTATAATTAGTTCTGTATCTCGAAACATTCCATATTTCTGTGCGGCGTGTAGTGTAGGCAGGTACATTCTGATGCAGGTTCGCGATTTTCACTAACGTAAAATTATGTTTCCTGCTGCTATAGTAAAAATCCCGCAGAAGTCTGTATGTGTAAATGTCGTGAATCTTTCTTATATTATACTTCTCGAAGAGTGGTTCAGTGTGTTCCGTAAAGGATACATTGGCAATAATACGTAGAGCCCTTTTCTGCATGATTAATATATTATTAAGATTTGATTGTGTCGTTGTACCCCATACTAAATGACCATAATTAATGTGCGAGGCAAACAAGGCATTATACAAAAGTATTTTAACAAAAGTAGGAAAAATGTGTCGATTGCGACTTAGCATACCAACCGTACTGCTTAGCTTCTTGAGGACTGAATCTGCATGCTCGTCCCATTGTAGGCTGCTGGAGAAGGTTACACCAAGAATTTTAATTGAGTTAACAACCTCAATTTGCATAGACTCGAACATTATATTATGGTACTGTGGGATTTCTTTTCCTTGAGTTCGGAAAATTACTGCTTTTGTTTTACTGCAATTAACCTGTAGGCAATTTTTTTTCGACCAAATCGAAAGTCTCCCGAGAAGTTCATTTGCCATTCTTATTAAGTCTGTGTAATTGCAGGACGATAAAAAAATACTCGTGTCATCTGCGTACATTATAAATTTTGCTTCTTGATAAATCGATACTATATCATTAACATAAATGTTAAAAAGTAGCGGCCCGAGAATACTTCCCTGTGGTACACCTGAGATTATGCCCTTGGTTTGCGATTTGAATTCGCTTAATGAGACACATTGGTGCCTGTTTTTGAGGTAGGAAGATAATAAAGTGAGTGGTGTGCCCCTTACGCCGTACCATTCTAGTTTATTGAGGAGAATATTGTGGTTGATATGGTCAAACGCCTGAGTGTAATCAACAAATATACCGAGAGTTAAAAGCTTGTTTTCAAAGTTTCTTAATATGTGCTCTTTCTGATCTAAAAGCGCTAGTTCTGTGAACTTCTTTTTCTGAAATCCATACTGTGCTTCGGTTATAAGCTGGTGTTTACTGCAAAATGAAGACAGCCTATTGAGGATAATTTTCTCAAAACCTTTAAAAAAAATGGGGAGAATCGATATTGGACGGTAATCTTTTATATTCTGTTTGTCGCCTTTTTTAAAAATAGGAATTACTCTTGCGGTTTTCATTCTGTCAGGAAAAACCCCGCAAGAGATAAACATGTTATAAATGTACACCAGTATAGGGACGAGTTCATGTATGGCATATTTAACAGGCCGTATCTGTAGGTCGTCTATGTCGCAGCTGCGTGAATTTTTAAGGTTGAGATAAATGGAGCACACCTCATCACTGTCAGTTGGCACGAAAAAAATGGAAT
Organism: Amblyomma americanum; assembly: GCF_052857255.1. Taxonomy (NCBI): domain Eukaryota; kingdom Metazoa; phylum Arthropoda; class Arachnida; order Ixodida; family Ixodidae; genus Amblyomma; species Amblyomma americanum. The sequence continues at coordinate 18,418,746 of NC_135504.1, forward strand.
TATTGTTTCTAGGTGCAGTGAGGTCATTGCTAGGACGAGCATTCTGATCAGTATCTTTTGTTACAAAGTACTGATTAAATGCATCAGCAAGCTCCCGGTCTCTCACTAAGCGTCCATCCAAGTGTACTTGGATCACCTGGACGAATCTGGAAAATGAAACGGGCAAATCTGCGGCATGTGTGTGGTCGACCCTGTGGCCGGTTTGCAGCGACTGCTTTCATCCATACAGTTTTGCGTTCGCGTCTCTATCTCGCACTTTCTGACTGTGCCACGGAAGATGAAGCGGTATAGACTATTGTAACCTTGTGCCATCCTGTATTGCCTCTGTCCAGCTGCTGCTGTCAGGTTGAATTTGATTTGCATGGAGACGGTGGAAGCACTGTAAGAAACGTTTCTGACTACCATCCTCACGGCACATTCCAGTGGTGCACCAGATGTCACTGAATTTTCTGTTCTTCTAAGAGGATAAAATGGAGCATCTGGCAAGTACTTTCAGGGAATGGATAGCAGCTTGCCAGTATCCCCTCAAGAGGGAAATATTATTCACTTGTGGGGCAGAAACTTGGAGGCTGTGGCAAAAAGGAGAGTGAGCTACGGAAAGGAATATAAAAGGTGTGACATTAAGAGATGGGAAGGGAGCTGAGTGGGTTCTAGCTGAAATAGGTGTGAGTAGGGCACACAATGCAAAGAGAAGATAAGCAATGGATCCTCGGGGTAACTGCGTGGACGCCAAGAAAATGAGAAAAAGAGATTTGGGAAAGGCCATAACACTGCAGGTGGTGTACTTAGGCTGATGATGATGTTCATTATGACTGTGGAATGTCATACCCAGAGTTGAAGGGGCTAGTACAGGTGCTGCCTTCTATGTGATATGCCCTCGAAACTCTGTTCCAGTGAAGTGCTGTGGCCAAGGGCTTGGCACTGCGGGTGGTAGTGTTGTGGTTCTAGCGCTGCTGTCCCATTCTTCCTGCAGGCTTGGCTGCCCAACTTTATTCCGAGATATTCTTACCAGAGTTTCTGGTGCCTCTGCTAGAGGACGACGTGGCTTTTCCTCTCCAGGTGGGTTCGTCAGCGCACTGCCAACATTTCCAAAGTTGCATTGTGAGGTGACAGAAAATGGATGGCTGAAAAGTGCTGAAATGTGCTGCTGTCTTTAGAGTATTTTATCATTGCACGATGTCTTCCCTGATCTGTTTCCACAGGGCACAAAGGTTAGCTCTGCTTGTGTCAGTAGGCACAGCCAGCCTTTGTGCCAGAATATTCCAACAGCATATTGCATTTGTTACCTGGCACACACTCTTGTAGTTCAGGTGAGGGACAGCCATGCCATTTGCACCCTTTTGACACAAACACTATTTGGTGCGCATATCTGCACCAAAAACATTTATTTGGCCGAAATTGTGTCAAGCTACGCCAAAGGCCATATGCGTCCAACACAGATTTTGAAGCGAAAACCTTCACTACGCTAGGTAAAGCAGTCGCCGCGCAGGCAGGAGAATGACCTTGAACAACCTTCAGCCAAACCACATTAGCCGTTTATAACCATATGTGTACAGTTATGGTGTCGAACCCTTGACCCATGACCTTTAGTTGACCTTTGACATTTGACCTCTCACCTTTGACATTGGGTGACCTTTTGGGTTGACCTTTGACCTTAAGAACATCCGGTGGGGTGATGTGAAGCCACGTGATGACATCCGATGGGGGTGACATAAGACCATGTGATACCACGTCACAGCCACGTGGCCGTGTGGGTATATATAGAATGGCTGTCGCGGGCGTGTAGCGGAGCTGCCATGGACGAGCCTCAGACGCTTAGCAAGCGTCCTTGTTTTTCGCTGAATTCCTGCAGCGTTAGCCACGTTAAGCCACTGCCATATTTTTTGGTTCTTGGCGAAGTGAGCAAAAATTCAAAACTTCGAACAGTTTGTGAACAGTGCATTCTCGCCGTATGATTCAGTTTGCGCTGTACTTTACGGACATTGCACTGTAAATTACGGACATTTAATATTTTCTGAACACGATGTAAACGGCCACGGAGTTTCCAAACAGCGCCCAATGGTTACAGCATCTCGCACTAGTTACATCGCTTGACTTGCACTTCTCTCTTAGAATTGACTATAAGCGTGCAGCAAAAGTGCACACGCGGTAATAACGTCAGGTCTTGCGTGAAACCGGTGCATTGGCAGCCATCGAGAGCTGGTGCGTCTGGTGCGGCTGCTGCATGCTCAAGGGTCAGAAAACGAAGTGCCTTTCGACCCTGTGACCGGTTTGCATTGACCAATTTCATATCGTACAGTTTTCCTTTATTAGGTTCTGAAAACAGTGCATTTCAAACAACGGGAGACAAGAAAAGTGCAGGTGACAGAGACAAAATCCTGGGAGCTAGCTTGCGGAGCTTCTCGCACAGGGTAACCTGTGCGTTGCATCTCGCGGCGTGGTTTTGTTTTCGCACCTTTGGTGTACAACCGTCTCTTTTGCCCATCGTGCGGCAAAACTGATATGCGAGGGCTGTACACTTTACCTCCCATTGAGAACGGCACGTATTGTCATGGGTATTGACGCTAAAAGTTGGCTGAAGGGCAAGTTCACACTGTCGTGTGTGCATAATCATTTCATGAAGCTGACCTATGGCCAGCCTGTGCCCTGATGCAGTGCGAATATGAGCCACGCTATATTCCCCCTCCCCCCCCCCCCCTTTCTGTAGCTCCGTATTGTTCCGATGCATCTCTTTACATCTCAGTGCCAGGATAGAGTCATCTTTGGGGGACGCGTGCTCTTCCTACGCCCACCATACACACCTAACAGTGGCTGCCTGTTCCTCTTTCACCCTAACAGGCAGTGGATGTCGATCTGAGCAGGTACAAGGAGCTCGCCCAGATGCATTCGGCTGTGGACCTGGATGTTTCTAGAGTCATTCACCTTCCCAAAGGTCAGTCTGCGCAGCATTGTGTTTTTGCTCTGAGCAGGTCAGCCCATCAAGAGCGATCGTCACTTTTTAGCTAATGACGAGCTCACCTCGTCAAGGGTAATCCGCTACTTTCTGAGTGGCTTTTCATAAAGAGAAGCTATCAAAGGGTGTTCTTTCATTTACGACGTAGATGGTAATAGCCATTGTGTTATCAGTGCTTTTAATAATAATTGGTTTTTGGGGAAAGGAAATGGCGCAGTATCTGTCTCATGTTGGACACCTGAACCAGGCCGTAAGGGAAGGGATAATGGAGGGAGTGAAAGAAGAAACGAAGAAGAGGTGCCTTAGTGGAGGGCTTCGGAATAATTTCGACCACCTCGGGATCTTTAATGTGCACTGACATCGCACAGCACATCGGCGCCTTAGCGTTTTTCCTCCATAAAAACGCCGCAGTCGGGTTCGAAACCGGGAACTTCGGATCAGTAGTGCTTTTAATGAGTAAGACTTTTCACAGTAGATATCAGCAGGCATTCTGTACGTGCAGAGGTCACCCTGTTAGCATGAGATTTTCTCGCACTTTCAAACAAACAAGGCGCCATCTGTGCACTGTTCTAGTGCGGTACATTGCTATCCATCAGCTGATGATAGAGCAAGTGGCAAGGATATCAACTTCATGTTTCATTCTTCAAGCAATGAAGGCAGTAACGATGCTCTAGATGACAGAGAGTCCAAGGACGAAGAAATTATGGATGAGATGTTAGCCAGCTCCCGTGGATGGTGCAGCGTAGACCGACCCGTTGGTAGCCTCCACTAGTTTGGATGGCATCAGCGGAGGAACAGTGCATTTCGAAACAATTCAATGCACTACTGGTATTTAAAACCAACCTGCTTCTTTTACGGAGCTTCATGAGTGAATTGGGCAATACATAGCTGCAAACAGGGACGATGCCAGGACATTCGTGGTCGGGTGGTGCAGAGAAGAGGGGCAAGTAACATGTTGGGTTGGCATGCTGCTTTTGTGTCATCACGCTTCTGTAAAATAAAATGAATGAATAAAATAAAATGCAGTGGGCCCACAGCGAGGGCACCCTGTATGTGAGCTGTGCCACCATGAAACATCCTCCTTCTCAGGGCCTGAACAAAGTGCGATAAATTTTTCTCTGGTGAGGAAAATTTTTGGAGTGGTGACCGCGACTTCTCGCCCCCCCTTGGCGCCATCCTGAGAGTAAATAAACCATTATTCTTCACCATAAAATGTTTCCAGAGATATTGTTATTTTTTTAATGTTATGAAACATTTCGCGTGATAAAAAAAAAGCCATTTTGATACCTTTTTTTTTAGTGAGCCCCTGGGGGGGTAAAGGGACCCTGAGGACGAATTGAGGTTTGTCTGTTTTGTCTGTATCAATAATTTTTTTGGTTTTTCATTTCATTTATATCAGCCTTAAAGTCTTGTAGGCATTACATAAGGTGGGGGCAAGAGAGTGTATAAGGGCACACTGATACCAGTACAGCAAAACAAAAATTGAAGTGACAAGCAGTATGCAAACAAAAAGCAAAGAAACGAAACAAAGCAAAAATAAATCGCATAAGAGGTATAGTTCATACAAAAATAAAGAGTATATTAGAATGTAAAAGTGGTTGCCACTTTTATTTTTTCCTAGATTCCAGCTGTCTTTTTGACTCACTGCTGCTACTCTGTGGTGACTGTTCTGTCGCCTTACTGAATTTTTTTTTTTCGTGCAGGAAAAATCCACATCCACACCCCTTACTTGGACCTGTCTGCTTTCAACCCCCAGTCATCAACCACGGCCCGCACAACAGCATCCAGAACGAAAAGGTAACTGCTAGCACAAAGGAGGGGGGGGGGGTGTAACATTTTCTACGTGAGGAGCTCTCTGCATCACTGATTTCAGAGAAGGGCACACTCTTGGAGCACGCATTACTGAAACTATGGATCACTTTCTGCAGCAGTCTTGGTACAAGCTCTTTGCACTGCGTGTTCTGATAAAGGTGTTTTCAACGGACTGTTGCCATTGTCATTTTAATTTTGCCTGGAGTCTGAGCCACTGGGTCCTCCCTCTCTCGGACAGGCCACCATGGAAGAGCAGAAGGGAGAGTGACAGTGAGAGGCCCAGCCTTCCGCCAGCAGTACCCCATCCGGCGAAGACTGCACTGATCATATTCAACCGTGAGAACGAGGATCCCATACCCCTGGACTCGGATGCCTGCCAGCAAGACCTCAAGGTCAGTGGCGTGGCACCGGTGCAAGCACTCGCGTCACGCATTTTAACGCGATAGCGTTAAGGAGCTTGTGCCGCAGAAGAGCCAGTGTCGTTGACCGTGAGCGAAAAACCCACGAAAAATCCGCGGAGAAGCGACCTGGGAGCAGGTTGGCCACCTAGGTCGTCACATGACCGTGTGGCGTCATCACAACCGACCCACCGGATTACGAGCAAACTGCTGACAGTGGCAGGTGACAGTTAAATTAATGATTGGTCGTGAGAGGCTGCTCAAGAAGACCAACCTGGTTTGCACAAATGGTGGCAGTGCCTGCCGTCGTCGGGCAGGGGCACATTGCTTAGCCGCTGCACCACTGCGCCAAGAGTGGCGGAAAACTCCCAGGGATCTATGAATGTTATGTAGAGAGTGACCGATTTCGCATAGTTTTGCGAAAGCCTTTAATGGTTCATACTCGCGGCGACCGTCCGTCCAGTCACGTGACCTTACCCGTCTGTTACATCCTAGGTCACGTGATCACAGCCTTGTACCTGCCAACCCTCCCGATTCGCCCGGGAGACTCCCGATTTTTGACTGAACTTTCCAATTGTACGACCACGTCTCCCGAAAAGCTGTCTCTGCCCGCGCAAGAATGGTTTTTGGGAAACCGGCGCCACAGTATCAGCAACTGCGCCGTAATCGCCAGCATCACCATCAACGGTCGCACTAGCATCATCGGCTAAGCAGCCAATCAAAGTCAGAGTAGCTTTGGCTGGTCAAATTTCATGCATGATTTCGTGCTTGCTGTTGCTCACTGTAGTGTCGCTGCTGCTTGTATGTTTAGGGTTAGCTAGGCCGTCTGTGTGCAGTGCGCAGCAAATTCTCTTATTGTGCTTGATGTCATGGTGCTATCAAAGCTCAAGAAAAGATACAGTATTTACTTGCAAAATTTTAGCAGCCCCAACTTTTTACCCGGATTTAAAAAAAATGTTACTCGCATATCTTGTGCACTCTGTTGCACCACACCAGCAACACGTACATGGTTGCGCGCAAGGCAGGTTTGGGAAGATTGGGCGTCGCTTAGTGTGGTTGCGAAATGTGTGACTGATGAGGGCACGAATTGCGTGCCGTTTAGCCGGCTCTCGCGTTGGCGGTCGCTTTCCCAGACGGTTAGTTGCACGCACGCCCGAATCTGATACTACAGTGCAGTTTTCTGCTCGGTTTGCCGCTAGTGAGACGGGTCACTCGCGAGGGTGCCGTTTTATTGCGCCCGTTATCTCCTTTGCCTCCCACTGCTATCTTCGCGATTGTATTGTTGCTGGCTTATTGCTGTGAGCAGCACACGCGCCGTCATGCCATCCCGTGGGGAACTACGTAACGTGGGTTGGGGGGGAGTAGTATGGACGTAGGTGAGCGTTGAAGGGCAACTACATTGATTGCATCACATTCCCTATACCGAGTGGAGTTATTTTTAAACTGCAAACTGAAACTCGGTTTGTGACAAGGCACAATACTTTGCTTGACACAACAGTGGCGTCACTAGCATTATTGAGAGAACTCTCATACTTGCACTGAATGACTGAAATAGCAACTAAAATTGATGACTCCATTCATAAAATGCATGAGACGACCTAGTACCGGCTTTAAAGCTAGCTCAAAATGCTAGGAGTGGGCATCGAAATGTCGGTAACATCTTTGACATCACAGATGCAGTGTTGCCCGTTGTGATCCGCTGAACCTAGGCTACAGAAATAGGAGACTTATGATTAATTTGTGCAAGAATGAAATGCTGCATTTGGGTGGCCAACACTTGGTGGAGATGATTAGGAACAAGAGAGAAACGTACAGTTGAAAAACCCCTGTAGTTGCCCTTCAAACACTAGACGTCTTGCATGTTCTACTACGTAGAAATTTACGAAGCCAGTACACCTGTATGTGCAGCCACTGCTTGTGAGAACGTCCACTCAAATATAGGTGTAACACTGCGAAGAAATGTGTCCTTTGCATAATGTCGAGTCAGGTTGATAGTTGCACCACCTGTGAGTTTTAACCATTTGTAGTGCTGAACTGCTGATGCGTGTTGCAGGCAGACAATGTCTTTTTGGAAGCATTGAACAACACAAGTACAAAAACACCTAGTTGGCAGACTATGCTGTCCCACCAGCACGTGTGGCTTGGTAGTCTGTACGGGGGCAAGGCAGTGTAGTCCAACACAAATTTTGGCTTTGACTGTGTCGTACTTTTGTCACTTCTTGTTAGATTGGAATAGTACTGGGCTGTGTGACTTAGGGGGCCATTTTTTCATTAAAACGTAGCTGATGCTGCGAACAGGCTTGAGATTGAATGGACATTGGAGTGCTAAGCGTTGAGCAAAGCTTTCCACATTAATTTTTACATTTCATGATTGGCTCGTGTTGTTTCTCATGCTGTGTTGGCACGTCTTGTTTCCGTGGCTGTGCACATGGCGAGAATTTTGTCGGCTTTAACTCTTAGGTGTTTGGCGAGTTTCTTACAGGTTTGCTTGTCTGCAATATCATTCATGAGCTGCTCCTGTTGCTGCTTACTGACTTCAGAAATACCCGATGGTGATAGCAGTGTGTGGCAGGTTTTGCACAATGCTGGGCCATTTTTGCAGTATTAACAACACTGAAGTAGTTGTGCTTTGTCTGCGTGCTCTCAGTGTAAACAGCTTGTTCTTAGAGGTGATTGTTGTTGTTCAGGGTCCTTTGTTTTATAATGTATAGGATTGATTTAGGCTTTCGAAGACAGAGTTCATCTGCTTTTCCTGGCAGCTCCTCAAATTGAAAAGATAGTGGCAAGCTTCCTAACCAGGAGTCGTCATTCTGTGTTGAGTACAGGTTAATCTCAATTAAAGCGTTCTTGATTGCGATAGCAAAGGTGCAACTGTCGTGACACTGCCCAGAAAGGTTTTTTTTTGCTTTATACGCTGTTCTTGTACATCTTTGTGTTTTACTGTTGGTTTTTAACCTTGAAGAAAGTTAAAACAGCCTTTCCTCATTTGAAAGTTCACTTGCGGTTGCTACTGGCAGTTTGCCAGGTCATTTTTGTTCTGAGCAAAGTTAAGATTGCGTGAATATAACAAAGACAAGAGGCAAGGAAACGAATGTGGCATTGAATGTGTCGGTGAAAACGAATGTTCAGTGTCATATTTGCAGAGTCTTAACTTTCCTCGAAATGAACCAACTGGAGGGTTCTACTAAAAAATTTTTTTTTCTGGTCTTGTAGTGGCAATATGGGCAGTTAGGCAATTAAAGATCTTACTTTTATATTTGGCCATGTGCACAAAGGCAAGAAGGAAGTCTTGTACGTGCCAAGTTGAGGAAGTGCTTCTCAAGTCATTGGGGCTGCCTAGTCAGATACTGTGCCTGCTTGTCACTGCCACTTCCGGAGTGTTACATTGAAAGCTGGGCTTTGATTCTGCTTTGTAGATGCATCCCATACGAGTTGTCGCGACGCCTTTGTCGTCTCTTGGGCGTTGTCAGAAATATTGATGAAATTTTTTTTATGGCTGTTGTGTTTTAAATCGGAATCCTAGACATTTGAAAAGCTATTCAGAACTGACCATTCCTCTGTCTGGTCTCTGCTAACTGAGACCAGAAAAAAGGTCGGAGGGAAATTTTGTGAAGGCTTCTTGACCCAAGACAGAACTGGGGCAGCCCAAGGAATGAAATGTCATGGTAGATGGAATTCTGGACGGCACAAACTTAGACAAAGGTCACATGAGAAGCCTCAGGTCAGTGAGCAATGTTTCAACACGAGAACTTTTCCTTGCTGGCCTCATCATTGGCTTAGGCCTTGCATTCCAAGGGCTCATGTGGAGGTAGTGAGGGCTAATTGTGATGTGGATAGGGTGGGGGTAACATGCTTGGGGGGAAAAGAAAAAGCACCAGAACCAAATGTGGGAACAGTAAAGAGAAAAGGAAAAAAAAGCACAAAAGTGGGACCATAAAAACTGCATCTCTTGCAGGGTCTTGTAGCTGGCCAGAGTAGAATCTTTATTTTGTTCCAGTGCTTCCAGTTGCCTGCTTTTGTTATCATTTCCCTTCCACCTCTCTTCTTTACTCTTATTTTGTGTGATCTGGTTCTGCTTTCTGGTTATATTTTTCTTTTTTTCTGGAATTCTTGTTAGATGGAATGTTTTCTTTCCTTTTTTTTCCTTCCCCCTTTATCATATTGTTTCCACTTTTCCATGTTTGATTCTGCTGCTGATTTTTTTTTCTCACACCTTTTTTTTTGTCCTAGTTAAAGTGGCCACAATACTTCGCTTCCCACGTGAACAAGAACTGTTTCTCAAGTCTGTGTGTTTGTCATCTTCTCTCATCCTCACCAAATGCCAGTCAGCGTAATGAGTATAATGATGTTCCATGCTATAATAAAAAGTTCCCCTAACTAGACATGAAGATCCCTATTTATGGGCCTTTTTCTTCTGCACAAGCGTTGGAAAAATAGATACTTGTAGAAAAAATAATACGAAAGTTTTGGTTCTCAACACTTTTCTAAAACCCACGAAGAATCCTGGTTCGCCAAATTCTGTGGCTAGAGTTCTCCGAAAAAGAGCAAGAATTCCTCATATGAAACATCACTGGATGTCTCTTTCGTCGTGGCCGTTGTTCAAGCTTGTGCTGTGTCAACGCAAGCTAATGTAACGTAGTAAAACGATAACCATGTTCCTTTCTCCTCATTAGTAGAGTTCGAGAACTGGTAGCCTGTGCAAATCTGACCAAACCATCCCCTCCTCACGTGTTGCATCAGTCCAAAGTGTTTCCTTAGCAAGAGAAGAAAATGCCCCCTTGGCACACTTGACCAGTGGCGAGAAATCTTGCTCACATTTGTTCGAGGTCTGTTTTAGGGGTCTTCTCACTCTATGCTTTGGGCTACTCCTCATACTCCTCATAATTTTTTTTAGAATGAAACTACTCCCTTTCATGACTGCATAGTTTGCCCTTCCAACACTTCCTCCTGTAGAATTTTTTTCACAGGTACGAGCAATCAGAATTAAGTGTGAACTGCCACTGCGTTTCGGAGCAAAATTTTTATTCTATGCATGTAATTTATGCCTTCGCACATTCAAAGGTTCTCTCTTTTTTTTTCTTTTGCCACTGAATGAACATGCTACAGTGCTCTCTGAGTGAGTTACTATATTCTCACCATGCTAAAATGCTAGGTGAATAAAGACAGAGTAACTGTGTGCCTATTAATGGCTGTTTCAGTTTTTGAAAAAGAAATGCCTCGCCGACATGGCAGAAAAGAAAGTCCATATACTGGTTTCCTCTCACTTTCATCAAGTATTTTGGCGATTGCTTTTTATCTAAAACTAGACGTTTGAGGCAGTGACTTTTTAAATATTAATGCCACATGTACAGTATGTGTCAGCTATGCTATTAGAATGTATACGTAGTATACCTATATGTGTGCATATAGTTGCATGTGGTGAATGAAGAATAATGTAAATGTTATATTGCCTAACAGGTTTTTTACACTAGCGATGTAACACACTAAAACGGGTGCCCATTTTTTGTGCATTTTATTTCAGTTTTTTGCGCATGTATGCTGGTTTGCTTTTACATGATGCTGTGCAGAAGGTCGTAGTGCATAGGTAAGTAATGTACTAAGACTGATCAAAATTGCGTGCAGAATGCAAGCGTGCATTTTGTGCCTTTTTACTAGCAATATTGTACTGATGGAGGGTTCGAATTAGGATGGGATCCTTTCGTCATTTTACTGTGTTGCATGTGAATGGCATTTGTTACATTCTGCTTGTTTGTAACTTGCAGTGTTTATGTGTGTACATATATCTTTGAAATCAGCCATGTATGTTTTTTAAATAAAGTGTACTATATTTGCTTCTGTAGCATCGTCCATTAATTTCATGTATGGCAGTTCTGGTAGCCTCCTACTAACCAATCTAAATTTGTAAGTGTAAGAGTACCGTGCAGAGCCACATTTAAGCACCTCGAGCAGTTTTGCCTAGTGTAATGGAAGGCTGGTACCAATGTTTTTGAGTGTTCATATTCATATATGTTTCGCACCATTGTAAAATTTCTTGAGGCAATCAAGATCTTGCCAGGTGTCCGATGAACATATGGCAGTTTCCGCAGCCATCTTCTTTCTTCTCTTAACGCAAGAGTGTTGTACCCCACGTCGTGGAAAAATTGTCTGGCGTTGGCAACCGTTTGAAGCCTCACAGCCGCTCATGGAAAAAAATCTACAAAGTATCCCCGGAGTAGCAATCTTGAGGGCAGGTGGGCCACCTAGGTCACGTTGCCTTGTGGCCCCATCACATCCTGCTAGACTGAATCTTTAGATTGGTCGCGAGAGGCTTCTAGGGGAGTGCAATGTGGGTTGCACAAGCACTGCAAATGGCAGCACCTGCCATTGCAGGGCAGTGGTGTCTTGCCTAGCTGCTTGCAGCTGGAGTGGTGTGAGGACTCCAAGCGATTTATCAATGTTGAGTAGAGATTGACTAATTCCTCATGCATGGGCATTAGCACTATCGCGTCATACCATTACGATGAAGCTTAAGTGTCCCCTGTAATTTTAGTGCAAAAATCTGGAAGTTCAGAGCCTTACAAAATTGTTGCGGATGTATGTCCCCATAGAAAAAAGAAGCAAGAAAAAAAATCCCATCAATATTCACGACTGGGAGTCGAATCCAGGGCAGCATGAACAGATCAGCTTCAAAGACTGCTGCGCGAGCTCACTAGGCTATAGCCGCAGCTGAAAACTCCTCGTGTCAATCTGCGCTGCACTCATGCGCTGTGCATTGCAGAGCGTCTCTTCACCAACTTCCACCTGCTTTGTCCGGTAGCACTGCCCGCTCATCGTCGTCTTCTATGTAGCACAAAATGCAAAAACATTTTCCGTACCGAGATTTCAGTTCATAACAAAGAACCTCAGTGGTTGAAACTATTCCAAAGCCCCACTACAGTGTACGTCACAGCCCCCAGCGTAGCGTTCACAACATTAATACCCGTCAATAACCTATTAGCCCTTACACATCCATTGGAAAGCAAAGCATGCATATGAGAGGTCCACCCCCCCCCCTCTTTTTTTACAGCAAACAACCCTAGGAGCAGCTATTGGTAGCATTATAAAATGCGTCAATAGCAGAAAAACAAGGCAACATCGTATGCACACAACATGTATTGCAACTAGCCAGTCGTGTACAGAATCTTGACACTTCAGCCTCAGAGCCAGTTTCTAGCTTTGCTTGTCAGACATGATGTGATAAGCCTTTACCATTACATTGTGCTGCGGCAATTCGGCGGGCACCTGTGTGGCGAGTGGTATAGCACTTGCCCTTTGACTGCATGACACGATGGATCAGGAGGTACTTGAGTGTCTTGGTCCGGGCGAGAACTCTTGTGAACTACAGGTTTTCTTGTATCCGGCAGTCTGTAGGAGGCTTGCCTGCACCCAAAAGCTCTCCGTGGCGTTGGGCCGTGTAGCACGATGTTAGAGTAATCCCCACTGCAGGTGGGCACCGGTAGAGGCCTCCGTTAATCACGATTGCTGCCCACGCTTCTCGGTGGATGCCTTGGCCGTTGCGGCGGAGCACGCGATGTTGGTGTGATGGCTCTCCGCGTTCGAGACCTGGACAGCAGGACGGCAGTGGAGTTTCCTAAGTCGACGCTATCCGCTCGTCCAAAATTCTGACTTGAGTCTTGTACCCGGTGACCCGCCGCGGTGGCTCAGTGGTTAGGGCGCTCGACTACTGATCCGGAGTTCCCGGGTTCGAACCCGACCGCGGCGGCTGCGTTTTTATGGAGGAAAAACGCTAAGGCGCCCGTGTGCTGTGCGATGTCAGTGCACGTTAAAGATCCCCAGGCGGTCGACATTATTCCGGAGCCCTCCACTACGGCACCTCTCTCTTCCTTTCTTCTTTCACTCCCTCCTTTATCCCTTCCCTTACGGCGCGGTTCAGGTGTCCAACGATATATGAGACAGATACTGCGCCATTTCCTTTCCCCAAAAAACCAATTATGATTATTACTATTATTCCCGGCCCTAGTTAAGGTTCCATCCCGCAGCCCGCAGTTGGACAATCTCGAGGATCTTCATTCGCTCGACGTCGCTAAGCCCATCGCCGCGGAGGAGGCCGAAGATCCTATCCAGCTCCTCCTTGAAGGCGTTTTCCATCCTGGCGCCATTTTCCTTGAGCAGGTTACAGATGTCCATCTGGACCGCACCACGTTCATTGACGAAGGCGCCGAACTCCGCAGGCACAGCTTGATGCCCGTACGACTGGCTGGTTCCGTGAACAAGATTCCCCAGGGGTGACGGCACAGCGACGGAACCGAAACCTGCTCCTTGAGGCTGACCTGGTGCAGTGCGCCATCTTCGAATATCGAAGCGTACGCGCTGAGGACAGAGTGAAACGACCTTGACGAGTGGCACGTCCTGCTGCACGAAGCAAAATACGCGACTTGGAGGCATGCGGTCTACGCCGTCTACCACCAGGGCGCGAATGCTAGGACACCGGTCATTGGTAAAGGCAGCTGCATGTGTTGTCATTGGCTGCAATCGTCCTCTCCACTCCCTGCTAAAAGTGGCTAAAGTAACAATGCAGGGAGTGGTAGATGAAAGGAGATAGCCCACTCCCTGCTTTGGGGGGATAGTGCCCTCGATGTATTGTCATTGCAAATCTCTGCATTGTAACCAGGCAGGTATCCAAAGGGGACTGCCGGAGGGGGCCTGCTTCCTTCCCCGAAATCGCGCTCTTCACCCCCCCCCCCCCCCCCAGCAGTGGTCTTGTTAGGCATGGGCCCTGCCCCTTCTCCCCTCGCCACACCCCCTCCCTCCCACCGGGCTTCGCCCTATACAACTGCCTCGGGCCCCTCCCGAAAAAAATTACTGGCGATGTGCCTGATTGTCACCCTAATATGCAAGCAGGTTCATGAGAAGCCGCTTTTTTCTTGAATTGTATATGACTATAGCTACAATTCTAAATGCCACGTCCAACAAAAATTGCTTTTGTAGTTTACAATGACCCACTGATAATAACACACTAGGAACCTGCAGCTGCACAATACTGGGGAGAAGGGAAACATACACTCTGCTTGCATAAAGGGAGGCCCAACGCCGCGCGCGCACCCCCTTTTGAAGAAAGGAAAGAGGGGGTGCATCGTGTTCTTGCCAGTGAATCAGGGGTCCCTGCACCTGGAAGGCTAAGGGAGATAAGCGCTGACTTTGCTGAGCACCTGAAATTTCGAGCCCTTAGCCCTAGATGCCCCTCAAAGGCCCCCTCAATCTGATGGTGTCGACCGATTTTCATGGTTAATCTGCTTAGCGCTCCAACTGAAATCCACACCGACATGAAACTGAAGTGCGGCCCTACACCCCTCCCCCCCCTCAACTGACCCACTCTTGGAGTCAATAAAGTTGTTTCCTCCTCCTTTCTAGCTACTTCAATTGGTATAGTCACACTCAACTATCCGATTTTTCGAGTTCGATTTTTCTTATTACCATCAAGCATTTGGAACTAGCAGGGGGCTGCTGGACTCTAAGCTTACAAGTTAATTGATAAAAAAACCACTCATGTAACTTGCATTACATAGGCGACATTTTTATGGTATGGGAACACGGATCTGAAACCCTAAAAGCATTCGTCTGGTACCTTAATTCATTGCATTACATTTACCTTCCACTATCTAAACCGTGTCAAGTTTCTCGACACTACCATCCGTTTAGAAAATAGCCCGCTTAAAACCGCACTCCACAGGATGTCTACAGACCAACAACAATACTTAGGTTTCACTAATCATCATCCAAGGCATTGTATACGCAAGGCATATTTGTAGAGCAGACAACGCTCCTTAGAAGAAAATGTGCCTACGACGGCGACTATTTGAAACACCTCCACTCACTAAAAAACACCCAAACTTATAAGAGCCATACTCAGAACTGCCTTAATAATGTTTTTCAAAGAGCACCACTGTAAAACGGGGCGAGGTACTTAAGAAACAAACAAAAAGCTAACAGTGAGCGGCCTACTGCACTTGTAAGGAAATACTCGAACGTTCTCCCGAACATAAACAATAATCTGAGGAAATACCACCCTATGTTAACTGGAAACGATAGTTTCAAGAAAATATTTCCTGACGCAGAGTACCATACAGACGCAACACAAAACCTTCTTGACAAAGGCTTCTTGATAAGAAGCCTTTGCTTACAGTGAGCTCATGCTTTCGACCTAGATACGAGACAGGCAAGCATTAACAAATCGAAACTATGGTTAGAAGCATTGCAAGCTACTTCAGCTTCCACATAAAGATAACCTGCGCTTCCTCTAATGTTATCTACGTGCTTCAATGCTCCTCTTGTTAGAAGCAGTATATCGGAGAAACCGGAGAATCAATGTGCGCCAGACTAAATGGTCATCGTGTTGACACAGCCAGTAATGTACAAAGGGCAGCGTCCAACATTTTAATCAAAGCGGTCGCAACTTCGATAAACTTAGACTGTTCATTCTTCAGTCAGGCTTCAAATCTGCAAGGGACAGAAAATACAGAGAGTCCTAATCCAGATATTTTAAACCTTACAACCAGCAGGGATCAGCATATCGAGACAAAGAGATATAAAACTGCCGTAATTCTTTGAATAGGACCTGCACATGGTCAGAGCAATCTTCCAATCCTTCGTAACGCTTTTTTATCGTTTCTTTAATTCACCCTGCCACTCAGCCCATTTCCCCCCCCCTTTTTCAGTGACATTTTTTTCTTTACCGCACCTTTTTTTATTTTACTCTCTCTTCAATTTACCCTTAGATTATGCCCTGCATCTCTTGCTGTCGTTTCACTCAGGAGCTTCCTAAAGATGGCAGCCTACAGTTCCTGGAGGTCCGGCTCTTTCTGAGTGGCGCAAGGGTTTGCTATATGTACCAGCCAAGGTCTAAAAAGAACTTTTGAATTTTAATTCGGCCCATTCTAAATTAGTAAAAAGAGGTATCGCCAAGACATGCCTTCGTGCTGCCCTAGACAAATCCTGCTTGCACAAGGTGAATGAGAGTGTGCACCTGCAGGCAGATCGCATGACGAAGGCAGTCTTCCCTAGGGAACTCGTGACATCTGTCGCTGAAGGCCTGTTGAAAATGATAACCTTTGCGAAACAGGCAACGACGAATGAGCAACAAGCTCATGAGCGGGCCAGATGCGTGGCACTGCCTTATATCCACCAGCTGACACACCGCCTAAAGAAGGTGGCGCAGAAAGGCAAGGTCCGAGTAGTGCTTACTGCACCCGATAAACTCGAAAAAATGTGTGAGGCAGTTGATGCTGCCTCAAAAAAGAAAAAGCCTCATTTCCCGATAAAACACCAAATGCGGTATGTGGTTTTGCAGGACCAACGTGGTTTACAGAATTCCCTTCTCATGCGGGAATTGCTACATCGGCCAAACTGGCCGTTGTATCAATGTTCGGCTAATGGAGCACAAGCTGGCTGTCGAGGCATTATCAGGTCCGGGACACTTGGCGGCTCCTTGCAAACGTTGCAAGGATAAATGTGCTCCGATTTATCATCAGACTAAGGTCATTTTTGCAAGCTCAGACCAGAAGGAACGCGAAATACTGGAAGCATTCCTCATTCACTTGGAACGACAGTCGTGTGTAAGCAGCCCAACGTTATCTTTGTCATCCAAAGAATTGTATTTCATGAACGAGAAGGTGCCGTTGCACATGCGCTTTAGGGTGTGATCTTTTGTACATGTTTGCCTACATCTTGAATGTGTCTGTCTGGAATAAAACCAGTTGATGTCTAGCGTTCGTGGTATCCGTCTTTCTTTCTTCTGTCCTTATCTTTAGCGCTAGTTACCATGTGCATTGAATCTAAAGATCACCAACTAGCCAACGAACCCTTGGCTTCCTCATCCCTGCCCTGCTTCCCCCCTCCCCCTTCCTTTCATGCTTTCTCTGAACTCGCTTCCATGATTTCCCTTCATCATCAAATCACTCGATTCGGTCAAGAAAATTGGTCATTTCCTCCATTCTGTACAAACAGTACAGAATCAGGGGTTGTATCCTCTGGAACGGACTAAGCCAGAAGGTGACTCAGCGACACCTGCACTTAAGAGAAAGTCAGACATTTAGATGTCACCATCGAAGACCGCGGCGAGAAAGGTCTTCCCCGAAACTGATAGCGGTGACCGGTTACAGCCACCTTTCTTTGTTGAGTCGGGCCACCAGTTTCCTAGAAATTAGATATTCTTACAAGGCCAGCAAAAAAAAAAAGTTAAGCTATCTCAATCCTTTTTACCACTTTATAGCAGCACACAACTCGGGTAACGTGAAATTAATCGGAAAAGTGAACCTTCGCTGCAGTTCACATCGTCGCTGAAATGACCGTTTAACATTGGCAGAGCGCCACTTATGGTGACTTCCAAACGCAGAGTTGGAGCACTTCTGGAGCAACGTTTTCTGCTCTATTTGGAGCAACTGTATTCCAAACGCAGATCTGAGGCACGGACCGTGTCTTCCAATCGTAGGCAGGGAGCGGTTGCCGAGCCAAGATTGCTCCGTGGAGCAGTCGGGACTGCTCCGCCGAAATCGGCGGATCCGACCGGAAGTTTGCGTGACGTTCTTATTCAGCGGCGATAGCTGCGCCCTACATGCTCTGGCCTGCATGCTCTGGCCAGAGCAGGTGTACTCCAGGTCACGCGCTCTGCGCCGGATTCAGGCGCTCTGTCACAGAGCGTGCAGACCGCTCCGGGCCTGCCATTGGAATTTACCATTAGGCACGGTCTTCTTCCAGACGCAGAGCTATTACATGACATCACCATCACAGCTTTCTACTCGGTGGGGCAGCATACACTCTTTGTCTATAGTCGGATACAACTTAATGGTGTCTTCGGCTGAGCCGCACTGCCTGCGTGCCGGTGCTTAGGAAGTGACGTCAAATACTACACGAGTGGCACGTCCACTTGCACCCCAGCCGAACGTGCGAAGCATTCGCAGAGTGCCGTTGCTCTTTCTGCCCTCTGTTCACCGTGGCCTCTGAGACTCTCACAGATCTCAGAGGCCATTTTTACGAGCGGCCGACGCCGACTGCAGTCAGCAATTTGTACAGTTAGCAACAACCTCTTCAGTAACAGCGCGCAGGACCGACGTTCATAGCGATGTGGGCAATGCGGGAACCACGACCATGCTCATCAAATACTGCGACTGTGCTTGTGCAGGTTTGTCAGACACACCACGGCGTTATGCTTGCTGGTTTTGACGCATACGCTTTAGAACAGCTATAGTGACTTCCGGAAATATCTGCCGACGATTCTCAATCCAATCTCAGCTCCCGACATTGACACTGTATTGATATATCTTTTAACCAATGCTCACGCTGACAAAAAGTTTGATGTCATAAAGTGCATGCGTGCCAGATGAACCGCATTTGCCGTTCGCCGCACTAAAAATATTGACGAACTTTTAATTTTTTCAAACGGTCAAGGCACAGCGCTCGCCGGCCAGTGGCTGCATGATTGCAGCGCGAATAAATGCATCGCAGCCGCTACAACATTCAACATTTCTTTAAAATATGCCCACTTGTGATGCTTCGTGTTTTTTCCACTTCGTCGATGCTTCCTATCGGCCACTGTGTAGTGATATTGTCTGCGCCAACAGCATCGTCCGCCCGCGACGTCTGCTAGCGCGAGCTGCACGACGGGATTGCACCGCGCTCCACCGTCGGTCTCCACGGTGGCGCGCACTCGTGTCGTGCTCGTCCCAGCCGAACGTAAGGCATTGCACGAGTGGCATCCAGCCGAACGTGGGGCACTGCACGAGTGCGTGGAAAACTCCACGAGTGCCGTAAGCCGAAGACACCATAAGTCTGCAGTGAAGCTCCGCCCACATTCAGGACCGGCGCACAGAATTCCTCCACGAAAAAAATATAGGCCGTTGTTAAAACTTCTCTTGTCACCTAAACAAGAAGCTAACCATGAGAAAAAAGTTATAAGTTCTAGAATTTTGATACCTGGCTTGTTTAATAAAGTCAAATATTAAAAAGCTGATTTCGTTCCCTTTGTGACTGGCTAGCGGAGTAATACAGTACGCCGCGGACCGTGGCCCAGTGTTAACAACTGCTGTTTTTATAAGTTGTGTCCTACTATAGTCGATGAGGGAGAACACTATTTGAATTCAGGGTGTGTCATGCCATCTTTTGTAGAGCACCGAGACTACGCTCTGCTTTTTTTATGAAATTCATCATTCAGCCTTCAGCTAAAACGTCTTGACGCAGCTGTCGACGAAGTGTTGTTCTGCTGCCGATAAATGCAGTCGTCAACTGCATATTGACAATGAAAGTTTTTAGAGCGTCAATAAGTGACCATTTTAAACACAATGCTCATTTCGGTGCATTCTTTATATTTTTTTACGCAGGGCGCCACCCCCCCCCCCCCTTCGTTATTTTTTTTTTTGCAATAAACTAAACATTCTGCTGAGCGGTGTCCGCTGGCTCCATAAGCAGTGGGCTCAAAATGGCGAACGCCGTAGCAGACGACGCAGTTGTCTTCACCCTGCTCGGCGACGGCTTACTGGTGAACTGAATTCGCCTGGCGAGTTTGTTTTAGCCTTCTATCTGTATTCTATGACAACCTTGGCGAACACACTGGTCTCAAGTTCGCAACATAATAATTAGCCTTTCTTGCAAAGGCTACTCGCACGTGCACTACAATGCAGAAAAGAAGACATCATAACCACGTGCGCAAGCTCAGTTGCTCCCGTTGTTGCTCTTGCGGACAAATCCTAAGAATACTAAATTCGAATGCTTGTTTAAAGAGTAAAATGGCGAATTTTTAGGAATCTGGGCCATCTAGGCGAGCATTTGTACCCCCCCCCCCCCGAACTGTTTAACCGTTTAACGTCTCGTTTTTTTGTCTATCGTTTCCCCGTGTCTTGTACGTTCGCATCGAATAATCATCAGCCCAGAAACAACGGTGCATTAACTGTGGACAATGTAACAACAGATCAGAGCGCAAGAAAGGGGAGGTATAGCATGACAGCAAGTGTTTTTTTTTATGATGGAGAGTGAGCTACATTCCTGTAGTGGACATAACTGATTCTGTGATTCTCAGCCACAAGCCTTGCTTGGAACATGATCATATTTCGGCATTTCATCAATGTGAATGGTTTTTCAACGTCATCATCATCATCCCAACTCCGCCCACTGCAGTGCAAAGGCCTCTCCCATGTCTCTCGAATTAAACCTGTCCTTTGCCAGCTGCGCCCACCCTTTGCCTGCAAACTTCCTAATCTCATCCGCCCACCTAACCTTCTGCCGCTCTCTACTACGCTTACTTTCCCTTGGAATCCACTTCGTTACCCTTAAGGGCCAGCGGTTATCTTGCCATGACATGGTGTCGTGCAGAGCCACGCCTTGGTCATGCTATCTTGTTTTTTTAACCTGTGGGTGTGCATACATAATTCAAGCAGTCAATGAGATGCACGTTTGGTGCAGCGGAACAGTGTCTGCTCTCTCTTACCACACATGACAGGAAGTCGTACCTCATACAGTCTCTGAAAACTGTGCCACGTATTCCTTGGTATTCGCTCTGTCCACCTGTCTCTTCACACTGATCGAAGAAAGTGAAATGGTACGAAATATTTCTTGATGGAGCGTCGATCAACAAACAGCTCGGAAAACGTTGGTTGTTTCGGTGTCTCGGTCTGTGTGCACAAGCCTGCATGCTTCGTTCTCCAGAAAGTTTCTCGCCTCGGGTTGTCAAACGCAAAAACAACCTAATTATAATTAGTTTACATCCCGAGGCAATCTATTTAAAAGTGTGCTAGCGTGTTTCCTCTGGGCGAGTGGTTTGTTTCACCCTCCCCTCCACCCCGACCCGTCCATTCCCACCGAGTGGTGCGCAGGTGAGCAGCAGCTAGGCCTGCGCTCAGGCTTCAGTGAGGCGGAAGATCAATTAATAGTGAGAGGCTGCTTGGGAAGATCAAATTAGATCGCAACCCAACCGAAGCAGCCCAAGTTCCACTTGTGGCAGCACCTGCCATAGAAGGGCAGTGGCGCTTCGCTTGACCGCTGCACAAGTGCTAGGAAAACTATAAAAAGGATCTAAGAGTGCAGAGAATGACCAATTCATGCTACCACTCCCTACCCCTCTACCGCCTCTACCACTACCACTCGACGGTGTGGCCTTTTTGCTGCTGTGCTCTGATTGGTTGTAGGCGTGACGTGATCAGACGTATGGATATGTGACGTCATAAGAGTGCGACGTCGTCAGTCTGTCGTTCTTTGATCTCCGATGCTACCACTCGACGATGTGAACTTGTTGTTGCTGTACAGTTCTGATTGGGTGTGGGCGTGACGTCATCAGACGCATGGATGACGTCGCACTCTTATGACGTCGCATGGTCTCACTGATGAGCACAATTAATTAATCCGATTAATTACCCAATTAATGGTAAACATTAGTTGCTGTAATTATTTAGTGTGATAATTATGATCTGTAATTAGGTGTACTGACTGTGCTAATCAATTAAGATAATTACATGTTACGGACAGATCAATACTGATATACCATTTTTACATCAAGTGTCACACAAATTGGGTCATTACTGCTGATGCCATCAGCTGATGACGTCAGCTAAGGCGACACCTGCTGCGGACACCTCCTGTGCCGGCCTAACGTGATATTGCTTTCGCATTAAAAAAAAGAAAAAATAGTCATACGATCATACACACCATGATAGTTCTCTGAACAACCGTGTTGTTGTGAGTGCGTGCGCAAGTACTCCTTCTCGATAGGGATCACGCACATATGAGAAGCAAGCAACCCTTCAATCGATGGAGGTCGTAACCGTAAAGGACACTGAAACAGCCCAGTTTTACGACGGCGTAACATCTAAATCACGTGGTGCTTTTCGCGCCAAACTGTATGTATCAAAATTAACCAAAGGCCACGCGTTCCCGTGTTCACGTTTCATTCCGGCCCGATAGTACCTGAGATAGGGAAACAAGCTACTCTTTGCTAAGTGAGCTATGTTGTTCAGACTGCAAAAACATAGAAGACGGCGAAAAAACGAAAACAGTCGACTCACACGGCGGCCAAAACTGTGAAGAGAAATAAGAATAGTGGATCGAGGGGTGGTAGCTATTCAACCCCACCATCATCCAATTATTAGGAGCAGGTACGGAGGAGCTCTGCTGTGGTCGCACCAGCTTTTTTTTCTTATTATCTGGATTTACCCGCCCCGCCAGCAAAATATGCACCAAGAACGATGACGTCGTCAAAAAGCGCGGCTGCTGCAAATGGCAACATGCAAGTAGTCAACGCCTGGTTGCGGCCAATCTCCCTTGTAGGTATGTGCCATTTTGTGAGGTACACAACAACAACAAAGCAAACCGGCATGCGGTTTCTATGTTTCATTATTTGACCTCTTGAAAACGTCAACGTTTGAACCAGAGTATAATCGGCAGTGAAAACAACGTCGCAGCCAAGGAGCAGCCGCTACTGCACCTTGAAAAGGCCGACATCTTATTTGGTGAATGTACGCAAAGCACTTAATTATCGCCGCGAGACTCTAGTACACCCGCTGAAGCGCGTGAAAAGTCAAGAGCACAAAGGGAGACAGACAGTTTTGCGTATGCTTTCTAATTTCCAAAATTTGCTGTCTTGACGGCCATAATTCCAAGTTTCGTGGCCGGCCGTGGAAAACGCGCGCTTTTGAAAAAATAAAATGAACGCCAAAGCAGCGCTACTACAGACGGGACTTGCTGAGGTTAAAAAAAGACGCGGCGTGTAGTCTAGAGGAGCGTCTTCGTATCCCTTCATCGTGAGCATCTCGCACCAGATAAGATACGGACCGTCATCTAAAGAAAAAACAAAAAGGTCATGCCGCTGGAAAAGCTGCGAGCATGGTCCGCATGCATCGAAGGAGCGGCGCCGGTGCATCGTCATGGCTGCCGCCTGCGCACGTGTGGCACCTCTTGTCGAAGATCGCATGGGGTTTAATTGAAGCTGGGAAGAGCGAGAGGGGGGGGGGGGTCGTGCAAGAAAAATATATGAAAGCACTCCGTCACTGATCGCGATGACTCGAACGACGCACACAGCGCCTTCGAGAACATTCTGCCAGCGTCAGCAGCGCATGCGCAGGCTGTCAGCCAGGCTCAGACGACGCCATTCTGCCTTCTTCGCTGTCAGACGAGCGATGAGGCCACTTCGCAGTGCGGTGCTCCTTGCAGTGCGCTCCTTCTTGCCGTGTCTTTGTCCGCATTGACAGCTGGTTGCTGTCGTCTTCGCCATTCCCCGGAGACGCCCCGAAACCCTTTCGCTCGCTAACTACTGAGGAGCGCGGGTGGAATTTTCTTCGAGCCAGGCATCCAGCAACGAAGGTGAGTGCGGCGCTAAGCCTCGTGGCGAGGGTGTCATGTGCTCGTGAAACGAGCTCTTGGCTATTATCATTTTGCAGTGCGGTGCTTCTTGCCGTGGCTTCGTCCGTGTTGCCAGCTGGCTGCTGTCATCTTCGCCATTCCCCGGAGGCGCTGCAAAACCCTTGAGCTCGTGAACGACTGAGGAGCGCCGATGGAACTTTCTTCGAGCCAGGCCTTCGGCAACGAAGGTGAGAGCGGGGCTAAGCCTCGCGGCGAGGGCGGCTGTGTTCGTGAAACGAGTTCTTGGCTATTCGCTATCAGAATACTCGCATTTTTGCAACAATTGGCACTGGCGCGTCCCCTAGCCTGAGGCGCTTTGGGACGTACTAAACCCCAGAAAAACAAAAAGCAGCACTGGCTAACAGTGTAGCAAAATTAACACGAGGCTTGTATATATGTTTCACGAAGCGCCGCCATCGGGTCTTCTTTCCGTGACGGAAGCGCAGCGGGCTAGGATTCGCGACGCGCACACGTTCCGGCTTAGCTGACACTAGGCAGGGTAGCTCAGTGCCCACTGTCGCTTACGTGACGGAATGAGCACCCGTTCCGAGTGCCTTTGCGGCCCAGCCACCATGTCGTGTTACGGGAGAAATTGGCCTAATCTCCTTGTGTGATCCGCCGTTCAAAAGGGTACGGCCTTAAAGCCAACGCGCGCGCGCGTAAAGGAAGAAAATTGGTCTAATCTTGTTCGATCCGCCGTTCAAAAGGGTACGGCCTTAAAGCCAACGCGTGAGGCGTTAAGGAATAAATTGGTCTGATCTCCATGTGTGATCCGCCGTTTCCAAGGGTACAGCCCTAAAGCCATCGCGCGCTTTAAGAAATTGGTTTAATCTCCTTTTGTTATCCGCCATTCAAAAGGGTACGGCCTTAAAGCCATCGCGCGCGCGCAAGCTATTGCTCTTGAATTCTTGAGCGACATGTGGTTCGTGGCCGTACACGGCGCTCGGAATTCTCGCCAGCCTCGTCCAGCAACTCCGAAGAACGGACGCTGCCTGCGGTCTGTGGCACATCGTGTTTCCGCTGCAGCCAAGGTCAGTGGCCAGCTTTCATTATCGCATTCTGGCTCCGGTCTGCGCGTCCGCCACTGCGGCTCGATGTCTCCGAGAAGCGGCCGCACCCTTCGCTACATGGTGAGTACAGCAGGTTTATGCTGGCATTGTTTTCGCTGCAGGCAGTTTTTTTTTTCTTTCAGATTTGCGCGCGTGTTCCAGCAAACGAACCTCATCCGTACCAGCGGGGACGCAGGACCATTCTGCAGCTAGCTTCTGGCCTGTTGACTCGTGAGCGTCGTGCCATTCCTCCCATGCTACCTGATCGTGACTGCTGCTTTCGCCTCCCGTAACGCCAGAGCCGCAATTCAGTTGTTTTTAAGTCGAAAGCTTTACTATGCTATGTCGACAAGGTCGTGTCCGCAGCAGTTGTGAGGAACTTACGAGAGGTAGCGCCAAGCGAATGGTTGTAATCGAAAGAGAATGTGAGCTAGGATGCTGCGCAAAAAGTAATGTCGGTAGAGTTATTAGTTAAAGGCAAAAATGTTCAAAAAGTGGGGGGAGCCAGGGCAACGTGTGGCGCCAAATTTGAAAATCCAGAAGGATGGCAGGAGCCGCGCCAAAGACCTTTTCTTTAATAAAGTTTACCTCCCACGCGCGCGGCCAAATTTGAAAACGAAGCGTGTCGCCAAGTTTGAAAACTCGAAATGGCCAATCGTTGGAAATTGATTAAGACAATTGTGGTAATTGGGAAAATGAATTTACATCATTGCTTAATCGAGTAAATGTGAGAGGGGAGAAGTGAAGCAAAGAGGAAAAGAGGGGCAAAGAGAAACGAGGAGGCGTCAATGCTTCCGCATTCCGCCAATGCGGGCTACCGCAGTGACCTCAAACGTTTTTTTTTCGTAGATTCACGGACTTTGGCTCTGCCTTTCTCCACACAGTACTGTACCTTACCGTACTCCACGTGGCACTTGGACCTGTTCGGACGCTCTAAAAGTAAGCTTCTGAATTCTTAAGGCTTACACCCTTGTTACAGCTGTTTTCATTTTCGCAGATTCACGGACTTTGGCTCTGCCTTTCTCCACACAGTACTGTACGCACTTTACCGCACTCCACGCGGCACTTGGACCTGTTCGGACGCTGTAAGAGTATGCTTCTGAATTTTTTATGCTTGCACCCTTGTTACAGCTGTTTTCATTTTCGCAGATTCACGGACTTTGGCTCTGCCTTTCTTCACACCCTACTGTACTCTACCGTACTCCACGCGGCACTTGGACCTGTTCGGACGCTGTAAGAGTATGCTTCTGAATTTTTTATGCTTGCACCCTTGTTACAGCTGTTTTTATTTTCGCAGATTCACGGACTTTGGCTCTGGCTCTCTCCCCGTGTGACTTGAATCTGTTCTGACGCTCTGAGTAAGCATCCGAATTCTGTATATTTACACCCTTGTTACAGCTCTGTTTTTATCATCGCAGATTCACGGACTTTGGCTCTGCCTTTCTCCACACCTTACCCTACTTTACAGTATTCCACGCGGCACTTGGACCTGTTCGGACACTCGCACAGTAAGCGTTCGAGTTCTGTCCGTAGCTCTATGTTTAGATGATGAGTATGCCTGGTCGATGTTTCTGTTTCTTAGTTACAAGCAGCCTGTCCAGATTTTTGCGCATTCTGCAGTCCATAACCCTCCAGTAGCTCATTTTCCTATTCCTTCCATGCCGTCTGCCTCTTCCGCTGACACCGCCCCTGCTAGTGTCCGTCGGGTCTTCCACAAAGCGTGCACGACATCCCCGCTTTCCTCGCAGGTTCTCCTTCAGAATCTACAAGACCGAGCGCACACTGGCTATCCCGTTCTGACAGCATGGGGGACACTTAGGCGCCATACCATCGTCGTACATCAATCTGCCGTTCTGCTGCTGCTGTCGCCTACACTGAACTGTCCCCAAGACAGGTGCAGTTAGAGTAAGCGACAGCATTTTGTATGCGTTTGCATCTGTTACAGTTCCATTTTTGTCTCGCAGATGTGCGGACTCCGGCTTTGCCGTATGCTCCACAGGCCACTTCGTGCTGTGTGGGGGAACACACCGCTCAAGGAAAAAAGCACAAGAGAACGGGCGACAGATAATCGGCTGCTGTTGACCCGGGAGACCAGACTTGGGAAGCAGGTCTAGCAGAACCGGGGGCCTGTCGTCTCCTTCCTGCTGTCTCGAACGGTGGGCGCTGTACTGGGCACTGTCTACTGCTACCCGCTTGGGGATCCTGCCGGCACCGCAGGCTCTTCGACCATGCCTGCCCAGAGGTGGGCAAATGTCCTCATTTTTACTTTTCCTCCCTCACCCTCGTCCTCATTTTGAAGTCCGGTCCTCCCTCACCCTCACTGCTAAAAATTTGCTGGCCCTCCCTCGCCCTTGCCCTGACATCGTCGGCCCTCCCTCACCCTCACTAACAGTCGTTTTAAAACTCGAGTTATATTTTCTAGTTGGGAACTTCTGGTGATATTAATGAATAATAAACATACAAGACAAGCCCACAAGGCACTATGGTAGGAGAGGCTAGACGCTTATATTTATGTGCGCGTACGTGTGTGCGAGTTCATTGAGCTAATACGTAAGGCAAAACCGAGACAGTTATGAAACCTAAAATATCACTGCCTTTTTTTTCTGGAACGCACTGCATGCATACATGTGCCCTGCAATTATAACATTTATTGTTATCTATATGGACTGCTAAAATGAGTACGCAAAGAATATTTAGAAAACAATTCTGTAGCGTTTACCACTACAATTACAATAAGTGCTAAGTGCAGAATAGACTCAGAAATTAGGAAAGTTTGTAGGTCACTTAATTACATTACCCGATAAAATTACCATACCACTGCGTCTTTTGAATTTCACTCTTGGTGATGTGCTCAGCCTTGTCTCGCGTCTAGTGCTCTGTTGCTCTGTCTTTTTGCGATGTGTTTCGTGGCGTTTGCTAAATGCTTTGTAAATAATTTAGTTTATGTAAAGATAATTTATTTGCAATGTATTAAATACCATGCTTAAAAAAGCTGCGGCGATGGCGTAGTGATCTGAAGCAGCCGCCAGCGGAACTGATTTTTTAGCGCCGCCGCGGGTTCGGATCCCGCTCCTCCGCTATAAAGATTTTATTTATTTAGTGGCTTCCCCCAGTGTTTTGCCGGCTTTCCGCGGCAGTGAGGCTCTTGTGATGCCGCCTAAAATAAAAAAAAAATATTCAGGCTACTTGAAAATCAAACGGTTCGCTAAAATGCAGCATTTGGGCTGAATACTGGTAATCAATCACTAACTCCTCAAGTCTGGAGTGAACGATTCCTGTAGTTGCGATTTTAATTCTCTAGCGTTTCCAATCCGCCGAAAAGTGGTTGTCTGTCTGCCCAAAGCCTGCTTCTAGCACGTGGGCCACTTTGGTCACGTGACTTTGTGACGTCATCACAAGCCCACCGGATTGTGAGCAAACTGCATGCCCACCGTGGCAGTACCAATTATTTAGTCGCGAGAGATTCCAAGGAATAACATAGGTCTCGCAAGCCCCACCGATGGCAGCACTTGCCATCGCAGGGCAGTGGCGCGTAGCTTAACCGCTGAACCTCTGCGCCAGGAGCAGAATCAGGACTCCCTGGTATCTGTGAATTAGTGGGACCAATTCTACCGCAGTACAAATCTAAAATGATGCAAAACCACACAAACTTACATCATGTGATATATAAACCAATGTAAGCCAGTTCAGGCCAAGCAAAAGCATAGAAAATCAAGATAAACAATCCAAAAGCCCGGCTAATGGTGCTAGCGCACGATAATTAACCCCAAACTAAGCCGAACGTGATTTTTTTTGCTTGCACGTCTACGCATTACTCAAACGCCGAGTATCAAATTCCCTACTATGCCTGCATAAAATTTCGTTCATAAAATCAGGCGCGAGGTTACATGGTTACACGTCTCACCAGCGGCAGAACAGGAGATGTCCCTGTTCTTTGGAAAGCAGCACAATATATTTATTTTTTAGCCTATCGCACAATGCAAGGCGGAGCGAGCGATAATTCAGACTAAGCTGGTTAAGCTGCTGCTTTATTTCCATGGTATGACTACAGGGGTTGGCTTTTCCCACCTCATTGCGGCACCGCTTTCTACACCGCAGTTACAGCGAAAGTAAAGTAGAAAGAAGATACGACTGTACTGAACTACTCAGTATTAATGAAAAAAATTCCACCCCAACGCCGCCAACAGGCTTCGATTTGGCAGTGGAATTCAGCATTTTTTTGCACTGCAGCCAGTTCTTTGAAACACCACTCACCTGAAATCGGACCTCATTCCGGTATAGCAGGCTTAGAACTTTCGAATTCAGCGGCCTTACTAGGTATAATTTCTACGTGTTTTACTCTACACTCTGATCATCCGACAGACTCGGGGCTGATGATGCAAATGTTGACTGTGGTACCACATTTAGTTCCCGTTGGGCCGGCGGCCACTCGCACGGCCCGGCCAGTGCCCCTTGTTAGCGCACTATACAGGGTGTTTCACCTAAGACTTCACAATTCTTTAACAATAGGCTGTTTTAGCTAGAATAGCGCTTTTTTTCGGCATAGCATTGTCAGCGGTGTAGTACATCGCGTTGACAGAGATGTGCGACACCCGCGTTTCGTGTTCGCCTCGTGTACCTCCATAACTGCGCAAACTACGTCTTCCCCGGGGATCTCCGCCGCAAGAAGTAGCGCTTAAAGCGGTAATTTATAACTGGCTGCATAGACAAAAAAAACGTTAGCGCGGAGTACGGTTTGGGCCACCACCGTCGCCCTCAGGTGGTGCATCTTGCCCTCCCTCACCCTCGTCCTCACGAATTTTCATGCGCCCACCCTCCCTCACCACACCTAGTAAAATCCTTATGGACTGCCACATGAGGATGCCCATCTGTGTGCCTGCCTTCCCGTTTGCAGGGCCTGCTGCTTGTCAAGGTGTCTGGACCTGGACGGGACATGGACAGCAGTCTCCTTCACGGCGCAACCAGGCTTTGGAAGTGCCTTAACCTCCGCTGCAGTGGTTCAGCACCCGGCATCCTGACTACCATTGCGAGGTCAGGCCTGCGGCGGTGCTTGGCCCCGCCGGGCCTATATACATCATCGGACAGCAGCAGCTACTACCGAGCGAACCACACGTCGGTCTGGTCGTTTGCCAAGCTGTCCACTCCGATCCCCGCACTGACCGCCACAGACCGGTGAACTGTCCTCATGCTGGCTCATTTGTAGTTTACGTTTTCCCTCTTCCTAGTGTTCCTACATCCGCCATTTTCATTGCAACGTTTTTTTTTTCTTTCGCTATGTGGCTCGGTCTCGTATGGTTTACTTGATCCTCCGGTGTCACGCCCCTGAGGTAATCACGAACCTGCCCTTGGTGGTTTATTCCCCTCACAACCTGTCGCTGCACTGCTCGGTCACTATTTCTCTTTCCCAAGTGACTTGTTGGCTTTGCTGTACTGTGACATAGGTCCTTCCACTAAATGTGGCAGATTCTTTGCTTGTTAGTCATGGTAGAACACCATCGTTCACATATTCTCTTTCAATTGCTTGTCAACGTTGACTGCAACTTTTGGCTGCAACAGTTCTGTCGTTGCGATATGCTCCTGCCGAGCTGGACAAGATTTGCTTTCAAATAATGTAGCAGCATGTTCTTTAAGTCAAGTAATGCCATTTGTGGATCACTGTTGCTCTCAAGCGCCTTCTTTGGTTGCATGTACCCCTTCTCTTGTCAGAATGTGAACTAGAAATGCCTTGCTTTAGCAGTTGAATTCAGTTTTCTCTGTAGAGACGCACACTAATCTGCTGACATCTATCTCTGTAGCACGTTCTCGACCTTCTCGTCACGATCGCAGTGAGCTTCATGATCGGCCTCTTCTACATTGAAAACCAGCCCACCATCCAGGCCATAAAATGCTTACTGTAGTTTCTTTTGAAAATTTCACTGCTGACAGTGAGTCCAAAGGGAAGGCGCAGCCAGCGGTAATGTTCTATTGTTGCGCCAACATGGTAAGGCGATTATACTCATCTAAAACAGTCAGTAGCCATCACCCAGGTATAGTTTTCAGAAGATCCTTGCTTTTGCGACTTCGGGAAAGATGTCTTCGAGGATTGTCAGTGAGTGCCGTTCACGCTCCAATGCATCGTTGAGCGCGCGAGAATCAATGCAGCGCCTCACTTGTCCGTTCTTCTTCGTTGCCACAACCATGAGGCTAACACCCGGCGTTGGTTCAGTGACACTTCAGTGTGCAGTTTCACGCTCACAGGCGCATGGCAGCTAACCAGTCGCTGTTTTCAAACATAAGGCCGGCTTAGTTGCAAGGTGGACAAATCCGGGTAGACCACCTCATGTTGGGCCAGAGACCTCTGGGTACTTCAAAATGTGGCCTATCGCGTCGCAAGCACTCGATTCATTGATGTTGGCATCGAGGTTGTAGTCAAATTCACCTGCCAACAATTCAGCAACAAACATCAGCAACATGCTTGTGTCCATTGGCAACTGCTTTATTCATTCTTGCCTTACGAAGTGGGACAAATCAGAAGCCATTCCACATGTGCGGGTTCGTCGTTTGCTCGCCCTGCCCTGATGTAACAAACTTCGTAATCACATTATCGGCAGCACCACTGTGAACTTGGCAATTTTCTTCCATTGGCGTGCAACATTACGAACGAATTTGGTTTGCAGTCTCTCACTACGAGTACCTCAACCATGTTTTCATGCTCGATGCTTGTGACGGGGTCACTGCCTTTGCCCATTGTTGCAAAATAGTTCTTCTTGTACTTGTTTCATGTTCGATTTCAGGCAGTACAGGCGTTTTTTGCATGCTCATGGTTACCTCTACAGTACCAAAACTGTGTTGCTGGCTGTATGGTATTGTGCTTCGCTTTCTCTGCATCACTGAACGGTTGACAGCGGCGATTGCTTTTCATTGCGGGAACATCTTCGGTCGCTGATGAAAAAAGTTTTCAACGCTTTCGTTTGTTGCTTTCTATATTCGGGCACCAGGCCTACTCTTACGATCTTTTTGAGCATCAGCAACATGCTTTTGTTCCATGGCCACTGTTGCATTCAGTTTTGCCTTGCTGAGTGGGACAATGCAGCCATTTTATATGCAGAGGCTTGTCGATCGTCTCTGTCCTGACCCCAGACTTCTTCGGAAACATTCACAGCTGCACCACTGTAAACTTGGAATTTTCCTTTTTTTTTCGCTCTGCTTGATGCTTCTGACCGCTTTGCACATTGTTCCAAAATAGTTCCACTCATACCATGTTCGATTCCAGGCAATACATGTGTTTCTCGCACACTCATGATTGCTTTCGCAGTGCCTGTGTCTCTGCAATGATTACTTCAAGGTCTTGCATTCTGCTTTCTCTGCGCCACTGAATGGGTGACGGCGGCGATTGCCTTTCGTTTACCGCTTTGTAGGTTCATGGACCAGGCGTTGCGCTCACGGCTCACTCCAGCATCAACATGCCTGGGTCCATTAGCCATTGTTGCAATCATTCTTGCGTTCCGAAGAGGGACAACAATGGATCCCTTCACATGCGCAGGGTCGCCGTTCTCTGCTCAGTTCGTCCTCTCGTCGCAAACTTCTTTGGGAACGCATTCACCGCAGCTATGCTGTCCTTGAAATTTTATTTTCCACTGATATGCAAGGTTGCGAACAAATGTGCTTTGTCGTCTCGCATCAAGAGCACATAGAGTTTTTCATGCCCGATTTGCGACGCCTCTGGTTCATGCCCGATTTGCGACGCCTCTGGTGCCTTTGCACACTGTTCCAAGATAGCCCTGCTTTTTGCTCTTATTGCTGCGTTTTGTGGCAGGACGGGCGTTTCTTGCACGCTCGCGATTGCATTCTCAGTACCCACAGCTCTGGACTGCTTGCTTCACGGTCTTGTGCTTTGCCTTCACTGCGTCAGTGAACAAGTGACAGCGGCGATTTTCTTTCATCGTGTGAACATCTTCGGCTGCTGTTGAACATTCTTTGAACGTTTTGATTTGCTGCTTTGAAGATTCATGCACCAGGCACACTCTGACAAACTTCTCAAGGATCAATAACCTGCTTTTGTCCATTGGCCACTTTTGTATTCATTCTTGCCTTTGCCAAGTGGGGCATCAATGCAACCATTTCACATGCAAAGGCTTGTCTCGATCAGATGTGACGTCACAAACCTCATTCGAATCATATTCATGGCACCAAGACAACTGTGAATGACTTTCTTCAGTATAGATGAAAAGACTGCGAACAAGTTTCCTTTGCTCAACTCCTGGGAAGCCGTATCGCTTTTTGTGCACTGTTTCCACATGGTTCCACTTGCTCTCCTTGATTGTTTCATTCCAGGCAATACAGCCGTTTGTTGCAAGCTCATTTCTTCCACAGTACCTACAGCTTCATAATGCTTACTTCACGGTACTGTGTTTTGCCTCCTCTGCATAGCAGAATGAGTGACGGCGCCAATTGCCTTTCAGGGAGTGAACATCATCGGCCGCTGCTGAGCATTTTCAACGCTTTTATCTGCTGATTTGCCGATTCATGCACCAGGCACACTCACCTCTGAGCGAGAACATGCTTGTGTGCATTGGCCAGTGTTGCATTCAATCTTGCCTTATCAAGTGGGGCAACAAGAAAGCCATTCCACAAGCGCGGTTTCGTCGTTTGCTCGCGCTGTCCTGACGTAGTAAACTTCTTCTGAATCGCATTATTGGCAGCACCAATTTCAACATGGAATTTAAACTTTTTTCAGTTGACATGCCTCATTTTGAACGAGTTTGCTTTACAGTCTTTTGCAGTCTCACACCACGAGTACCTCAAGAATGTTTTCATGCTCGATGCTTGCAATGGGATCACTGCATTTGCACACTTGAGCAGAACAGTTCTTCTGGCTCTTATTCCATATTTGTTTCAGGCCGGGACGGGCGTTTCTTGCACGCTCGTGATTGCATTCTCAGTACGCACAGTTCTGCACTGCTTGCTTTTATGGTCTTGTGCTTTGCCTTCACTGCTTCAGTGAACGAGTGACAGCAGCGATTTTTTCGTGTGAACATCTTCGGCTGGTGATGAACATTCTTTGAACGCTTTGATTTGCTGCTTTGAAGACTCATGCACCAGACACACTCTGACGAACTACCTGCTTTTGTCCATTCGCCACTGTTGCATTCATTCTTGCCTTTGCCAAGTGGGTCATAAATGCAGCCATTTCCCATGCACGGGTTCGTCGTCTCGATCAGATCTGACGTCACAAACTTATTTCCAATCATATTCATGGCACCGACATCAACTTTGAATTTCATTTTTCTTCGTTTGTATGCAAGGTTGTGAGCTTGCTTTTCTCGACGCTTGGGACGTGAAATCGCTGCTTCTGTGCTCTGTTGAAAAATAGTCGCACTTCTTGCATTTATTTCATTCCAGGTAATTCAAGCGTTCCTTCCATGCACATGATTGCCTCCATAATATCTACAGCTCCGTATGGCGGCGATTTCTTTCCAGTGTGTGAACTTCTTCATCCACTTTTGAACATTCTTTGAATGCTTTCATTTGCTGCTTTGCAGTGTCATGAACCAGGCATACTCCCAGACCTCAGCGTCACAGGGGCTACGGATAATTTCGACCACTTGGATTCTTCAATGTGCACTCACATCGGACAGTACACAGGCCTCTAGCATTTCGCTTTCAAAGATATGCGCCCGACCGCGGCGGTCGCATTTCGATGGAGGCGAAAGTCTAAAAGATTGTGTACTGTGCGATGTCAGTGCACGTTAAAGAACCGTAAGTGGCCGAAATGAACCGGAGACCTCCACTACAGTGTACCTCGTAGCCTGAGTCGCTATGGGACGTACTCCATAAACTAAACTATATCAGTACCTTTTCGAGCAACATGCTTGTGTCCATTGTTGCATTCACTGTTGTCTAGCCAAGTGTAACAACGCAGTCGTTCCACATGTGCAACATATTCACGCTTCGGACGGCTTTGTACACTGTTGCAAAATAGTGCCATTCATACCATGTTTGATTCCAGGCAATACAGGAGTTTCCCGCATCCTCATGGCTGCATTCGCAGAACCTGCGTCTTGTTTCATTGTCTTTAGCTTTGCCTTCTCTGCGCTACTGAACGGGCGATGGCGGCGATTGCCTTTCAATTGCTGCTTCGTGGATTCATGCACGAGGCATATACTCACGACTTGCTCCAGCATCAACAACATGCCTGCGTCCATGATCACTTCAAATTGTTGCAATCATTCTTGCGTTCCCAAAAGGGACAACAATGGATCCCTTCCACATTCGTACGGTCGTTGTTGTCGTCTGCTTGATCTGTCATGCCATCGCAAACTTCACCAGGATCGCAATCATGGCAGCACTACTGTCAGGCTGCAGTTTGAGTTTTCTTCCATTTACAAGCAAGGTTGTGAACGAGTTTGCTTTGCTTTACACTTGGGACCTATCGCTGGTTTTGTAGGCTGTTTCAAAATCCCACTCATACCATGTTTGATTCCAGGCAATACAGGCGTTCTTTGACGTTCATGACTACCTCACAGTACCTGAAGCTATGCCATACTTGTTCCATAATCTTGATCTTTGCCTCTGCTCCACTGAACGGCGACGGCGGTGATTCGCTTTCATTTGCCGCTTTGTGGAGTCACACACCAGGCCTGCTCTCACGATTTCCTCCAGCATCATCAACGTGCCTGTGTCCATTATCCATTATAAATGGTTCCAATCATTCTTGCGTTCCCAAGAGGGGCAACAATGAATCCCTTCCACATTCGTACGTCGTTGTTGTCGTCTGCTTGATCAGTCCTTCCGTCGCCAACTTCACCAGGATCACAATCATGGCAGCACTGCTGTCAGGCTGCAGTTTGGCATTTCTTCCATTGACAATCAAGGTTTTGAACGAGTTGGCTTTGCTTGACGCTTCGGACCGTATCGCTGGTTTTGCAGGCTCTTTCAAAATAGTACCACTCATACCTTGTTTGATTCCAGGCACTACGGGCATTCCTTTGACGCTCATGACAGCCTCGGCAGTACTTGTTTCATAATCTTGTTCTTTGCCTCTGCTCCACTGAACGGGTGATGGCGGCGATTCGCTTTCATTTGCCGCTTTGTGGAGTCACACACCAGGCCTGCTCTCACAATTTCCTCCAGCATCAACATCGTGCCTGTGTCCATTATCCATTATAAATGGTTCCAATCATTCTTGCGTTCCCAAGAGGGGCAACAATGAATCCCTTCCACATTCGTACGTCGTTGTTGTCGTCAGCTTGATCAGTCCTTCCGTCGCCAACTTCACCAGGATCACAATCTTGGCAGCACTGCTGTCAGGCAGCAGTTTGACATTTCTTCCATTGACAATCAAGGTTTTGAACGAGTTGGCTTTGCTTGACGCTTCGGACCGTATCGCTGGTTTTGCAGGCTCTTTCAAAACAGTCCCACTCATACCATGTTTGATTCCAGGTAATACGGGCATTCCTTTGACGCTCATGACTGCCTCTGCAGTACTTGTTTCATAATCTTGTTCTTTGCCTCTGCTCCGCTGAACGGGCGACGGCGGCGATTCGCTTTCATTGGCCGCTTTGTGGAGTCACGCACCAGGCCTGCTCTCACAATTTCCTCCAGCATCAACATCGTGCCTGTGTCCATTATCCATTATAAATGGTTCCAATCATTCTTGCGTTCCCAAGAGGGGCAACAATGAATCCATTCCACATTCGTACGTCGTTGTTGTCGTCAGCTTGATCAGTCCTTCCGTCGCCAACTTGAGGATCCCAATCATGAATGCTGTCAGGCTGTAGTTTGACTTTTCTTCCGTTGACAAGCAAGGTTGTGAAAGAGTTTGGTTTGCTTGACACTTGGACCGTATCGCTGGTTTTGAAGGCAGTTTCAAAATAGTCCCTCTCGTACCATGTTTGATTCCAGGCAATACAGGCGATCCTTTGACGCTTATGACTGCCTCTGCAGTACTTGTTTCATAATCTTGTTCTTTGCCTCTGCTCCGCTGAACGGGTGACGGCGGCGATTCGCTTTCATTTGCCGCTTTGTGGAGTCACGCACCAGGCCTGCTCTCACATTTTCCTCCAGCATCAGCATCGTGCCTGTGTCCATTATCCTTTATAAATGGTTCCAATCATTCTTGCGTTCCCAAGAGGGGCAAAAATGAATCCATTCCACATTCGTACGTCGTTGTTGTCGTCAGCTTGATCAGTCCTTCCGTCGCAAACTTCACCAGGATCCCAATCATGGCAGCACTGCTGTCAGGCAGCAGTTTGACATTTCTTCCATTGACAATCAAGGTTGTTAACGAGTTGGCTTTGCTTGACGCTTCGGACCGTATCACTAGTTTTGCAGGCTCTTTCAAAATAGTCCCACTCATACCATGTTTGATTCCAGGCAATACGGGCGATCCTTTGACACTCATGACTGCCTCTGCAGTACTTGTTTCGTAATCTTGTTCTTTGACTCTGATCCACTGAACGGGTGACGGCGGCGATTCGCTTTCATTTGCCGCTTTGTGGAGTCACGCACCAGGTCTGCTCTCACGATTTCCTCCAGCATCAACATGCCTGCGTCCATTATCCAGGGTTTCAATCTTGCGTTCCAAAGAGGGGCAACAATGGATCCCTTCCACATTCGCACGGTCATTGTTTTCATCTGCTTGATCTATCCTCCTGTCGCCAACTTCATCAGGATCACAATCATATGGCAGCACTGCTGTCAGGCTGCAGTTTGAATTTTCTTCCGTTGACAATAAAGGTTGTGAATGAGTTGGCTTTGCTTGACGCTTGGGACCATATGACTGGTTTTGCAGGCTCTTTCAAAATAGTCCCACTCATACCATGTTTGATTCCAGGCAATACGGGCATTCCTTTGACGCTCATGACTGCCTCTGCAGTACTTGTTTCATAATCTTGTTCTTTTCCTCTGCTCCACTGAACGGGTGACGGCGGCAATTCGCTTTCATTTGCCGCTTTGAGGAGTCAGGCACCCGGCCTGTTCTCACAATTTCCTCCAGCATCAACAACATGCCTGTGTCCATTATCCATGGTTGCAACCATCCTTGCGTTCCAAACAGGGGCAACAATGAATCCCTTCCACATTCGCACGGTCGTTGTTGTCATCTGCTTGATCAGTACTTCCGTCGCCAACTTCAGGATCCCATTCATGGCAGCCATGCTGTCAGTGTTCAGTTTGACTTTTCTTCCGCTGACAAGCAAGGTTGTGAACGAATTTGCTTTGATTGACACTTGGGACCGTATCGCTGGTTTTGCAGGCTGTTTCAAAATAGTCCCACTCATGCCATGTTTGATTCCAGGCAATACGGGCGTTCCTTTGACGCTTATGACTGCCTCTGCAGTACTTGTTTCATAATCTTGTTCTTTGCCTCTGCTCCCCTGAACGGGTGACGGCGGCGATTCGCTTTCATTTGCCACTTTGTGGAGTCACGCATCAGGCCTGTTTTCACGATTTCCTCCAGCATCAACAACGTGCCTGTGTCCATTATCAATGGTTCCAATCATTCTTGAGTTCCCAAGAGGGGCAACAATGGATCCCTTCCACATTCGCACAGTCGTTGTTGTCATCTGCATGATCATTACTTCCGTCGCCAACTTCAGGATCCCAATCATGAATGCTGTCAGGCTGCAGTTTGACTTTTCTTCCGTTGACAAGCAAGGTTGTGAAAGAGTTTGGTTTGCTTGACACTTTGGACCGTATCGCTGGTTTTGAAGGCTGTTTCAAAATAGTCCCTCTCGTACCATGTTTGATTCCACGCAATACAGGCGTTCCTTTAACGCTCATGACTGCCTCTGCAGTACTTGTTTCATAATCTTGTTCTTTGCCTCTGCTCCACTTAACGGGTGACGGCGGTGATTCGCTTTCATTTGCCGCTTTGTGGAGTCACGCACCAGGCCTGTTTTCACGATTTCCTCCAGCATCAACAACGTGCCTGTGTCCATTAACCATTATCAATGGTTCCAATCATTCTTGCGTTTCCAAGAGGGGCAACAATGGATCCCTTCCACATTCGCACGGTCATTGTTGACATCTGCTTGATCAGTACTTCCGTCGCCAACTTCAGTATCCCAATCATATGGCAGCACTGCTGTCAGGCTGCAGTTTGAATTTCCTTCCGTTGACAATAAAGGTTGTGAATGAGTTGGCTTTGCTTGACGCTTGGGACCATATCGCTGGTTTTGCAGGCTGTTTCAATATAGTCCCACTGATACCATGTTTGATTCCAGGCAATACGGGCATTCCTTTGACGCTGATGACTGCCTCTGCAGTACTTGTTTCATAATCTTGTTCTTTGCCTCTGCTCCACTGAACGGGTGATGGCGGCGATTCGCTTTCATTTGCCGCTTTGTGGAGTCACACACCAGGCCTGCTCTCACAATTTCCTCCAGCATCAACATCGTGCCAGTGTCCATTATCCATTATAAATGGTTCCAATCATTCTTGCGTTCCAAAGAGGGGCAACAATGAATCCCTTCCACATTCGTACGTCGTTGTTGTCGTCAGCTTGATCAGTCCTTCCGTCGCCAACTTCACCAGGATCACAATCATGGCAGCACTGCTGTCAGGCAGCAGTTTGACATTTCTTCCATTTACAATCAAGGTTGTTGAGTTGGCTTTGCTTGACGCTTCGGACCGTATCGCTGGTTTTGCAGGCTCTTTCAAAATAGTCCCACTCATACCATGTTTGATTGCAGGCAATACGGGCGTTCCTTTGACACTCATGACTGCCTCTGCAGTACTTGTCTCATAATCTTGTTCTTTGCCTTTGCTCCACTTAACGGGTGACGGCGGCGATTCGCTTTCATTTGTCGCTTTGTGGAGTCACGCACCAGGTCTGCTCTCAAGATTTCCTCCAGCATCAACATGCCTGCGTCCATTATCCAGGGTTTCAATCTTGCGTTCCAAAGAGGGGCAACAATGGATCCCTTCCACATTCGCACGGTCGTTGTTTTCACCTGCTTGATCTGTCCTTCCGTCGCCAACTTCATCAGGATCACAATCATGTGGCAGCACTGCTGTCAGGCTGCAGTTTGAATTTTCTTGCGTTGACAATAAAGGTTGTGAACGAGTTGGCTTTGCTTGACGCTTGGGACCATATCGCTGGTTTTGCAGGCTCTTTCAAAATAGTCCCACTCATACCATGTTTGATTCCAAGCAATACGGGCATTCCTTTGACGCTCATGACTGCCTCTGCAGTACTTGTTTCATAATCTTGTTCTTTGCCTCTGCTCCACTGAACGGGTGACGGCGGCAATTCGCTTTCATTTGCCGCTTTGAGGAGTCAGGCACCAGGCCTGTTCTCACAATTTCCTCCAGCATCAACAACATGCCTGTGTCCATTATCAATCGTTCCAGTCATCCTTGCGTTCCAAACAGGGGCAACAATGGATCCCTTCCACATTCGCACGGTCGTTGTTTTCATCTGCTTGATCATTCCTTCCGTCGCCAACTTCATCAGGATCACAATTATGGCAGCACTGCTGTCAGGCTGCAGTTTGACATTTCTTCCGTTGACAAGCAAGGTTGTGAACGAGTTGGCTTTGCTTGACGTTTGGGACCATATCACTGGTTTTGCAGGCTGTTTCAAAATAGTCCCACTGATACCATGTTTGATTCCAGGCAATACGGGCATTCCTTTGACCCTCATGACTGCCTCGGCAGTACTTGTTTCATAATCTTGTTCTTTGCCTCTGCTCCACTGAACGGGTGACTGCGGCGATTCGCTTTCATTTGCCGCTTTGAGCAGTCAGGCACCAGGCCTGTTCTCACAATCATTTGCCGCTTTGAGCAGTCAGGCACCAGGCCTGTTCTCACAATTTCCTCCATCATAAACAACATGCCTGTGTCCATTACCCATGGTTGCAACCATCCTTGTGTTCCAAACAGGGGCAACAATGAATCCCTTCCACATTCGCACGGTCGTTGTTGTTATCTGCTTGATCAGTACTTCCGTCGCCAACTTCAGGATCCCAATCATGGCAGCAATGCTGTCAGTGCTCAGTTTGACTTTTCTTCCGCTGACAAGCAAGGTTGTGAACGAATTTGCTTTGATTGACACTTGGGACCGTATCGCTGGTTATGCAGGCTGTTTCAAAATAGTCCCACTCATGCCATGTTTGATTCCAGGCAATACGGGCGTTCCTTTGACGCTTATGACTGCCTCTGCAGCACTTGTTTCATAATCTTGTTCTTTGCCTCTTCTCCACTGAACGGGTGACGGCGGCGATTCGCTTTCATTTGCCGCTTTGTGGAGTCACGCACCAGGCCTGTTTTCACGATTTCCTCCAGCATCAACAACGTGCCTGTGTCCATTATCCATTATCAATGGTTCCAATCATTCTTGCGTTCCCAAGAGGGGCAACAATGGATCCCTTGCACATTCGCACAGTCGTTGTTGTCATCTGCTTGATCATTACTTCCGTCGCCAACTTCAGGATCCCAATCATGAATGCTGTCAGGCTGCAGTTTGACTTTTCTTCCGTTGACAAGCAAGGTTGTGAAAGAGTTTGGTTTGATTGACACTTTGGACCGTATCGCTGGTTTTGAAGGCTGTTTCAAAATAGTCCCTCTCGTACCATGTTTGATTCCACGCAATACAGGCGTTCCTTTGACTCTCATGACTGCCTCT
This sequence comes from Amblyomma americanum, assembly GCF_052857255.1. Taxonomy (NCBI): domain Eukaryota; kingdom Metazoa; phylum Arthropoda; class Arachnida; order Ixodida; family Ixodidae; genus Amblyomma; species Amblyomma americanum. The sequence continues at coordinate 18,459,921 of NC_135504.1, forward strand.
GCAGTACTTGTTTCATAACCTTGTTCTTTGCCTCTGCTCCACTTAACGGGTGACAGCGGCGAATCGCTTTCATTTGCCGCTTTGTGGAGTCACGCACCAGGCCTGTTCTCACGATTTCCTCAAGCATCAACAACATGCCTGTGTCCATTATCAATGGTTCCAAACATCCTTGCGTTCCAAAGAGGGGCAAGAATGAATCCGTTCCACATTCGCACGGAAGTTGTTTTTGTTGGCTTGATCAGTACTTCCGTCGCCAGCTTCTTCAGGATCAGAATCATGGCAGCACTGCTGTCAGGCTGCAGTTTGACTTTTCTTCCGTTGACAAGCAAGGTTCTGAACGAATTTGCTTTGATTGACACTTGGGACCGTATCGCTTGTTTTGCAGGCTGTTTCAAAATAGTCCCACTCATACCATGTTTGATTCCAGGCAATACGGGCGTTCCTTTGACTCTCATGACTGCCTCTGTAGTACTCGTTTCATAATGTTTTCTTTGCCTCTGCTCCACAGAGCAGGTGACGGTGGAGATTCGCTTTCATTAGCCGCTTTGTGGAGTCACGCACCAGGCCTGTTCTCACGATTTACTCCAGCATCAACAACGTGCCTGTGTCCATTATCCAATATAAATGGTTCCAATCATTCTTGCGTTCCCAAGAGGGGCAACAGTGAATCCCTTCCACATTCGCACGGTCGTTGTTGTCATCTGCTTGATCAGTACTTCCGTCGCCAACTTCAGGATCTCAATCATGGCAGCAATGCTGTCAGGCTGTAGTTTGACTTTTCTTCTGTTGACAAGCAAGGTTGTGAACGAGTTTGGTTTGCTTCACACTTTGGACTGTATCGCTGGCTTTGCATACTGTTCCAAATTAGTCGCACTCATGCAATGTTTGATTCCAGGTAATACAGGCGTTCCTTTGACGCTCATTACTGCCTCAGCAGTACCTGGAGATATGCAATACTTGTTTCATGATCTTGGTCTTTGCCTCTGCACCACTGTACTGTCGACGTCGGCGATTCGCTTTCATTTGGCGCTTTGTAGTCAAGCTCTGGGCGTCCTCTCACGGCATTCTCTATCATCAACGACATGCTTGTGTTCATTGGCCACTGTTGCCTGCACCCTTTCTAAGCGGAACAACGAAGCCATTCCGCTCGGGCAGGGTCGTCGTAGTCTGCTTGATCTGTGCTAACATAAGAATCTTCTCCGGGATCAATTTCACGGTAGCACCACTGTCAACTTGGAATTTAATTTTTTTTTCGATTGACATGCAAGTCTGTGAAAGTTATGGGCAGGCTTGCACCACGAGTACCTCCTTATAGTTGTCTTCAAGCTCAACGCTTGCGATGGTTTCCCTGCTTTTGAACACTGTGGAAAAATAGCCCCACTTCTTGCACATTTTACATGGTGGGGGTTATAGAGGAGTTTTTCGAACGCTCATGACTTCTACCGCAGTACCTACAGTTCTGTAGTGCTTGCTTCATTGTCTTGTGCCTTTCCTTTTCGGCGTCTGTGAGCGGGTGATGGTTTCAATTGCCTCCCATCGCGTGAACGTCTTGTGACACTGGTGAGCATTATTTCCTTTGCTGAATCGCAGATGCAAGTGCCAGGCACTCTCTCACAACAGTTTTGAGCATCGGTTCTTCGAGCTTCCGACTGTTAGCGCTCGCTCGTTAGTCTTTGATATAATCTGGTCCCATACCATCTTTTCCTTTTCGGTGCGATTTTGCAGCCTAATTTTGAGCTTTTGATCAGTCAAGACTACATGGAACCTTTTGTCTTGGTGTTGTATTTTTGTGCGAAAAATTCAAGGAGAGTACATGTAGACTTGCTTCGGCATAAAGTGTGCGTCAGACAGTTTCAATACGTTATCGTAGTCCAATCCGTTATGTGGATTTGCAGTCGTTGGCTCTCAGAAGTTGAACGTGATATAGACATCTTGAAGGTTTTGTTTTCCGACCATTAGAAGAGAAATTTGCATTTCTGAAGATGAGCCAGCAGCAGCCATGACCTTTATGCAAAGGCGGAATGCTTGTTTGACGGTGTTCCATTGTTCGGCCGTGTTTCTGTATAGTGTTCAAACTTCGCTGGCAGCGATAACCTTTCCATGTCTGCTCCGTTGGTCGTTTTCTAGTTGAAGTAGGAATTCACTTTGACTTCTGACTCCACGTTTCAGATGAGTCTTGTTTGTACTGGTAGCTCTCTCATTAACAGATCTAGAGTACACGAACTGACTCTCGTGCTACCAGCTCAGGCACCATGCCTGAAGAAAGTGCCCGTGGGGGGACTGGACTGGCGGGAAACGGAGAGAAACCAATACCACCGTTTGGATGGTGGCGCCTAGAAGAGCACATTCAGTCAACTGCACTGCCAGCACCAGCGTCCACATCTACCACATCGGTCTTACAGGAATCGTGGACTCTGAAAATGTTCTCTCTACCGTGGTCGCCTACTTCTAAGTGAACTTCACAACCTAAGCTGTGCCAATAAATGCATACACCCAATATATCCCTTGCTTCGAGTTTTCCTGTCGCCACTTCTGTGCTCGCTGGCATTGGCCAGTTTGAGCCCGACGTGGCTGACAAAACAGGTTGTGGTTTAGCAGAGCAGCCGAATTAGTAAAATGCTTCCACACTAGTGGATTTTCGATGGAGTGATATTAACAACCATCAGCGTAGAGTGCGCCCTACTTTCTACACAAGGTACCTGAAGCGTTAAAGGGGCGGTCGCGAGTGATTACGAGAATGACAAGGCCTTATCTAGTGGACTTACAACCGGTACAAAATTCGCAGAAATCTGTTAGCACATTGCCGCTTTCCGGAGAGAACAGTAAACTGTACAGCCAGCAGTGTGTGTGGTGGGAACGAAGCGCACGTGGATGTTGCGAAAAGCTTTGAAAGCCGCTACTTCCCTAGCCTAGGTTTCCGTACTTGCACCAACACACAGTACACGCATATACAGAGCCTTCGCTCTTTCACGTAACCGTTGTGTAGCTTAAAACCTGTGTAAAAAAATTAGACGGGCACTAAAGGTATGCCTGAGGGGTATCACGCGGCCATTCGCATACTTTACATTCATAAATTCCTTGGAGTCTTCGTACCCCCTCCTGGCGCAGTGGTGCGGCGGTTAAGACATGCGCCACTGCTCTGCGATGGCAGCTGCTCCTAGCGGCGGACCTTGTGCGGCAAGCCACGGTGGGCAGTTTGCTTACTATCCGGTGGGGAGGTTATGACGTGCAAGGTCACGTGACGTATGTGGCCCATCTACCTTCTATGTAGCTCTCTGGGCACCATCTGTCGGAGTATATCCTCGTGATTTTTCCCTCAACGTGGACGCTGGATTTTCTGCGTTAGAAGGCTTTTAACGCTATCGCGTTAAAATTGCAAACTTCTAACAAACCCTTGGAAGCCGAACGCGACAGCGTTAGAAGTCACTTAACCCTATTTCGCAACTCCACAAGCACAGTTACGTTACGGACGCATCCGTCTCGGAGCTTCTCTTTTGAGAACCGCTCCTCTACCCCCGCAGCCATGCCATGCAAACGACTCGACGAGCCATGCACAGAGCAGTGGGAACTTTCCACATGCTTAGACTGCTGCACAGCTGGTACCCCCTCGACTCTGTGTCTATTGTCATACCTGGCTGTCATTGGTTGACTGCGGTGTGACGTCAAGACGTTCGCGCAACTGTCGTCTGGTACCTCGCTGCGCCTCCCGCAGCCGCCCGCCTCCATCTGGGCAGCTCCGCCTGGCAACAGTTGCGCGACTCTCGCCCACCGCAGTACATCCAGCTCCGTCTGCTGCGCCGTCCATCATGCGCCAGCTTTTAATTGCTGCACCAGACCCACCGGCATTGGGTCCACTTCGCAGGCTGACCCATGTTCTTAACCTGCCACACCGCGTCCCTCGACGCCCCCCGAAACCTCGGCAGCAGCGCCACAACCAGAGTTGCTCAATCTACACAGGCTGCACGATTTGGGTAAGATCAGGTTTTACCCAAAAATGAAGGGCCCCATGTGTACCATACCAGCTGGACGCTCAAGTGCCCACCACCTGCCTACAATTAAGAGCTTTGAAGGAGATTGTTACCGCTGGTTAAGTGGAAAGCATGCTAGCACACTTTTAAAATAAACCGCCTTGCAATGTGCGGCCCATGGCTGCCATAGATTTCGTGTCCTGTTAGCTGAAGAAACGCCCAATTTGAAGTGAAGGCACCTCAGTTTGTGCGCACGATGTGAATTTCACTTTTCGTACGTGGGTTTAAAGGGCAACTGCATAGGTTTTAGAAATTGACGAGCTTAAGGCAGTCGAATGTGTTAAACATGCAGGTAGTGCACGCGAAGTCCTTTTGGGCTAGCATTTGAAATCGTGACGTAACCGCCAATTAAAATCGCCACTATACTCCGCAGCACACAGCGCCAAGTGGGGGTACGATGACGTCATCGAAGGTACCGGTACATTTACGATCCATAAGCCCTGCTGTGAAGAAAAATAAAACTACACTGAAGGCAAAGCCCGCCCTGAGTTGTTTGGCAGCATCAAACGATGCGCGACAGGGTGTGGTTGACGGCAGCCGTAATCTGAAATACTACCTTCCGTGACGTCACACAACTTGCACACACTTCGCTGGTGTTTCGAGGAGAAGAATAAAATTCAATAGTCGATTAGTGTACTATTTTAAATGCTAGCGCAAAAACACTTGGCATGCTTTACCTACAGCCTATACAGATTTAAATATTTGAATATCGCGAAATTCTCAAAAATTGCTGCAGTTGCCCTCTAAGTCGGGTGTTCGCGCGTTCTGTGAAAGAACGCTCCAGCCGCGCACGCGCGCCATGCTCGACGAAGCAATGGACGGCAGCAACATAGGAACGGGCCTCGCCATAACCTGCCGTATGCAGGTGCAGTGCGCAGCGATTATGCCGCTCATGGCCAGCACTCAAGCTTATGGCGGAGCCGGGTTGAGGCTTTGGGAATAGTTTACGTGCGAATAAAAAGCCCAGTCAACATTAAGGTGCAGAAGAAGCCGGCGTACCGTTGTTATGTGTGCTGTGTTGGCTGACACCTCCTTCACCGATGGTTCGTGCACCTGCAGCACAATAGACTATGTTCTGCGACTCAAGATTGCCATTACAGGTCATACAAATTTAGGTAAAACCAAGGACATGCGGGCAGCTAGTTGAGCAGATTGTGCTTTTGTTAGCTGAAGCTTTTCACCGCGGCCATATCACAAAGCTTCAGTGGATACCGAGCCATTGTGGCATAGCGGAAAACGAGCGTGCTGATGCCGAGGATCGGCTAGCTTATGCTGATGGGGCTTTCACTGACACAGCCTTTTCCGGGTCTGACATTGGAGCCTTGCTGGCGCATTTAATGTAAGCCGCAATGCAGTTGCCCTTGAATGATTCCAGCCATCAATAGAAGCGCATCTCTAAGCTTGACGCCGGCTCACGACTTTATCTGCCATCCAGGGTAATGCGACATCAAGGGACTTTATTCCACCGGTTTCGGCTTTGCTTTGCCTACACCAAACATGACCTTCACAAGATCGTAATAGAAACAAATCCAAATTGCGCAAAGTGCCGCATCCAAGAAACTATTGGACACCTTGTTTGCGAGTGCCCGAACTACACTGATGAGAGGAGAACACTGGAAGTGACCATAAGACAGGTGGACTCTCGCCCTATCTCTGAATAAACTTTTTTAGGAGCCAGGGCGAAAAGCGCTGATGGGTGGTGTGTGACGAAGGCCGTGCTCAAGTTTTTATGTGAAGCAGGCCTGGATGGCCCTCTGTGACCGCCTGTGCACTGCCTACACGGTTTACACAGCGTACCGCGTTATTGCATACAAAGTGACAGCACTAACATCATGAGTGAGTGTGCACATTTGTGTTTTCATGGAGCCCCTACTCCAGTATGTGCTAATGTCATGCGTCGGTGTGTGTTCAAGACGTGAATTTCACGTGCGTCCAATCATCCCGATGAGAGTTCCAGCCATTGGGTGTATGTGTGTGGACATCAACCCATGAAACTCACAGTATTGTGCCATTATTATCAACCTTCATTCGCTCTTTCCCTTTCCTACCATTCCCCTTTCCCCAGTGTAGAGTAGCAGGCCAGGGTCATGTTACCACCGGCCGACTTCTCGTTCTTCCTCATTCAAATTACTTTCTCTCTCACCTGCAGCTGCTCGTTGCAGAGTTGTGGGCCTCCAGCGGCTTCCTCGACTTCAGTTGCTTACAGGTCGTGAAGCTTGTTATCAGCACCAGGAATTTCCTGACACACCAAGGATAACATACAGATACATCACAAACCTCAAAGACATCCTAGTACACGCTAGGTTTGATCAGAAACCCCCGCCGAAAGTGACCTCATGCTCTCGACATAGACGCAAGACATGCAAGAATTTACAAGGCGACACTGCTATTAGAAGCGCGGCAAGCGACTTCATCTTCGATATAAAGACTAGCTTTAACTACGCCTCGTCTAATGTTATCTACATGCTTCTACGCTCCTGTTGTTAGAAATAATATAACGCTGAAACCGGAGAATCAATGTGCGTCTCACTAAATGCTCAACGAGCTGACGCAGCAAGTAATGTAGGCACTGTCTAAACATTTTAATCAACGTGGTCACAACTTCGACGAACTTCAACTGTTCTTTCTTCAACGAGGTTCCAATTCTGCGAGGGACAGAAAATACAGAGAGCCCTAATCCACACATTTAAAACCTTACAACCAGCAGGAATCAAGTATCCAGAGGAAAAGGCATATATGCGCAGTGCCGTACTTCTTTAAATAGGTCTTGCGCATGGTCAGAGAATTTCCCACTGCTTCATAACGCCGCTTTATCGTTTCTTTCACTCTGCTCGGAGTCCTCCAGCCCGTCCTACCCCCTCCCTCACTCCCTCCCTCAATGACATTTTTTTTCTTTTCTGCACCTTTTTTCTTTCTCCTTGTTCAATTTATTATGCCCTGCATCTCGTGCTATAATTACTGAGGAACCCTCCGCTTCCTCATCCCCCCCCTTCCTTTCACCTTTTCTCTTAGCACGCCCCATGTTTTCTTTTCTTTTTCTATTTTTTCCTCGAGTATTTTGTTTCGCCAGGCTTCCAAATTCCTTTATCTGAGTATATCAGGTCAACGCTTCCAGTCATGCCAAGCAACCTGTCGCAGCTGGACCCGCAGCTTTTCAAGCCCATTCTCGCCATCTCTCTATGCTCCACACCCCCGTATTCCTTTCTGCTGAGCTGGCCTTTTATTTCCCAGAGTCTTGCAGGTCAAGCGGTTAATTAGCCGGATTAAATGCCCTTCTCTCCCACTGCTGAGGGCATAAGAGCTCGCAAGGCCTTGCGCCTCGCCCTCGTACCTTCCACTATGCGGCCACAGAAAGCTGTCGCCTAGTATAGTCTACCTTGGAATGTAACAACTGGGCAGAAATCTGCCTGGTCGGGAGACAAATCAGAGAAAAAAGACATTGCAGGACTCCTATGCTGCGCTTATGAGTTGACGCGATAGCGTACACCGTTTAGTGCGTCATCTGGTACTGATGCGGCTCTAAAATTTCTTTCCCAGCACTATTTTATTAACACGACGATATACACCGATAATTAGCATGAAGAAACATTGGCTTTCTATTCTGAGCAGTTTGACACCTTAAACGCATTTTTCATTTTTTAATTATTTCATTGATCAAATACAGGCAATAAATTTTCTTAATTAGCATCATCAAGCACTGACTTTTCATTCTGAGCATACTGACACCTTTGTACCCTCGTATTCCTTTCTTTCTTTTAAGAAATAATCATTTCATTACAATGATTTCATTAATCGCCATCGCCTGTCACACACACTAATCAATCGTCAGTGACTATAACCACAAATTGCCATGATAAGATTTTTGTTACACAGCCCACGATTATTTTCGACAGGGGGGGGGGGGGGCACTACTACTATGCTAACAGCTCCTCTACCCAACTAGCTGCATGCTCTATCTCGAAAAAAATCTGATGCCATATCTTAAATTCTTCATGGTTGACTGGTTGCAGCAAGAGACCTACCCGCTTTTTCTAACCATTGGCACAGTAAAGCGGTGACCTACTTTTACTGGGGAGTAGCCCCCATGCTAGTTACAATCTAGGTCACTATAAGATCGCGGCTACCGCGGTATCAGTCATATGATTTGGGACAGAGAATGACTTCGCCCTTTCAGTGAGGGGAAAAGTGGCTTGGACGAAGAGACCCGATCACAACACATTCAGCAGCCTTGGCCAATGGGGTCACAGCATTCGCGCTCTGGTGGTAGAAGGCATTGCACGCATGCTTGGAGGTCGCGTCTTTTACTTGTTCGTGCTTCCTGCAGCAGAACGTGCCTCTCCTCCAGATTGTGCCACGGTGTTCTCAGCCCGTACGCTCCGATATCCGAAGATGGCGCACTGCACCAAGTCAGTAAGGAGCAAGCAAGTCATACGTAAGCTCGAGCGTCCTCGACCTCTGCATCCACGCTTCGATTCCGTCGCTGTGCCGTCACCCCTGGGGAACCTAGTTCACGGAACCAGCCTGTCGTACGGGCATCAAGCTGTGCCTGCGGAGTTTGGCGCCTTCATCAATGAACGTGGTGCGGTCCAGATCGGCAACATCTGTAACCTGCTCAAGTAAAGTGGCGCCAGGATGGAGAATGCCTTCAAGGAGGAGCTGGATAGGATCTTCAGCCTCCTCCGCGACGCATGCCGCGACGATGGGCTTGGCGACGCCGAGCGAATGAAGATTCTCGAGATTGTCCTACTGCGGGCTGCGGGATGGAACCTTAACAACGGCCCGGCAGAAGACTCCAGCCATAATTTTAGACGAGCGGATAGCGTCGACTTAAGGGACTCCACTGCCGCCCAGCTGTCCAGGCCTCGACCGCGGAGAGCAATCGTACCAACATCGCGTGCGCCACCGCAGGAGCCAAGACAGCCACCGAGAAGCGTGGGCAGCAATCGTGAATAATGGAGGCCTCTGCCGGTGCCCACCTGGCGTGGGGATGAGTCTCTTCATGGCCTGACGCCATGTGAGTACTGGCAAGCTTCCTACAGACTACCGGATACAAGAAAACGTGGAGTTCAGAAGAGTTCTCAAAAAGTCCGGACCAAGATAGTCAAGTACCTCGTGATTCATCGTGTCATGCAGAAAAAGGGCAAGTGCTACCACTCGCCGCACAGGGGCCCACCGACTTACCGCAGCACAATGCAATGGTACAGGCTCATCCGATCATGTCTGACAGCAAGGCTAAAAACTGCAGCTATGGGGCTGCAGTGTCAAGATTCTGTACACGACCGTCTACTTGCAATACATGTTCTGTTGTGTGCATACGATGTTGGCTTGTTTTTCTGCTATTGAAGCATTTTATAATGCTACCAATAGCTGCTCCTAGGGTAGTCTGGAATAAATAAAGGGGTGGGGGACCTCTCTTTGCTGTAAAAAAAAAGTACCTCTATTTTTTTTCTACGAATGTGTGAGAGCTACTTAGGTTGATGGCCATTTATGGTGATAACGTTGCGCTAGGGGCATTGAGGAGCACTGTTGTCAAGGGCTTTGAGCAATTTCAACCGCTGAGGTTCTTTAATCTGTTCGGGAATTTCGGTACAGCAAACACTTTTGCGTTTTGCCTCCACTGCAAGGCTAAAAATTGACATAAAGGTGTCTAGCATTAAACTTGTGAGCTCGTTCTCGGCAGCGAGGCACAGCAGCCACTTAGGCTCCATTGCGGGCGAAGAAAAACTATTTACTGATCACTGTTTGCTAACTGTAAGACAGGATTGTCGGCTGCGGGGGCAATCGAACTCATTAGCCGAAATTTCAAATTTGGTTAGTTGGGCTTACCGGTTCTAGAACTCGACTGCTAACTGCCTGATTAAAATCATGGTTGTGGCGGCAGAATTTAGGTGTAGGGGAAATGAAACAATGATAATGTCCTGTGTAACGTCTGGGTTTGTTAAAAGAACCCAAGGCAGCTGAAGTTAGTCTAGGAGACTACCTCCGCAATAGCATCTCACATAGCCTCTGCATCTTTATAGATTTAACTCTTCGTTTTCGGGTTTTATACTCCCTTCATTTCTGGACTGTTAAAATTGGCGATATATTGAGCTCAGTTTCGGATAAATCTCGTTATTTCAGCATTATATTTCAAATTTCGGGAATTTAACAAGGGATATTTTGCACGGAAAGGCAATTTACAGTGCTCTTTTTGTGGTACCTTTTATTTTTTGGCTCATTAAGTATGTAAAGATGCACTCTTGCATTCCAAAAGTCTAACACTTATATATCTCCTATGTTCTATCATTTATTCTAGTCATTTTGCCATGCGCATTATTTCCGATACTGTACTTCAGTGTTTGTATGCGGCCTGCACGGCAACCAATGTTAAATGACCATTTCAGCGGCGATGTTAACTGCAGTGAACGTTGCACTCTTCCGTTTGATTTCACATTACCCGATTTCTGTGAAATACAACGGTGCAACGAGGAGAGCACACGACAGAAAACGCCAGCTTGTTTCTTGTGTTGCCTTCGTTGCGCCGCTGTTTTTTCTGTCATGCACCAACTCGCCGCACAGGCCGTATTCCTAGTCTATACCCGAGATGTATCCTGTTTTTTAAGTGAGAAGAAGGATTGAGATAGCTAGCTTATTTTTTTTTCCCTCATAAGAAGGTCTTAGTTCCAGGAAACTGGTAGATGCATTCAAGAAATACAGGTGGCTGTAATCGGCCACGGCTATCAGTTTCAGGAAAATCCTTTCTTGCTCTTATCTTAGAAGGTGGGGTCTAAGTGTGTGCTTTAATCGGGAATGCAGATGTCGCTGAGTCACCTTCCGGATTAATCCGTTCCATCTGTTACAACCCCCGAACAGTGCGGACAGGAGGACGTTACCAATTTTCCTGACCGAATGAAGGGATTTTATCGGCGGAACATCTTGCTCTGGTGTCAGACTTTTCAGCCTGTAAAGAAACAGCGTCAAGCGGGACCGCTCCACGTGGCTCCGATTACAGCCATTCATAACAGTGCTAATTTATTACTACCTTCCATAGCTCTCATTTGCTATGCAATGAAGATCTTTTCATAGCTCTGCTAGCATGCAAAATGCATGAATTATGCCGGAAGATTTTCGCGCAAGCAATCCTGTTTGCAAAGGCCGTGTAAAACTACACGGGCTTCGATTACATAACTACGCTACCATAACAACGAAGTTACACATAAACGTGTGAGAAATGAAATTCCCACAACTTATTCATGAAATTCGATGCCCTTTCTCAGCTCCTTCACCAATCGCCTTGGACCTGCTGTTAATCTCATATCTCACGAGGTGGCAGACAATGGGGAATAACCACTTCTTAACCCTGACAGAGATAGGGGGTGAAGATGGCTCTTGATAATCACAGAGTGAACAAGGGAGGAAAAAGCCTGAGGAGGCCAGCCAACGTTTCGACAAGAAGACTTCTTTGTCTTCGCAAAGTGTTTATTATCGGGGGGGGGGGGGGGGTGCATTAATACAATGTTCCCTCCGAGCACGAAGGCCTCGTGAGCGGGAGGGGGGTTGAAAAGGGAAGGGTTTTAGGATAGGCAGGGTGATCTTGTCCAGGGATGATGGTTAACATAGGTATGGAAAGAACTGCTTCATTGCACAGCAAAGAAGAACTATGCAAGGTAGTAGAAAATTATCGCTGCTATAATTGGCTGTGTTCAGAGCCACGTGAAGCGACTGCGCATGGCGGTGTTACTTCGCAGACAGAAAAATCTCATATCGCAGCAAGATGTTCCGCATATCGGGTCTCTGCATTCGGTCGAAAAAATTGGTCATTTTCTCTCTTCTGCACTGTTCGGGGGTTGTAACAACCGGAAGGGATTAAGCCAGGAGGTGACCCAGCGACAGCTGCATTCCAGAGGTGGACATTGAGTTGCCACCTTCTAAGATAACAGCAAGGAAGGAATTCCCTGAAACTGATAGGCGTGGCAGCTTACTGCTATCTCTCTTTGTTGAATGGGACTACCAGTTTCCTGGAACTAAGGCCTTCTCACAGGGCAAGCGAAAAAAATCTTAAGCTATCTCAACCCTTTTTCTCATCATAAAGCACTATACATTTCGGGTAATGTGAAATCAAAATAAAAACTGCAACCTTCGCTGCAGTCCACATCATCGTGAAATGGACATTTAACATTGGAAGAGCTCAACACATACAAGGCATTCTTACAGGCGCAGAGCCATTACGGCGCATCACCATCACTGCTTTCTATTTATTCGACGTGGCTGCATACAGTCTGTAACTGTCCAGACGGTGATGGTGACCACTGATTGAATTCAGGGTGTGTCATGCCATCTCTTGTTGAGTACCGACACTACGCGCTCCTTTCTAATCAAATTCAACCGGCAGTGACAACGTCTTGACTCAGCTGTCGACCATGTGCTGTTCAGCTGCCGATGCACACATTCGCCAACAGCATATTGTTATTGAAAGTTGTCACAGCGTCAATAAATGACCTTTAACCACGATGCCCGTTTCGGTGCTTTTTTCACTTTCTTAACGCACGGCGCCCCCCCCCCCCTCCCCACACACACACACCGCTACTTTGTTTTTTGGCAATGAACCCTACATCCAGCTGCTGGCTACCCTTTGTACCACTAATGAGTGTGCTCAAGATGGCGGACGCCGTTAGAGACGACGCGGTTGTCTTCATCCTGCACGGCGTAGGTTTGGAATGCGCTCATCGATGCACACGATTTTCTCTTGAACTGTGTTAGCCTGGCAAGTGTTGTTTTAGTGTTCTTCCCATATTGTTTGGCAAGCATGACGAGCAAAATGGTCGCATGATAATAATGAGCTTTTCGTGCAAAGGCTTTTCCCACGTGCACTGTAATGCATAAAAGAGCACGTCTTAAGACTCCTAACCACGTGCGCAAGATCAGTTGCACGCATCTTGTTCGGTTGGTTTGTACAACTATCAGAGCAGAATGAGCGTTGCATTAAATACGAACGGTGCAATGACAGACTAGAACGCGAACGAGACAGCATTCGACAGAGAGCAGAACATTTGAGTAGTGGGTACATGTGTTTCGATTATCCTCAGGCACTACTCGGGGACAGCTTTCTGGGGCTATGCAGTCAAAGCTGAGAATCGGCGCTCCCAGCTCAAATGTCTTTCTCTCACGCTCGTGAGGGCGTGATAAAAGCGCGCGAGTAATTGCGCCTCGATCATCCTCGTACCTTCCAACACATAGCCACAGAATGTTGTCCCCAAGTACAGTATATCTCGGAATGTAACATTTGGGTAGAAATCTGCCTGGTCGGGAGAAAAATCACAAAGAAGATAAAACGCTGCAGGACTCCTATGCTGCGCTTATCCCTTACAAAAACTTGTTTAGACAGTCTGTAGACTGCCCATAGTCTTATAGCTATAAAGTATATAGACCCTCTATAAAAATCCTAGAGAACAGTTTTTAGGCAGTACAAATCATATAGACTGTCTACAGACAATATATAGATTAATGACCACACTTTTTAGTAGAATTCGGTTTCACTGTCTATAGGCTATAAATAGACCAAGGGAAATATCTATAGCATGGCAATAGAGTCTATAAGAAGTGTATAGACTGTCTGTACACCATTTCTATAAGAGATGAGTTGACGCGACTGCGTACGCCTTTTGATGCGTCATATGATGCTGATACGACAATTTAGAATTTCTTTTTCAAATATTTTATTAGGACGAAGATATATACGGATACTTCGCAACAAGAAACATTGGCTTTCTATTTTGAGCAGTTTGACACCCTTAAACGTATCTTTATTAATTAATTACATACGATAAGTTTTCTTAATTAGCATCGTAAAGCATAGACTTTTAATTCTGAGCATTTTGACACCTTTGGACCGTCCCATTCTATTTTTATTCATTCAATAAATAATCAATTCATTACAATGATTTCATTATTTGACATCGCCTGTCACACACACCAATCAATCGTCCATCACTAGAGCCACAAATTAGCATGATAAAAATTTTTTTTACACAGCCCACGATTATTTTCGACGCGCTGCCCACTATTACTATGCTAACCGCTACTCCACCCAACTAGCTGTATGCTCTATCTCGTAAAAATCTGAGACCATATCTTAATTCTTCATCGTTGACTGGCAATTGTAGGAAGTAACCTACCCGTTTTTTCTAACCATTGCCATGCCGCAGTAAATCGGTGACCTACTTTTACTTGGGGTTGCCGGCATGCTAGTTACAATGTAGGTCACTATGAGTTCGCGGCTACAGCGGTATTCCACAATTCCACAATACAATTCCACAATAGGTATCATAAGTGGCTAAATCACCACATAATGTACATGCAGGGTCGTATTCACCGGGGTAGAATTTTGACAACAGGTAAGGCGTCATGAAGGGTCGCGTCTGGAGTCGCCTCCAAGTGGTCTCCTGCTCCTTATTAAAGGCTTTGTCTGGAGGGGGGAATATCCTCCTTTCAAGTTTAAAATGATTAGTAATATCGTGAAAAGATGATAGATAGGCCGTCCTTCGAAAAACTCTCAGCAACGACAGCGTCCCCTGCTCGGCTGACGAATCCTCGAGCTGTTATGTGTGCCGCTTCGTTACCAGGGTTCCCCGAGTGAGCCGGGACCCATATCAATTCAATAATTCTGTCCAAGTCTTTGGTTTGACCCAATATGCTCATTGCTGCCTGAGAAATTCTGCCCCTCGCATAATTGCGTATGGCAAATTTAGAGTCGCTGAGTATGGTAGTAGCTTCTGTGTTAATGATAGCAAGGGCGATTGTCGCCTCTTCTGCCGTTTCCGAGGATTTCGTTATGGTAGTGCCGGAGACTATCAGTCTACCTTGCGTATCCACCGCCGTTAGTGTGAACGCTTGTTTCTGGGGATATTCTACGGCATCTACATATACTGCATGTTCATCTTGGTTGTATATGTTGTGTAGAGCTTTTGCCCTAGCCCTTCTCCCCTCGTGGTGAGCAGGATGCATATTCTTAGCTGGTGGCTTAACTCTTATTACCTTAGCGATGCGTTTAGGTATCTGTGTTTTGGTATCTTGGGGTGGCAACTGTATGCCAAGTCCTAAACGATCAAGTATGGTTCTTCCTGCTTTGGTGCGGGAAAGCCGGCCTCTCTGCATTGTTAAGTGTGCCTCTGTAAGCTCGTCTAAGGTGTTGTGTACTCCCAAGCCCAGAAACCTTTCTGTGGAGGTACAGTTCGGTAGCCCTAATGCTACCTTTTATGCTGTTCTAATCATAGACTCTACTTTGGCTTTTTCACTACTGTCTAATTTTAAGTATGGGAGTGCGTAGACAAGCCTGCTTATTAGAAATGCTTGTACTATTTCGCAAAGTTCTGTCTCCTTCACTTCCTTCCTTTTGCTTGCAATTCGTCTAATTAGTCTTACCGTCATATTGACGGTTGTCTGGAGTTTTTGTAGTGTTGCCTTGTTCTTCCGGTTCGACTGAAGGAAGAGTCCTAGGATTCTTATAGTTTGAACTTCCTTTACAGGGAGCCCTTCCACCCAGATTTTCAGTGGAGGCGGAGGTTTGTAATTTTTTGCTCGAGGGCTCCTTGGTTTTTATCTGATTAGAAATAATTCGGACTTGGAGGGCGAGCAGGTTAGCCCTGCTTTACCCGCCAGGTCTTTTATTATGTCTACAGCTTGTTGCAGGGTATCCTCTATCTGACCATCGCTGCCAGTTGTGGTCCATAAAGTGATATTATCTGCGTAGAATGTGTGTTGCAGCCCCGGGATGGCTGCTAATTTAGAAGGAATTTTAATTAGTGAGAGATTAAAAAGGAAGGGTGACAGGACTGAGCCCTGTGGCGTTCCTTTACCTCCAAGTGAGATAGAGTCTGATTTAATCTCTCCCACTGCTATCTCTGCCGTTCTGTTACTGAGAAATGACTTGGTGTACTAGAAAGTTCTTTCCCCTGGGTTGATGTCCGAGAGATTCCTTAAGATAGCATCGTGCGTGACATTATCAAACGCCTTGTTCAAATCCAAGCCTAATATGGCTTTAGTTCCTCTGCTGCGTTCCATGTCTATTATGTGTGCCTTGAGTTGCAGCATAACATCTTGGGTAGAAAGATTAGCCGTGAAGCCTAGCATGGAGGTAGGGAGTAAGTTATTGTCCTCAGCGTATTCTTGTAGCCGATTGAGCATTATATGTTTCATTAACTTTCCTAAGCAGGATGTTAAAGAGATTGGGCGTAGGTTCTCTATACACAATTTCTTGCCTGGCTTTGGAATGAATGTAATCTTTGCATGTTTCCATTCTTGTGGAATGTTTCCGTCTGTCCAGTATTTGTTCATGAGATCAGTGAGTGCTGTCACTGACCCTGCGTCCAAGTTTCTAAGTGCTTTGTTAGTAACACCGTCAGGCCCGGCTGCAGACGTGGTGCGTAGTTGCCCCATGGCAAGCCACCCTTCCGACTCCGTAATCTCAGCGTCCAAGTCCTCGTTTGGTGTTCCCTGATAGTTTGGCAGCGGTCCATCTGGGGTTGTGTTTAAGTATCGATCTCATAGATCCGTTAAGAACTCCTCTGTGGTACCTTGATACTGATGCACTAATCTCATAAGTTGACCTCGTTTAGTTGATTTAGCCTCTGTGGGGTCAAGAAGGTGCCTTAGCAGATGCCAAGTTTTCCTGCACTTGAGCTTGCCATTCATGCGGTCGCAAATTTGCTCCCATTGTTTGTGCTGAAGCTCTAGAGTATATTTTTCAATTAGTCTCTGCAACTGTGCGATTCTCTTTTTAAGATTTTTGTTGTGTTTGTTTCTCTTCCAGCGGTTTTGCAAGCTGAAATGTGCTTCCCACATATGCAATAACCTAGAGTCAGTGACTTGTCCTTCTTCCATGCCGATTTCGGCTGTGGTAGCCTTAATGTCCATTTTTAGTGATTCCACCCAGTCCCCGAGATGTTCAATTACTGGGTCTGTGCTTTCATCTTTTTGTCTTTGTTCTCTTATTACCCTGAACTTGTCCCAGTCCGTAATTTTTACTTTGTTGAAGACTGATTTATGCTTTGCTGTCTCAAAAGTGGTGGATATAATGTAATGGTCACTGCCTAGCGTGTGTCCTGTGTTAGTCCATGTTCGGTTTTGTATGTGCTTTGCCAGGGTTAGGTCTGGCGACGTGTCTTTACATATACTGTTGCCTAGTCTCGTGATTTCTTGGGGGTTGTTCAGGACAGTTAGGCATAGATTTTGGACCACTTGCCACACCCTGTTGCCTTTGGGACTGGATCTAGTGTATACCCATTCCGGGTGTGGTGCGTTAAAGTCCCCTACTATTAATAGCTGGGCTTTAGTCGCTAGTTTCACAGTCTTGATAAGTAATTCCGGTATACCGGTACCCTTATCTTTGGGTGGGCTATATACATTAAGCAGAAACAAATTTGTATCTCCTCGTTTCTTGGGTAAAATCTCAAGGAGGACGTAGTCTTCCTTTGAACTTTCTATGGAGTGCTGTAGAGCAGTAATATTGCGTTGCAATAATACGGTGGTGGACACGCCCGTAATTGAGCCGGCATCATATCCTGGCGGAAGAAACGCCTTATAACCCGGTAATTTGACCGCGCCACTAGCTTCTTGTAGAGCAATAATGGCTGGTGGACGTTGTTGTGCTTGAATGTGAAACTGCGGATTCCCCCGTTTGCGCCGGAAGCCTCTGCAATTCCACTGCCATACCTCAATTTGTTGCGACGGGGCCATATTGGTGATCCACTCTTTGCTGTAATGATGTTAAGCTGTTCTACAATGCGGTCAGCTTCTCCATCACTTGTTGGAACATAGACATTTCTTGAGTTTGGAACGGTCTGAATTCCACTGCTAAGGCATCTACCTTAGCCTCTAAGTTTCCTACTATAACCTCTAGGCTGTCTACCTTGTTCTGAATGCTATCCACTCTTGTAGTGATTGCATTAGGGTCAGCTCTTAATGGAGCGGGCGCAGAAGACAAGGACGCAGAAGACCGCCGCTAGAAGTTATCAGCATCATCATCCCTCCCCCAAAATTAGCCGTAGCCAAATTAGGCAAACGTGGCCAGTGCTGGCAGGTGATTTGCATTAGTTCCACCACCGCGAGGCTCGTCCTCGAGCAGCATAAAATTTACAAAATTCACGGCACACTTATTACACGCTGCGTGGGCTGCGTATTTTTGACAAGGTCGTTTTTCATGGAAATTGGCCGCCAAAAAAAGAAGATGCAATGTACTCTATTTTCCACCTTAACTGAACGCTTGAAGACTCTATACTCCAAGAACACAACATGCAGACATTGAATGGGTTTCCTTAACACTCACGCTATATGTCACAGCAAACTAATTCAAATCCCAATAAAAAAACATTAGATATAGGGACGGTGCTGCCTGTTTTTGGGCACGACAGCAATCGACGCAGTAAATCTTGTACCCCACAAACACAAACGTCCTGCTGGCACGAAGAGTGAATAAGGCCGGCATCCAAGTTCGCCCCCCTGGCTTCCAGTAAAAACCACCATGGCTCAAACAGTCGTTAAATTTTTACTCGGACACTTCGTGCTCTGACTGCACCGTCGACTTCCATCACTGACAGTGTCGAGACTATGCGCTCAGCGTGAGACGAATACGATGCCATGTGTACAGAAGACGTCTATTCGAATTCTCGTGCTTTGTGATGGTATAATTCTTAGGTGAACGTGTAGTGCGTCCCTGTTAGGACTGCAGGTTACGAATGTGCCACCAGGGACTGCTGATTGAATTTCCTTTAACGAATTGCATTGAGGTTTCAAGAGCAGCCTTTTACGCATTTTATCAACGTCCGTCAAAGTCTGGTCGTACGGTATAGCATAGGGATGAGAAACCGAGAAAACCTGGGAACGGTTCATAGGTCTGCCAAAGGCGACAAGAGGAAATCAGGATGGTGGCGGTGTACATTAGAAGCAACCGGGAACGTTGCGACCCAGCGCCCGTTTAGTACTGGTGACGTCAGTATTGGTTGTGTTTAAAGGGTGGTTCGGAGGTCTTGGGCAGCGGTAAATGAGTCCAAGAACCGTCGGTGTACCCGAAGGACATGAAGTGGCAGGTACGCAGAGTAATGACGAAGCGACAGTGAAGACGTTCTTTCGAATGGTGATGCAGTGGGGCCGGAGAGCAGAGTAATGACGAAGCGACAGTGAAGACGTTCTTTCGAATGATGATGCAGTGGGGCCGGAGATCAAAGGAAGCAGTAATGAATGGTTGTCCGTGTTTGTGGAGAGACTGATGGTTACCGCGAACGGCAGCCACTGCGAGAGGATCACGCCGCGTTCGCCATCACTTGTCGCCAGTTTTCCTGCGAAAAGTAAAGGAGACAAGATTAGAAACCATAGATGGAATGAGAAAGGGTTGCAGATATACTAAAGGTGTAATTATCGGCTGAGGACTTATGTGACGTAACTGTTTTGTCACATTCACGCAGTCATCTGAATAGTGGGTCCAGGGGCTCTGCCGCAAGCTTCCACGGCACCTGTTCTTGTTCGGGTATACCTATGAGGATTCGGCCCTCTGGTTCACCGAAGCTTTACAAGCGTTTACAAGCTTGTTAACTGTTGAGTCAGAGGAAAAACCCGCCAATGGTTTGAACTATTAATTAAGCAAAAGGCGATAGAAAGCAATAGATTGAGTATTGATGGACAAGTGATGGAAAGGGCACTTATTTGCTTCATGGTAAGGCAGAATGAAACTGGTTCCAGGCCATGCCGTAATTTGTATTCTGTGTTCCGAAGTGTCCGAATTCTATCTTACAATATGTCCGAGTAGCCGTTCTGCGGTAGCATACCTGCTTTTATCCAGGAACGGGGGCTGGCGGGACACTTCGGAATTCTATCTTACAATATGTCCGAGTAGCCGTTCTGCGGTAGCATACCTGCTTTTATCCAGGAACGGGGGCTGGCGGGACACTTCGGAATTCTATCTTACAATATGTCCGAGTAGCCGTTCTGCGGTAGCATACCTGCTTTTATCCAGGAACGGGGGCTGGCGGGACACTTCGGAATTCTATCTTACAATATGTCCGAGTAGCCGTTCTGCGGTAGCATACCTGCTTTTATCCAGGAACGGAGGCTTGCGGGACAGTCTGCATCGGTGGGCAGCCGAGGGCTGCTGGGCTCGGCAGGTCCTGTGTGTGGACAACGGGATATGCGACCCACGATTATACGGCCAGCCGTCGTCTCCTGCGGGGCGTCTGGAGGTCGACTAAGGACCGAGTGCTCGACTGTTGTTGTTGTTACCCTCACACAATTCCACATGCCCACTTAGGGGGATTGGCCAAATATTTTGGGCACAGAGTTTTTCTGGTAAATATTTCCTAGATGAAAACAAAATGAATGCTGAGGAAGGAAGAAGTAAAGAAAACGGAACAGCGAAATGAAACGAGAAATGCATAACTCACGCAGGAGACCGACACTGAGGTTTGTAGCCGAGTAGTTTAATGATAATGGTAATGGAAAGATGAAAAACATTGAAATAAAGTTACCAAGGTAGGCGATTTTTTTCCATTAAAAAATTTTGGTCGGCGGTAAAGACAGACTTGTGGCTATAGTCAAATATAGTGGCTCCAAACGACAATATGACTGGGCTGCTCAAACAAAGGCCAAGCTGTTTTTTTGGCCTCTATAAAAACCGTATTCTCGTCATGATGTAGCGGCGACAAAACAACAACAAATGGTCAATGGTGTCGTGCTCACCACAGAATACGCAGACGGGATAAAGCGCCCACCCAGAACTGTGTAAATAAAATATTAAGGGTGGGATTCGGCAGCGGAGCCTTGATAGAGATATCACAAGCTGCCGTGAATGGCATGATTGCCTCCTCCACAAGTAACTCGGGTGCAGGTTATCATCAGATCTTAAGCGACCCAGATTTCATTCTTACCAAGTTCTGTCTTCGAAACCTCGCTGCTGTGATGTACGCTGTAGCCGGAACGATAGATAGTACGGGGCCATTGAGGGATTCCTTTGCCAGGCAGTCCGCAACTTCATGAGCTGTCACACCGCTATGACCTGGCACCCATATCATGTGAATAAGGGTCAAATGAGGAGGCAGTAATGAATGGAAGGTGTTCAAGATTGGCGAATCCACAGCCGAAGCAAGGGGCGAGCACAAAGAAAGAGAGTCTTTAATAAAAGCCACTGAAGAGAAAGATGGCTCTAGTTTGCGAAGAGCAAGCACCAGCGCGAGAAAGTCCGCTTGGAAAATTGTGGTGTAGTCGGGAATCCGCATAGAAAAAGACCAATCCGTAAGCGGGCAATATATTCCCACCCCTGCCTTTTCATCACATTGGGAGGCATCAGGAGCTATCCTTAAGCTAATAGGAAGGCTTTGTAAATGGTCTTCTAATAATACATTTAAAAGGCGGGGTGGTAAATGCTTCGCGTTTTTTTTTAGAAAATCTCATCATAAACAATTTCTACTGAGGACCCACTGTTTTTGGCCGGAAGGATGTTGAGAACGTCGCTGCCCGACTGGCAACGACCGAAGATTCTTCTGCCTCTTTTTTTTTTCTTCTGGCACTTCTTCCTCATCTGCCTCTTCTTTTCCTTCTGTCTCTTCTAGCTCATCTCTCGCTCGCGGAATCGGCTGCCGCGTGCGGCCTGATCCCTGAAGTGTGCAGACACACCGTTGGTTCAAGCCGCCACCGCAACCCAAAGCCTGCTGGGTTCAGATTCAAATGTCAAGCGACCCTTCCCGTACCCTTCCGGTATTGGCCCTTCCGGCACTCGCTTTGACTTGTCATAAGCACAATACGATATACTTCAGTGTTTTAAAATAGGCGGTGCTTCCAGGGCGAGTAGTAGTCGAAGAGTGAGCATTCGAGAGGTGCGAGTTCGAGCACCGTGCTGCACACCTTGTACATACGCGCTCCAATTCTGTACCGGATAGAAGTAATTGATGCAACAACATTAGATGTCCCGTTCACAAAAAATTCGGCGTCCGTATTACGAAAATGTGGATGCATGGCCGTCTGCCACGGTGGGTACGCAGCAGCATGCCCTTCGTGGCAAGTGGCAATGAAATTAAATCAAATTCAATGCAACTGCCACATGCCCGCCGTTGCATTGCGCATCAGCTCAATGGCTGAGAGACAGCCTCTGGCAGAACAATGTGCAGAAATGAACCTTGCGGCAGCTCGGAAAGACCCACCTGGCTCTCACAAGCTCCACAGGGGGCACTGTTGGAAAGAGCCACCGGCAGGGGCAGTGGTACATCGCTCAACCGCTGTACCACTGCACCATTATAGTGGTATGAGGACTCTCCACGATCTATGAATCTATGAAAGACGAACGGTACTTGCACGGGAGGAATCTCTAATGTCATCGCTTTCTACCCTTAAGGGTAGTTTAAGCGTCGTCGAAGTTTTTTGGCCCCTCCTTTGAGCCCACGGTAAAAGCACACAAAGAAATAGGCGACCAAGTACACACTACAAGTGATGAAAAATATTGTGTTGAACCTTCTGGAACTTCGTCACAGAAGAAGACAAAAGTTTTTTTCTTCTTTGGAACAGTCTACCGTCTAACGACATGCAGAAACAAACTTTAAAAAAAATTTCGTCGTGGTTGGTCTTTCAGGGCATGACGGAGGTCTTACGTGTTAATCACTGCGCCGCCCCACCAGGTGACAGTGTGCCGGCGCCACGACCAGGAAGCTGGCGTTCAAGAGCACGCAGTTTCACTGAGGGTTCGTTGGATACTAGCGCAAGCGGTGGCTTCAAGTCTCACTCTTCTGTCGCATCTGGGTAGGTGATTCCTGGTAGTGTGGTGTTCCCAAGTCTTAAGAACTGACAATGTTTGGAGAACGCAATTTTATGTTGGACTGCGCCAGAAGGCTTGTGGAGAAGGCTACCACTCGGGACGTCAATGTGGCTACGAAAAAAAGGTACTTTCTCTTCTTCTCGTGACAGCCTTCTTGGTGCCGCCCGTTCAGTAGTTGTCTCTTCGACAAATTATTGCAGGAATCTAGGGACAATCTAGGACACCCGGCCAGAGAGCTTGTTTGGACGGCGACACCAGTGCTGTTGCCCCTGCGCACGACTCCTGGAAGTGAGCGGAAGCCTGGCTGCGTGGCAGAAGGCGGTAAGAGTAGAGGCAAGAGGAGACAGGAGCAGTGCGTCCATTGATCCGAGGTGAGAAATATGTCAAAGCAGGGCGGCGGCGCAAGGAGCCCAGGATGAACGTTGTTGCCAGGCGCTCGTTGTATCGCCGTCACTGTCAGTGGCGGTTGAACGCTGGATACGTGCTGAGGTGAAGAAATACGGGAGGTACGGACGAAGAAGAACGACGTGAAGGTCGGCAGGAGGCGAGAAGATGGCGAAAGCGGAATGCGGGTGAAGCAACAGTGGCGGCATCTCTTGAGCTGGTGGCGCACCAGGGTCGTAGCTTGGAGCCATCGGCAACGGCAGCTCGTCCTTGTTTGTGAAGTGGCGAAACGCTTCCGCGGACGAGCGCCACCGCGAGATAATCACGCCGCCCCCGCTGCCTTGAATCATCTTTGTTGCGATAGCAGCAGAATTAACACAGCCTGTAGAGGAGAACGATTAGATGCACCAGCGAATGTCGCCACGGCATGGTCTTCACTCTAGCCCTGATATAAGTGCTTACAAGGCGTGAATAACTGCTAATTTGGCCCTTTGCGGCCATTGGCATTCGCAGTACAATCAAGATTTAAGCGAGACTGGCTTTAAAAAAAATAATGTGCAATAGCTGTGCTAATCCAGGGTATACAAAGCGAAAGATGCCGGCGTTCGCTATGTTCATTGGCGTTGGGGTTGCAACGTTCTAGGCTGCGATGGCTCTGAAGAAAGGAAAGGCGCAAAACTGGCTCCCTGGATATGCGGACGCCTAATTCGTGCTGCGATACATGTGGCGGTGGTGAGAGATGTGGCCTGAATGCATTAGCGCTGACAGCGTTGTGGCTGACATGCGGCACTGCAGCAATAGCTAGGCCGCAGCGTTCATTTGGTGATCAATCTCTCGCGATCAACCATTAACTGCATGCCACCTCCCTGGGTGGCGGGGAGGGCGCGCTGCCTATCCAGTGTGCGGAACTCAATCAAACCAGGCTTTCTCAGTTGCACGCCAACGCCACGCGCACGAAAGCGAGGTTGAGGTCTCCACTGAACCACGAAGCCGGTTGTGCGCCCTTCCTTTCGTGAAAGTGAACGTCCTTTGCAAAGTAGTCAACGCCAATGAACTCTGTGAACGCCATCGGCTCACTTGTTTTATTTGGTTTTTGAGGAAAGGAAATGGCACAGTCACAGCCTCACATATCTCGGTGGGCACCCGAAACGCGCCGTAAAGGAAGATATAAATGAGGGAGGGAAAGAAGAAAGAGAAAACTGAAAATTGAAAGTTGGATTTGTTCCGCCGCTGTGCAGCGCCTCGCCTTTCCTCAAAACATAAATAATAATATTAATTGGTTTTGGGAGAAAGGAAATGGCGCAGTATCTCTCTCATATATCGTTGGACACCTGAACCGCGCCGTAAGGAAAGCGTAAAGGATGGAGTGAAAGGAGAAAGGAAGAGAGGTGTGCCGTAGTGGAGGGCTCCGGAATAATTTCGACCACCTGGGGATCTTTAACGTGCACTGACATCGAACAGCACACGGGCGCCTTAGCGTTTTTCCTCCATAAAAACGCAGCCGCCGCGTTTTTACTCTGAAATTTCCCCCAAGGCACAATCATTGTCTTGACACCAGTTTACCCTATTCTATGAAGTTTCCCACTGAACCCTGGCCAATCCCCCGTCGTGGGTATGTGCCATGTCACGAAGGCAACAACAACAACAAGCAGACAGTGGAGATAGCTTGACAGTGTAAAAGGTCAGTCACAAACAGCTCTGACGCATCCCCCCCCCCTTCCATGCACACAAACTCATAGTCGAAATATACTCCCAGTGTTCTCCCACGTCAGTCTAAAATCGCAATTATGTTTGACCATGTTAACTACCAACTAACCCAATTTGAAAGCCCTCTTAATACTTCCAGAATCGCAGTGCAACTTATCTTTTCAGTTGTGCGGTGGCTGGCCCTGCGTTCGCGTGCTTCAGACGGTAATACTGACGGCGGGTACCCATCTTTTCCCGACTTCTCCACCTATGGCTACTGCAAAAAAAAAGTTGTTCACAAAAGGCGCAGAGAGAGAGTGTGTGGGTAAGAACTGGCGCAGTGGAGGACTCCGGATTATTCGACCACCAGCGGTTCTTTAAAAGCATTTCCATCCTCCATGTTTTAAACGTGCACTTATCGCACAGCCACGGCGCCGTCTGCATTCGCCTGCATCAAAAACTGGCCGCCGCAGCCGGGACGCCGGTACTTGATCCCTCGTCGCTCAGCAGACCAGCGCATAACCACCAGAAGCCCTACGAGGTTTTAACACGACAGCGTTAAGGAACTCGTGTCGCAGAAAAGCCGGTGTCGGCTGCGTTGGCCATGAGCGAAAAATGCGTATCTAGGTGGACACTCTAACCGCGCCGTAAGGGAAGGGAATTTTATTTGCTTACGGCGCGGTACGTGCGTCCAGCATGTATTGCGGGACAGGTGTCATTTGTTTTCCTTAAAACCAAATTTTATTTCATTTTCCTTCCCTTACGGCCCGGTTTGGGTGTCCACCGAGATATGCGAGACAAACGTCCTTTCCTTAAATTGTCCAACGGGGCGCGCGTCGCGCCGATCGGGCGACGCCGTTCCGTGCACACCTTGGCAACCCTGCAACACGCTGTCACGCCTCACTCTTAAAGACGAAGCTTAAACGTCCTCCAGATGTTTTTAGCTCTGCGTTTGAGACGCGCGATCGAGTGCGTCGCAAATTTGCGTCAACCGTTTTGGAAATATTGACGCAGGGCCTCTGATTGGAAAATGGGCGGCTACGTATGCGACCGTTCGCCACAACTCAGTTAATCATGCGAGATATTTTCCACAGATGCCGCGTTTTTAGGATCCAAAAAACGCAGTATCAATGTCAAAATATGCGGATATTAATGCTACCACGGGCGTTAAAATAAACTATTCTAACCTGGTCAGTTTTGTCTGAAAAGCGAGAACAGTCATTTTATTAGCACATAGGCGGCGATATATTAAGTTAGATTTGAAAATTGGTCGCTGGTGATGGACGGGCTCTGAAAAGTGGTTTAAGAACTGGTGTACACACACAGAGACGCATGCAGTGGTGCAGACGCGCATATGCGCGCACACGCACATGCACACACACACGCAGCAACACAGACGCACACAGGAACGCACGCACTGTTCTCGTGTCCACGTGGCAGTGGCAGAACGCGGTGAAAGGAGCTGTCTGCCCCGGGGGTTTCAGCCAGTGGCGTTGCGACACAAGTAGGTCACGAGAACGCGGCGCCACGTCCCCAGTAGCGGACGGGACAAGCAGTCTTCGACGTAGTCATTCTGTCCTCGCTCAGCTGCAGAGAAGTACGTTGGACAGCGGCCATAGCTTCCGACTCGTTCGAACTTGTTCCATCTCGCGCAGGTGGCCGTTCGAACTCTGCAGGGCCCACACGTTCAAGTCATCGGCTGGCTCCCAGTCCAACCGGGCTCCTGGTAGCGGCGACTAAGGCAGCGGCTGCGAGTTCCTGAGATCAGCGTCTCTTACATCAAGCACGGTACCACCTCCGCTGGTCTTCGGCTAGGCGGCCTCACCGCACAGTCGTTCAACTCGGAGAAGGCGGAATGTCTAAGGTGGATGTAATTCCACTCCGCAGTAAGTCGTTTCCGTTTATTTTTTAATTTCCCGCGCGTTTTTTCTCTGATAGCTCATCATGTGGCATACGTCCTCCGATGCGCAGGTTAAGAACATGGTAATGTGTTCGAAATGTGTGGGCGTGCCCTGGAACAGAGGGGTTTGGTCCGAAAGCGACTCGGGTAACCCACGCATTACATAAGATTCGTGCTTTTTTCAAAACCAGGAGCCACGGAGGCGAGAGGTTGAGAATAAATTGCGTACTTCGTTACCTCATTTTCACTTAGTCGCGGCGGCGAGTCGGTCAACTTGACCGCTCGTCTGGGCGGGTTTTCCGACTCATTAGTGCGGCCAGCTAAACTGTGCAGTGCATATTCTCTGGGTGTTCCGCCTCACTGCTGTTTTGAATTTTTCGCGGTGTGGATGCCGTTATGTTTGATAGTCTTTGAACGTCGTCTGCTGACGTGGCGACACTGGGGTGTTTCACCGGTGGCATAGCCGCTCGTGGCTTGAGTCTTTGCTTACGCCCCCCCCCCCCCCCCCCCGTACCAAGCACAGCTGTGGCTTTCCACAAAAAGGTCCCGACGCTGGTACGGGCTCGACCGCTTACCGTTTGCAGTTATTGAAAGGATTTTTTTTCCGAGTGAGTAGAAGCGCCGATGGTGTCGTTATTGAGATTTACTTAAGTTGACTTTCATGGGGAAATTGCCACTGCAGTGAGTAAGACGCGGCACACTTGACATTTATTCGTGTCGTGCAATCATACGATGCTGGGTTACTGCTGTTCACGCTATGGAGGTCAATTGAGCGAATTTGCCAATGCGTCGTTAGCACGCGCAATCTTTGATGTGGCCGACTGTTTCTACGGGAAATTTCACTTATACTTTTCTCTGTTATTTGTCTCTACTCACTCTAAAAATGTTTACTCGCGTGTTTGATTCGCCCTGTAGCGATTTTGGTGAGCAAGAACTCTTGCCGCGAGTCACCTCGTTCTTTGGTCGATGAATGGGCTATTAATTGCTAATCGTTTCGGTTATCTTTTTCTTAATTTGTTTGCTTGCACTTGTGGGGAATTGTTTAACCCATGTGTGTTCGATTGATCATTAGCTTCTAATCTAGCCCCGACCTTGCCGCTGTCCACACATGCTCACGCCACTCAGACAGGTTCTTTCACTTCCGGTCCTGCAGCCTATTTGGTGGAAGCCTATTTGCACTGTGCTGTGAATTGCTTCTGTTGGTTTCATGGTAGCATATTTAGATTGGTACTTCAAAAGTTCATGACTTTCTGCGTCTCCTAGATTATAGCCCTATTACTAGGAAGACGAGTCAGCGGCAATTTCATGGTTCTATTTCATGAACGCAGCACTACATACGAGCTGAGGGTCCTGCAGCAGTTAGATCTGTGTGTGCGTGTGCGTGTGCGTGTGTGTGTGTGTGTGTGTGTGTGTGTGTGTGTGTGTGTGTGTGTGTGTGTGTGTGTGTGTGTGTGTGTGTGTGTGTGTGTGTGTGTGTGTGTGTGTGTGTGTGTGTGTGTGTGTGTGCGCGTGTGTGTGTGTGTGTGTGTGTGTGTGTGTTTGGTCGGCACATGCCCGCGGACCTGACTTGTCACTGGTACGCCTGTCAAGACATACTGTGCCTTTTTAAGCGCTCTACTCGATAATAATTTGTTTTTTGGGGGAGGACAGGAAATGGCGCAGTATCTGTCTCATATACCGTTGGACACCTTTACTGTGCCGTGAGGGAAGAGATAAAGGAAGGAGTGAAAGAAGAAAGGGAGAAATTGGATTGGATTGGATTGGATTGGAGCAAACTTTATTTGTGCCTGCAGTTGGGCGCTAGCGCGCCCCGACGAGGGCCTACGCCGTCTACGAGGTTGCCGTTACTCGGCGCGGGTCTCCGCTCGCCTTGCCCACGCAGGACGTGAGCGAGATGGGCCGGAGGTTGTCCGTGTCCGGTGGCTTCCCCGGCTTTGGTATCAGGATAGTCTTGGCTGTCTTCCACTGCTTTGGTAGCGCGGCCGCTCTCCAGCACTTGTTGAAGTATTTTGCGAGGTTCTCAATCGAGCCGTCGTCGAGGTTCTTGAGTGCCTTGTTCGTGACGAGGTCCGGGCCAGCTGCCGACCGGCTGTTGAGGTCGTGCAGGGCCGCGCGGACCTCCTCGACGTCGATGTCACGATCGAGCTTCGCGTTGGGTAGGCCGCCGTACGGCGCGTGTTGTTCGGTGGGTGTAGTGGGCAGGTATTTGTCACTGATGCGCCTGGTGACTTCGTCGGCGCCGTGTGCCGAGACCGCCCAATGTATGAGCTTGGCGAGTCTGTCCCTTTGGTGCGACTTGGTCTTGGTTTCGTCGAGCAGGTGCCGCAGCAGGTTCCACGTCTTCCCGCTATGCATCTGCCCGTCTGCCGCGTTGCAGATCTCGATCCACTGTTGCGTGCATAGCGCGCGGCAGTGCTCCTCGATCGCTCGGTTGACCTCCGCCACCTTCTTTCTGAGTCTGCGGTTAAGCCGTTGTTTCTTCCAGCGATTGAGTATCGACTGCTTGGCTTCGATTAGATGCGCTAGCCGGCTGTCTGCTTTATCAATCGCCGCATCCGTTTCAATTTCTTTGGTCGCGTCGCGTACGCTCTTGGTGAGTTCGGCCGTCGACGACTCTGTGTCTTCGATCTCGTCGTCAGCGTCTGTCTTCTGGCTTCTGGCGTCTCGGAAGACATCCCAGTCTATCCATCTGTGTGTTTTGATGCTGGTGTCGTTGTGTTCCGGTATGCTGATTTTCACGATGGTGTGGTCGCTGCCGAGGTCGGTTCCCGTGTTTCTCCAGGTGATCGCACCCCGGACGTCATTCTTGACGAACGTGAGGTCCGGAGTGGTGTCCCGGGACACAGAGTTACCGATTCTCGTCGGATGCGTCGGGTCCGTGATGAGGGTGAAGTCGAGTTCCATGGCGTCTTGGTACAGGTCGCGGCCCTTTGCTGTGTACTTGTTGTAGCCCCAGGCTGGGTTCATCGCTTTGAAGTCGCCGCAGACGATCAGCGTGTTGCGGCCTGCTGCGGTGCTGGCTCTGTGCAGTATTGTTTTGAATCTCTGTTTTCTCTGCGATGGGTTGCTGTAGATGTTGAGCAGAAATATGCTTCCTTTTCTCTTCTTGCCCGGGATGATTTCGGTGAGTGTGTGCTCGGTCTTGATATTGCTTTGCAGCTCGTGCTCAACGAACGTGAGTCCCTTCCTGACCAGGGTGCACAGGCCTCTCCCGTCGGGCTGGCCCTTGTGCACTCTGTAGCCGGGGAGGGACGGTGTGTCGGTGAGTGTTTCTTGTAATAGGATCACGTACGGCTTGCGCGCGGCATGTGCGATGGGCTGTTGGATGACTGCCTTTTTCCTTCCGAGGCCGCGACAGTTCCACTGCCACGCTGTTAAGCCTGCTGCTGTTGTTGCGTTGGCGGCCATGATTGCGTTGGTGTGTACGTGGTTCCCTGGTTGGGTGGATGTTGCGCGAAGAGGAGCGCAAACGTCGGGTGGCTCACTATCGGCTGTAGGGTCTTTCGATGTAGACGAATCTGTTCGTGTTCTCGGCTTGGTGGGTCTCCATTGTGTGTTTCATTGCTGTCACTGCTGCGATGTTCGCCGTGATTAATTGTTCGAGTTTGGTGAGTCTCGCTTCGAATTTGGCCTCGGGGTTGTCGACTCGATCGTTTTCTGTTTGCTTGCGCGTGGCCTCGACGGCTCGCTTCTTCGGTGCCGGTTCCTCTACGGCTGTCTCCTGGGTGTTCATGGCTGTTTCGTCGGTCTTGCTGGTGCTTGGCGTGGGTCTCTGTAGAGGCTCGTTGTTGCATAGCATCAACTTACGGATCTCGGCGATCTCTCTCGTGAGGCTGTTGATGGTCGTTCGCAACGCCGCGTTCTCTTGTCTTAAGGTCTCGTTGGCTTCTCGCACCTTGTTTATATCGTCTTTCTTCGTGGCTCCGGTGATTTTCTGCGCGTTCCTTATATTGTTCCCTTTAGCTGCGTCGACCCAGCTGACTCGCTCACGTGATGGTGACCTTTTCCTACTGAGGCTTCTCTTGCAGCAGCTGCTGTCTCTGGATTTTGGCGCGCGGTTCTCTGATGGAGTCCTTGACTTTCCCGCAGCTGGCGGCTTGTCAAGTGGCGGGAAATCGCTCTCCGACAGTTGCTTGCGTTCGGCCTGTCGGCGCTCCCATTGACGCTTGCGCACTACGTAGGGGATCTTGTATTTCGCCTTGCACGTTCGGTCTCCGGTCGGGTGTTCGCCCCCGCAGAACTTACATTTTGGGGTACAGCGATGGTCTTCTTTGGGGTTGGCGAGTCTGCAGGCCAGGCACGTCTTGATTGTGGGGGTCGGGCACACGTCCTTTCGGTGTCCCACTCGGCCGCACTGCTGGCAAACGTCGATCTGTTTCCTGTAGAGGCGGCACGGTATCAGGGTGACACCATATCGGACGAAGTTCGGTACCTTGGTTCCCTGGAACACCACGATCGCGGTGGTAGTGCTGCCGATCCTCTTTGCGCCCACTGCTAGCGGGTTTCTCTCGTTGACGATGTTCCTATCTAGCTTGGCGGTTCTCGCGTCGATGGGGATGCCTCTGATGACGCCCTTTACGGTGTCGTGAGGAGCCGTGCAATATGCGCTGACCTCGTAGGGTTTGCCTTGAATATAGATTTCCTGGATTTTAGCGTACCTTGCCGCGTTGTCTTCGTTCGGTGTACTGACGACCATGATCTGTTGCGTGTTGGGGCCGATGGTGTCCGCGGCGCTTTGCTCGCTCGTGATATTGGCCGCGGCGAGTATGGCCGCAGCGACGGTGGTGGTGCCGGTCTTTACGATGTCCAGTCCCCCTCTGGGTCTGACGACTATCTTGCTCTCTTCCAGTGGCATGGCTGGCATGCGTGCTGCCTTGATGGCCGAGGCTCTGACGTTCTTGTTGAACTTCGATTTCGGGATTGTTTGACTCCCGCCGCGTCCGTCGGGCTTGCCGCTGTCGGGGGTACGCTGGCGCAGCCTCGACATGCGTTCCCCCGTGAGCGTCCACCCGGCGTCGTTGTGGTATTCCTCTGGTGATACCTCTCTTCCTTGAACTTGAACGCACATTTGGTTGTCCACGATCATTGTTGTCGTAGCGGACGCCTCCATCTCGGAGCTGACGAGCGGCAGCCGCCGACGAGTACGGCAGGCGGCGACCGGTGCGATGGTGTTGGGCCCAGCGTCCGCGGGACAAGCATAGGCCTAGCACTCCTTCACATAGCGGCGGTAGAAAAAGTCACAAAATTTGGCAAAGAAAAACTCACCTCTTAGGTCAGCTGGTATCGGTCGATGCCGCTCGCCTTCATGGACACATTGGTGCAAGGAAAACTTTGTTTCGAGGTAATTAGCACTGCGTAATTGGTTAGCAGTGACCGAGCCGATGTGAACACGTCTGCTCACCTCGGCGATCGCAGCGCCACCTTCCAAAAGGGAGAAAAAGGTGCCGTAGTGGAGGGCTCCGGAATAATTTCGACCACCTGGGGACCTTTAACATGCACTGACATCGCACAGCACATGCTCGCCTTAGCGTTTTTCCCCCATGCAAAACTCAGATTCTGTGTCTCCGGATGAATTTGAAATAACCTTGTAATGCCTACCACAGCAACAGCCTTATTGTATGCTACATATGGTGTGCCATGTCTCCAAGGCTCACCATGACCACCGTGGTCCACCATGGTGGCATGGTCTTTGACCTTGACCTCTGGCCCCCTAAAATTTGCCCCCCCCCCCCCCACGGAAATTTGGCCTTGGCAGATTTTGACCAAAATCGATGTCAAGCCATAACTGACAGCGTCGAACGCGATGGCGACCAACAAATTTGGCCCGGTACACCCCTAAAATTTGGCTCACCCGCCCCGAATTTTGACATTTGCAGATCTTGATCAAAATCGATGTCTAGCCATAACTGACGCGCCGAACACGATGGCTACCTCCAAATTTAGCCCGGGCCACCTGAAAATTTGGCCGCACCCTGAAATTTGACTTTGGTTGATTTTGGACCAAAGTCGATGTCCAACTACAATTCATCGTGTCCGGCACAATGGCGACCAACAAATTTGGTCCGGGCCATTGCCAAAATTTGACTTCGGTGATTTGGGAATGTGCCCCGCCGCGGTGGCTCAGTGGTTAGGGCGTTCGACTACTGATCCGGAGTTCCCGGGTTCGAACCCGACCGCGGCGGCTGCGTTTTTATGGAGGAAAAACGCTAAGGCGCCCGTGTGCTGTGCGATGTCAGTGCACGTTAAAGATCCCCAGGTGGTCGAAATTATTCCGGAGCCCTCCACTACGGCACCTCTTCTTCCTTTCTTCTTTCATTCCCTCCCTTATCCCTTCCCTTACGGCGCGGTTCAGGTGTCCAACGATATATGAGAGAGATACTGCGCCATTTCCTTTCCCCCAAAAACCAATTATTAATTATTATTATTTGGGAATGCTTTCGCACAATAATGGGTTTAACAAGTTACATTTCAAACCCTGACAGATTTTTTTCTTTTATGGGTAGCGTTTCTTTTTAGGATATTTTGGACTAACTGCCGTCTGTTCTTTAACCCCTGTTCATTTGTTTTGGTTGTTTATACCTTTCACAGCTTTGCAGGGACAGGCATTTGGTCACCTCTTTATTTTCTTTTGGCTTTATCAGAGGGGCTCTAATCTGAGGAAAGGAGGCCTGCCTTCCCCTCTATGCCTTCCTCTTTCCTCTCCACGGGGCCCGAAGGTACGTGCAGTCTGTGCCAAAAGTAACTAGGCTGCATGGTCTGCTTCTCACTCATATAGTGGGGCCCTTACAGCTTCCGTAAAGGTAAAGTGGTCTTAAACGGGGAGGACCAGGCATTCCTCACCGTAAATCCCGTATGCGATTTAGAGCTTATGGGATGGCATAAGTTCTCAAATGTGCAACTAAGTAGGCAAATCATGCATACTGGTTACATATGACAAAAGCTGTACGTACGTACAGGGGGGCTGAAGAACAGAGCCTCCCGGATCCTCTTCTCTGGAATACCAAGAGGACAAACTCTCCCAAGTTAAACTCGCTTAGTCCTCCTAGTTGTTCTAAGCGCAGCTTAGGAAATCCTTTCTCTTGTCCACCTGCCGTAACGCCATAAGCGAAGGTGCGAAGTGAACTTTTACCGTGCCCTCCGCGACCTTTGGCAGGACTGTTAACCGCTGTCCGGCAGCTAACCGCTCCAGTCCCGCTTCTTGACCAAATTATACCTCCCCGTCGAAGACTTCTCCGTCGAAGACGGCGAAGAAGCGCATACCACGTGCCGGTGGCATGAGCTCGCGCGCGCCCCCGGCTCCGCACTCTCCCTCCTCTGTGACGTCACAGCGCGGGTTCAACACTGGCTCGCTCCCCCATTGGCCCGGCCCGGGGGCCGCACCCATCCGGGCCAGAGGCTAGGCGCGAGGCACGTTCCGCCCAGCTCGTTCCAGAAGGAGCTCGTTCATCGGCCGGGCGGTCGCTGTGTCCCCAATGGAGACCGTTCAGCTAGCGCGGCCGCGAGGCCGTGGAAGAGGTGAGCGCTTTCCATGGCCCGCCGTGGCCTACGTAATAGAGCTCGGCGCGCCGCTGGAGCCTATCGCGGAGGCGCTTTCCAAGGCCCGCCGTGGCCTACGTGATGGAGCTCGGCGCGCCGCCGGAGCCTATCGCGGAGGCGCTTTCCATGGCCCGCCGTGGCCTCCGTGATAGAGCTAGGCGCGCCGCCGGAGCCTGTCCCGGAGGCGCTTTCCACGGCCCGCCGTGGCCTCCGTGATAGAGCTAGGCGCGCCGCCGGAGCCTATCGCGGAGGCGCTTTCCATACCCGCCGTGGCCTCCGTGATAGAGCTAGGCGCGCCGTCTGGCCTATCACAGAGGCCACGGGTCCGCCATCCGAATCGCTAGCTGTAGGGCCACCCCGTCTGACCTGTCGGACCGGACGGCGTAGGATGACGTCACGACCGTAGATGGTCACCGCGCCACCCAGTCCATTTGGTACGGCATGCGAAACGGCGACGTCCAGCGCCTGATGCCGCTTTAGCGAGAGTGGCGATTCGCTTTTGGCCGAAGCTAATTTTGTCATCGGTTTTCGCGACTCTTGACGCTATTCTGCGAGGTTTCTTCAACGGTCATGAGGTGGCGTCTTTTTAGGTCGTCTTGCGCGAATGCGCTAGGCCTGGATTTCACTAACCCCTAGGTTTGTGAAACTTGCCTGTCGCGCGAGGCGTCTGCGATTACATCTTGCCCGGAGGCGCGCGATTCATGTGTGTGTCGCGGTTAAGCAACGAGGTTTGTTTTGCAATTTTGGTTTAAATTCGCTCTTTTGCCGCTTTTTATTCGCGCTCGAATCTAACCAAGGTCGCAGTCAATCCGTCGTGTCGGATGGTCTCGACGCATTTTCTTTTTTTTTATTCGGAGGGTCTCGAACCCCCAAGTGAATATGTTCACAATGGCCGTGTCGACTTGTCGTAAGAGTCTTCTTGCCATACATTCACCCCTGCGCGGCATGTCGCCTGATGCTTTTGATCAGGCGACACACACACCGACAAGCGCGCGCACGCGCTACCTTGCTCTCAAAGGTATACTTTGTTTGATAGGCTTACCTCATAGACTAGCTTACCCAGTTTCAACAACCTCCCTTAGCCTTTCCCAGATTTTTATTTCGCTGTTAGAAAAATTTCACCTGAAAACAAAGTGCAATTTGACCGAATGAAAGATCTAACTTATTTTCGTGTATGTCTGGTGGACGAGCCAACAGCAGGTGAGGTTATGTCTTCAGCGACGTAACATATACATAGCCGATTCTTGCAGGTGCGCAATAGTGCTCGGAGCTGTTTGGTGATGCCATGTTGGCAAGACTGGTCACGCATCGATAAGTCTTTCCGACATCGGTGATGCTAACTCTTTCCCTTTGGTCCAGGAGGACGTACCGGATGCTCTCCGGTTGCCCCATCGGCGCTTCCTGTCAATGGCGCCGCCCAGAATTCCTTCGCGAGTGCTATGCAGCAGCGGGTGGTGACAGCGGTCCCGCCCCAGCTTTGCTCCAGCACGGACTCTGTCACCGCCGCCGTCATCACCCGCGGCGGGAGCACCACCAACGGCAACGGGGCTCGCAATGTGGCGGCCACGGAAGGCACGCCATCGCCGATGGTCGCGCCTGTGTTGACCCCTAACGGCGTCGGCCACAACAAACCGCAGAATGACGAGCTCAAGATACGGGTGAGCGGCGGCTGCTGCTGTTTCTGCGTGCCCCCACGGACGTTTCTGAAGCCTGTGGATGGGTGTGGGCGCTAAAGCCGTCGTAGCATATCAGTACTTAGTCGTGCCGCTACCGCGCATACCGCGCATGCGCACATAGCCCAGATGGCGCCATGTTCTCGTCAACAGCGCGCCTACCTGCCACGTCGGCATCAATCAGCGCGTGCGCAGTGGCCCGGCTCTTGATAGTTGCCAGACTTCAAGCGATGGCTTGGTTAGTGGAGTTTTTAGCGACCGTGCATTTTATGACTAGGCTTCAGAAATGTCACGTGATCCTAACTCCACTAACGCCCCTCAGCGGACAAAGGTAGCGCGCGATCTACTCTCTCATCATTCTTCGCTGCTCCTCTTCCGTTGTCGACCATGGCTCCCCCTACACAATGCTTAACCTGAGCAGTCTCCGGAATGATCGTGTTACGTATAACACCAGTGCATGCATGCACCGCTCGCGTTTTTTGGCACCGCGGGGGAAGAGGAAAGGAGACGGCGTCCGACCAATGGGAGGGCCTGATGTCGAAAGTATGGGCTGAATAGGAGGTGAGCGGCATCCTTCTGGAATTAATGGAGGAAATTATTCCGCAGACCTCCACTGTACCTCTTCCTTCATTTTCTTCTTTCACTACCACCTTCCTGCCTTCCTCTACGGCGCGCTTCTGATATCCAACGACATATGTGATTTAGCATAATGCTTCACAGCAGCGTAAAGATGGGTAGCACAAAAGCGACATTCAAATGATCACAATGAAGACGGGACAACGCAGTCCCGTCTTCTTTCATGCGGACGTCCCTTTTGCGCAACTCATCGTTACGCGACATACGAGAGACGTCTACTGCTCCATTTCCTTTGTTCAAAAAACAATTTTCAATTCTTTGAGGGGATTCAGACAGCACATTGAGAATGATCAGAGACGCGTGCTTAATTGCGTTGCTTGCTCAGGTAGTCCAGACGTGGCCTATGCAGCTACTTGATGCACGTCACTTGATGGCTTCAACGAAGCACGGAAATTGGCATGTGGTTGTGTAAAAGCACTACGGGCTCGCTCAATGTGCTCGCCGAAATTTTCAGTGTGTATGCGAGCTTTCGAGTGATGTGTAAGATATTTGTGACAAAGAAAATCCTTTTTGTGAATGTGGCGTGCATACGTTTTCATGCAGGAATCTCGAAATTCGACCACAAACACATCCCATTCCACCCCTGCTTGCTCTTAGCTGAGAATGTAGTAGTAGACCTGTCACGAGTAGTTAGATTAATAAAAGAAGGAAGCGTCACCAGGTAATCAACTTTTTTAAAGAACTAGTTGTTCGCCAGCGCCGCAGTGAGATCTTGCCAACCCTGTGCATGGTAGCCTCAGCTGCTTATGCGCCATAAAAACCCAACACACATGCACGCAAAATTAGTAAAAATGAATCGCCCATGAAATTCGCTTACGCTAAGCGCCTAAACTATAAATGAATTTATTCTTTCATGCAATTTGTTTTGCTTTCAGCAGTCGAAAGACTGTTGTGATGACACAATAAGCACCATTTCTTATGAAGCATACAAAAACTTATATATAGCTCTTTGTTCATATTCTGCCATCCTGGCTTCTGCAACAGTTCAGTGTAAGTGTTTCAATTAATTAACACGACAAAGCAGCGTTCATATTGCAGTTTTTCTGTACATTGCCAAAAATTCGGTGTCTTCACTCCCTTAAAGAATGCTTGGTCTTCTCGCTGGCCTGTGTTACAGCGCTGCGACTGACGCTGCAAACTTCAGGTTGCCCACAGCTCTCACTTCGCCCCACAGGAGTGTCTGAAATTTGAAATTTTCGTGTTTGTCTCGAAATTCACGGTAATTTAAAAGTAAAAGATAAGAAAGGGTACTACGGCCGATTAAGAGCTCACAGGAGTTGGTTCCGTGCTAGTAGTCCACAGGCGAAAAAGTGAGTCTCGCCGAAACAAAATCACGAGTTCTCGATCCGCAGCGTAGAGACGTGACAATCTGACCAATGCATTCCATTCACTTTGGTTTCTCTCCTTACTTTGCCGAAATAATTTTGACTTCTCGATATCAGCAGCGTGACGCGCAACTCAGTATATCTTCGCTTATATCGATTAACCGATTTATGAGGGAGTTTGCTTTTAGACAGCTAACGCAGAGGCAAGCGTAGTGAATGAACGGAATTTGTGCGTAATTCAACTGCCTACCCGACAATTCTGGACAAAATATCTTCAAAAAAAAACTCTTGACTATGACCGTTACCTCCAATATTTCCATAACAATACCTTCCAATATTTCCATAACAATTCAATATTCAAACATTTTCTCGAAGAATTCTGAACACTAGTTGTGCGCTGTGGGAGTTTAAACCTTAGCCGCGGACTGCCCCGGCGTGTTCTGCAGGAAATCGAGCGGACCTTGCCATCCCATTTCCCGCACCGGCCCTCGCAAGGAAAACTGGGTCGGCCGATCCAGTTGACCGCCAACCACTTCAGCGTTGACATTCCTACCGGAAACGTTTTCCACTACGACGTGGAGATCTGCTCCGAGACGCGCAAGGAGGCCAAAGTGCCCGAGAAGCGCAAGTACCGCTGCATCAGCACCAAGATCAACCGCCTGGTCATCGAGCTGCTGGTGAAGAAGTACCGGGTCGACCTGAACGGCTGCATGCCCGCCTTCGACGGCCGTAAGAACCTGTACACGCGCAGTGAGCTCAAGTTCCGCGAGCGCACCTTCACGGTCGACTTCGAGGAGGACAAGCGGATTCAGAAGTTCATCGTCAAGATCCAGTACGCGGCCACTGTGAATCTGGACACGCTGCACGCAGTCTTCAATAACCGTGTCAGCCAGGTTCCCCAGGAGGTCCTCCAAGCCGTGGACATCGTCATGCGGCACGGACCGTCGATCCAACTCATGCCCGTCGGGCGGTCCTTCTTCAAGCCGCCGCTCCCGAACGACAACAACACCCTCGGAGGTGGCCGCGAAGTTTGGTTCGGCTACTACACGAGCGTGCGGCCCGCTCAGTGGAAGCCCATGCTCAACGTCGACATGTCGGCCACCGCCTTCTACGAGCCTCTGCCGGTGACCAGCTTCATGTGCAAGCTGTTCAGCGACGGCCGGCGCGAGATGTCGGCAGGAGACTTCAGAGAACTGCGGGACTTCCAGAACATCCGTCTCAACAAGGAGCTCAAGGGTTTGCGCGTCAAGGTCACCCACCTTCCCTACCAGCGCAAGTACAAGGTAGTTCGTGTCACCAAGGAACCAGCCAAGAAGCTGTTCTTCAACATGGAAGACGGCACCAGTTGCTCGGTGGCCGCCTACTTCCAGAACCGCTACGGCCGCCTCTCCTACCCGAACCTGCCCTGCATCCAGACCGGCAGCGAGACTCACCCTGTCTACCTCCCACTGGAGGTCTGCGAGATCGTCGCAGGGCAGCACTGCAAGAAGAAACTGGACGAGAACCAGACATCTGAGATGATCAAGCGCACGGCCCAGCCCCCGGCCAAGCGTTTCAACGAGATCCGCCAGTCGGTGCGCGACCTGGTCAGGAGCAGCGACCAGTATCTGCACGAGTTCGGCATCAAGATCAACACCGAGCCTACGCAGCTCAAGGGCCGGGTGCTGGACCCGCCGTCGCTGGTCTTTGAGAACAACTCCGTCGGCAAGCCCCGCGACGGCACCTGGGAACTGCGGGGCCGTCACTTCTACAAGCCAGCCACGCTGGCCCGCTGGACGCTGCTCAACCTGAGCCGGTTCGCGCAGCAAGACAGCCTCGAGAACTTCGTCAAGATGCTCATTCGCGTCGGCCAGGAACTGGGCATGCACATCGAGCAGCCGCTAGACGTGACCACGACTGATGCGAACCGCAAGCCCATGCGGGACATCCTGCTCGAGCAGCAGCGCAAGACGGCGAAAGTCGAGATGGTCATCATCGTGCTCGCCAAGAACACGAACTACGCCGAGATCAAGCAGGTAGCCGAGACTGAGATCGGGCTGCGCACCCAGTGCGTGATGGACAACAACGTGATCAAGAAGTGCAACGCCGCGCTCATCACCAACCTTTGCCAGAAGATCAACGCCAAGCTAGGCGGCACCAACAACAGCCTTCTGGCCAAGGAGAAGCCAGACATCTTCCAGAAGCCGGTGATCATCATCGGCGCGGACGTGACTCACCCGGCGCCCGGGGACAAGCTGAGGCCGTCCATCGCGGCGTGCGTTGGTAGCTTGGATGCCATCCCGTACAAGTTCCATGCCTCCATTCGTGTCCAGATGGAGGACTCCGCCGCCACTTCGCGCCTGGAAATCATCAAGGACCTCAAGGACATGATGAAAGACATGCTGAAGGCCTTTTACCGTGCTACCAAGCACAAGCCAGAGCGCATCATCTTCTACCGGGACGGAGTGAGCGAAGGGCAGTTCATGGAGGTTCGCAACCGTGAGGTAAGTTTCGAATGCAATAAGTTATATCCCCACATCTTTTAGTGGGTTGTTTATAATTGTAAGAGGCAGCAGCATATTGTCTCGCGGATGCAGCAATGAACATGATGGACTGCGGTAACTGGCGGGTCTTAATGAAATGCAACACACCTGAGCGCTGGACACCACATCGCTGGTGTTCATCGCACCTGTCTTGCACTGAGTTGCATTTTTAGCTGTCATGAATTTCCTGCTAGCGTGATCAGACACGCTTCCAAATTAATGTGTATTCTATCAGTTTTCCAAATACGATACTAATTTACTCACAGCGCCATAAGTTTCTCCCAACTTGGTGCGGAGATGACGGTTCATAGCAGTTCTGCATGCCTTGGTGTTGTCCTGTCCATTCCCTGTGTCAAGCTCAAGAAAGTGTTTTAACAAATTAGCCGGCCTGTTCAGGACTACAACTTGGCCCTCATCTCGTTTACAGGTGAGCGCCATCCGACTGGCGTGTCAGGAGCTTTCCCCGAACGAGACATACGAGCCGGCGCTGACC
This sequence comes from Amblyomma americanum, assembly GCF_052857255.1. Taxonomy (NCBI): domain Eukaryota; kingdom Metazoa; phylum Arthropoda; class Arachnida; order Ixodida; family Ixodidae; genus Amblyomma; species Amblyomma americanum. The sequence goes on from NC_135504.1 coordinate 18,500,873, forward strand.
TTCATTGTGGTCCAGAAGCGTCACCACACGCGTTTCATGCCCGCCAGTGAGCGGGACGGGGTTGGCAAGTGCCGCAACGTGCCGCCCGGCACCATCGTAGACTCCGTGGTCACGCACCCTCTCGACTTCGACTTCTACCTCTGCAGCCACTTCGGCATTCAGGTGCGCAGTAATGGAATGCTGTCTGGGGCATAGTCTCAATAATCGCTACTAATAGCCATAGAGGATCGCAGGGTCGCTGAAACTCCCCAATGACGCAGAAACGAACTCAGCGTCCTCAGAACATGTCAGTGCAACCCTATGGATACCAACTGCATATGCGCCAACATTGATGTTCATTGCGTAACAGCCGGTAAAGGGCTGCCGAAAAGTGTAACGTGTTCCAGAAAGGGGGCCACAAGCAAAAGTAACAAATTTTAGAGACACTCAGTTCATCATCATCAGTAGTATAATCAGCCTGACTTTGCCACTGGGCATAAAGGCCTCTCCTATGTCTCTCCAATTAACCGTGTCATTTGCCAGCTCCGGCCACCAAAACCCTGCCAACTTCTTAATCTCATCCGCCCACCTAGCTTCCTGCCGCCCCTTGCTACGCCTCCATTGGAATCCACTCCGTTGCCCTTAAGGATCAGCGGTTGTCTTCCCTTCGCATTTCATACCCTGCCCGAATCCATTTCTTCCTCTTGATTCCTAAGTTAGTGGCGTGGATGTAACGCGAGGTCTGTCGTTTAAAACTATAGACATTATTGCTGCTGTCCCGCGGGTTTAACCGTCCACGTGGCGTCTGCGGTGCAGGGCACGAGCAAGCCGTCGCACTACTACGTCGTGTGGGACGACTCAAGCTTTACAGCGGACGAGCTGGAGAGGCTGAGCTACTACCTATGCCATACGTACGCCCGCTGCGCGCGCAGCGTGAGCATCCCGGCACCCGTCTACTACGCGCACCTGGCCGCGTACCGGGCCAAGAACCACGTGGCGAGCAAGGTTGACGTGTCTAGCTCGAGCAGCGACTCTTCCGAGGGCAGCGCCGACTCGGTCACCACCAGGCAGTACGTCGAGGCCGTCAAAGTGCTCGATTCCCTCCAGGGTGCCATGTACTTTGTCTGAGGAGGACCGCTGCCGGGTGAGCGATGCACTAGAGTTCACTGAGCTGCCGTGACGTCACCGCGCCATACCTAGATGTGTCGTGGTGATTGTGTTTAACGTTCCAAGGAGGCTCATGGGTTATGAGAGGTATTCTTGTGGAGGGCTCCGCATTAGTCTTGGAACACCTGAGGGTTCCTTAGCGTGCACTGCCTTCGCATGGCTCACGGGGGTCTTCCCATCGCCACTGTGCCTTCACGGCGGGTCAGTAATGTGAGCAATGTAGGCTATGTGCATAGGAACGAACTTCTCGACACGAGGGCTCATTAGCAAAAAGTTGCGCTATACAGTGCCGATAATTAAGCAACTTGAGTCTCGTTGGCAAACAAAACATGGAAACGCCGGACCTAAGCCGTGGACAGGCTTGTTGCCCACAGTTAATTCTGTCAAAGCTCGTACATAAAGTAATTATGCGATGTTTCGACGAAATTTCGAACAAAGGTGACGTCTTTTTGGAGAGGCGTAGCAATCCCTACGGCGGCCATTTTGAAACAGTCTACGCTCTTATACCGCGGCAGCAATTACTTTAGCTTCGTCCTTCTTCAAAACGACGGCCACGTGGCTGGTTTCTGCTTAGTTTTATTGCACGAAACGACGAAGCAAAACCAAGTACTTGGGGCACTGCAATATCGCAGATGGTTCGAAATGAGCGCCGTAGAGATTGTAACGCCTCGCCAGCTGACACTGAACTTCCTAGGCACATGTGCTGTTGCGGTTTAGCAGCAAATATTCTTCACTCTGCAGGGCATCCTCTGTTGCCCTTCGTTAGCAACTCGCGGAAGGCTGTAACCACCAAGAAAATTTTATTGGCTACAAAATTGATTTTGAGACTTATGCCACGTCTGATATTTTTCTGGTTAACACCTAGTTTAACGAAATCTTTCCTGCAGTTTCTGCTCTCAGTTCAACTTTCAGTTAAGAAATTCACAACTGACGTCACGAAACGGTCACGACATGCTTTTGGTTTTATAGTCATGTAAGGATACAGTCAACTATATTTCACGAGGACCTAATTTTTCAAGTTTCCATATTTCTTGAATATTATGCCAAAACGTCGACTTAAAATTTGTGCAATTATCTTTAAAGAAGCATGTAGTTCTTACCTTTTTTCCTGGATTCCTAGGAAACAGATTGATCGTCCTTTCAATTCGGCGTTACACTGATTGTTTTCGAAATACCTGGCCTAGGTAATGTACGAATGTCTCCTCACCCCTTGAATTCACAGTAAATTTAAGCGAGTCATGCCACGTGTATGGGCTTCATCCGTTTTGCAACGACGTCTAGTATTACTCTCACTAGAGTATGCCCTGCTACACTGCTTGGTGTGCAGGCGCATCATACAAGCATGAAACTACCTCGTGGAAGAGGTAAGGGCCTGCCTCTTGCTCTTCTCGAAAGGTCGTGAATATTAACGCGATAGCGTTAAAGGCCCCGTTCTCCATAAGATCTGGTATTTGCGTGGTCGGCATCGGTGCCGTGAGCGGAAAGTCAGGGGCATGGCTCTGTTAGGTTTCGACCAGACAGCAACCAATAGCAACCAGCAGGTGGGCCACCTACGTGACGTAAGGGTTACACTATCGCATTATACCCTTCAGGCGGACCTTGTGTCCCCTTTCATTTTTCTTACCAATGACTGCCTAAAATCCGCGATTTTTTGAACATGCAAAATCTTTCGGTGACAAATTTGATCATATACAAATGAGGAGAATGTCTTATTCGTGTGTTGGCCCTAATATTTTGTTACCGCTTTAGTGTGCGATGCTCCCGGCGCGGGAAGCTTCCCTTACAAAAATGGTCTATAGATAGCTTATAGGCTTCTTATAGCCTTCCTGTTGATATTTTGTTTTGTCAATTCGTAGTAGATACTGTCTATAGACAAGTCGACTAAAAGGGTATGGCCATAAATCTATAAATTGTCTATAGACTGTCTATAGGTATTTTGTTGCCTATAGACTGTTCTTTAGTTTTTGTCTATTGAGATTAGTTATATAGACTGTGTAAAGAAACTTCTGTAAGGGAGCTGTGCTGTCTGCACTCAAGCTGACAGCACAGCTCCCTTACAGAAGCAAGCTGGCAGTTTGAATCAGCCGCATGACTCTTGTGCTTGCGCGTTTTGTTTGTTTCAGGTCTCAGCAGCAGGGCAGACTGCCACCACCCTTTTTTTCTTTTTACTTTATGGGTGCAATGACATTAAAGGGTACGTGTTTTTTTTAACTTTGAAATAAAGTGACTGGTGCCCGTGACATAACTGCGTTGTTTTATTCACAACTGCTCGACAGTACATGAAATGACTCCTGTTACAGTAAGCAATATGGGCAGGGAGTAACAGTCTGTAATTAAGCGGGTGCTGTGCCATATGGCTGCTCGTGTGTGGACGTTGGTAGGCAATTACTATCTTGGACAGTGCGCAGTTTCCTTTCCTCAAAACCAAACCAGCCTTAACACCGTTCCCAGAGTTCTACGTCCCCCCACCCACTCCCTGCTTTTCTGCCAGCACTCCTGGTTAGATCAGAACCCCGGATGTTTCTGGGCCTGGGATTGAATTCGGCCTGTAACTATGTGCAACCTTTGTCAAGACTCCAGCTTGCGCTAGGAAGGTGATCTGTATGCAATATAATCTCGTGCTTCTGTGGGACTCCAAATATTTCTTCGGCAACATTTTGATCTTTCCACCCACTGTTCCAGTGTAGCGTTCGGGCCTGCAGTGACTGCCGAGTCGTTTTGGAGTAAGTCTCTTGTTTTATAGCAAAATCCCCGCACCAGGAACTAAGCTGCAACCAGATTACCAGCACTGGCTGGTGGAATGGACACACGCCTCCTCAGGTGCCCTGGACTAGGGCTACCTTCACAACACTTATTGCTCAGAAAAGCAGTAAGTTTTCACTCGTACAGTGCTTCTGTTCTGGTCTTGCTTCAGACACATTTTTGAACTTATTCCCGTATTAAACCATGTCGTGGCTACGGAAACAAAGATGTTTAAAATCGTCTGAAAACGTCGCCTCATATACAGTGCTTCACATCACGTACTTGTTAACTGAAAGCAATGCAAAGCTTCAGGGCTTCATACTTTTTGCAAACTGTTTTTACGTAAGCTGCGCGTTCGCGTTGCGGCGACATGGCTGTATTGAAATCTAACGTTCTTACTGCTAACATCGCACTGTTAAGCATTCGGCGATAGAAGGACGCAGCAGACTGCCGCTAGAAGTTATCAGCATCATCATCCCTCCCCCATAATTAGCCGTAGCCAAATTAGGCAAACGTGGCCAGTGCTGGCAGGTGATTTGCATTAGTTCCACCACCACGAGGCCGCCAAAAAAAGAGGATGCAATGTACTCTATTTTCCACCTTAACTGAACGCTTGAAGACTCGTATACTCCAAGAACACATGCAGACATTGAATGGGTTTCCTTAACACTCACGCTATATGTCAGCAAACTAATTCAAATCCCAATAAAAAACAATAGATATAGCGACGGTGCTGCCTGTTTTGGGGCACGACAGCAATCGACGCAGTTAATCTTGTACCCCACAAACACAAACGTCCTGCTGGCACGAAGAGTGAATAAGGCCGGCATCGAAGTTCGCACCTCTGGCTTCCAGTAAAAACCACCATGGCTCAAGCAGTCGTTAAATGTTTTCTCGGACACTTCGTGCTCTGACTGCACCGTCGACTTCCATCACTGACAGTGTCGAGACTATGCGCTCAGCGTGAGACGAATACGATGCCATGTGTACAGAAGTCCATTCGAATTCTCGTGCTTTGTGATGGTACAATCAGCAGGTGGCCCCGTGTGGCGCGTCCTCGTTAGGATCGCCTCGAGAAAACCTGGGAACGGTTCATAGGTCTGCCAAAGGCGACAAGAGGAAATCAGGATGGTGGCGGTGTTCATTAGATGCAGCCGGGAACGTTGCGACCCAGCGCCCGTTTAGTACTGGTGACGTCAGTATTGGTTGTGTTTAAAGGGCGGTTCGGAGGTCTCGGGCAGCGGTAAATGAGTCCAAGAACCGTCGGTGTACCTGAAGGACATGAAGTGGCAGGTACGCAGAGTAATGACGAAGCGACAGTGTCGATATCCTTTCCCTTGGCGACGCAGTGGGGCCGGAGATCAAAGGAAGCGGCACTGAACGGTTGTCTGTGTTTGTGGAGAGACTGATGGTTACCGCGGACGACAGCCGCTGCGAAAGGTTCACGCCGCGTTCGCCATCACTTGTTGCCAGTTTTCCTGCGAAAAGTAAAGACGACAAGATTAGAAACCATAGATAGAATGAGAAAGGGTTGCAGATATGCTGAAGGTGTAATTATCGGCTGAGGACTTAAGTGACGTAACTGTTTTGTCACATTCACGCAGTCACGTGAACAGTGGGTCCAGGCGCTCTGCCGCAAGCTTCCACGACAACTGTTCTTGTCTTATTGAGTTGGGGTATACCTTTCTCGATTCGGCCCTATGCGTCGCAGACGCCCGCTTAGCGTTTACAAGCTCGTTAATTGTTGTAATGAAATGCAGCGAGAGATGGAGTATTGGTAGACAAATGATGAAAGGGACGCTGATTGGCTTCCTGACTATGTCGCAGTATGTATTTAAAGTTCTGAAGTACCCGATTTCTATCCAACGATATGTTCATGTAGCCGCTCTGCAGTGGTGTACCAGCTTTTATGCAGGAATCGGGGCTAGTGGGACGGTCTCTATCGGTGGGCAGCCGGGGCTCCTGGGTTCGTCAAATTACTGGGTCCTCTGTGGGGACGACGAGATGTGCGACCTGCGAGTATACGGCCAGCCGTTGTCTCCTCCGGGGCACCTGGAGGTCAACTAGAGGGCCGAGCGCCCCACTGGCAACAACCGAATATTGTTCTGCCTCTTCTTGCTCATCTCACTCGCGCAATCGGCTGCCATGTGCTGCCTGATCCTGGAAATGTGCACACATACCGTTGGTACCGCAACCCCAAGCCTGCTGGGTTCTGATTAGACTGCCAAACGGCCGCCCCTTACCCTTCACTTACTGGCCCTTCCGGCACTTGCTTTGGATTGCCATCAACAAAATACGATATACTTACTTGTCTTAAAATATGCTGTGCTCCTAGGTCGAGTAGTAGTCGAAGAGTGAGCAGTTGAGATGCGAGATCGAGCACTGTGCTGTACGTTTTGTACATCCGCGTTCGAACTGTGCCGGATAGACTTGAGTAATTCGATAGCATTAGATGTCCCGTCGACAAAAAAGTCGGCGACCGTGTTACGAAAATGCATATGACCCATGTGCCAGAGTGGGTAGGCGGCAACCTACCCTTCATGGCAGGTGGAGGTTAAATTAAATCGAATTCAATGCAATTACTTCGTGACCACCGTGGCTCTGCGGATCAGCTCATTAGCCGAGATACAGCCCCCGGAAGAACTGTCTGGAACTTACGGGAGCTCAGGAAGAGCAACCTAGCTCTCACAAGCTCTACAGGGGGCTAGAACAGCCACCTGCATCCACCAGCACCAGCAGTGGTGCATCGCTCAACCGCTGCACCACTGCGCCAGTATAGTGGTATAAGGACTCCCCGTGATCAATGAATCTATGGAAGAGAGCCGCCACGGTGGCAGAGTGGTTACCGCGTTCGGCTGCTGGCCCGAAAGACGCGCCTTCGATCCCGGCGGCGGCGGTCGAATTTCGATGGAGACGAAATTCTAGAGGCCCGTGTACTGTGCGATGTCAGTGTACGTTAAAGAACCCCAGGTGGTAGCAATTTCCGGAGCCCTTCAATACGGCGTCCCTCATAGCCTTAGTCGGTTTGGGACGTTAAACCGCCATAAACCAAACCAAACCAAAAAGCGCGTAAAGAGATAGGCGACAAATTGCACACGTACAAGTGATGAAAAAACTTTTTAACCTTGTGGAGCTGCACATCACAGAAAAAGACGTTTTTTTTTTCTTTGGAAGAGTCTCGATCCCGTAAAATGGCATGCAGAAACAAACTGAAAAAAATGTGTTCGTGACAGTTGGTCCTTCAGGAAATGACGGAGGTCTTACGGGTTAATCACTGCGCCGCCCCAACATGCTACGTATTGTGCCGGGGCCACGATCCGGAATTCACAAGGGCCGGAAGCTGGCCTTCACGCAGTTTCAGTGAGGTTCGTTGGCTGCTAGCGCAAGCGACGGCTTCATGTCCGACTGTTGTCGCATCTGTGTAGGTGGTTCCTGGTAGTGTGTTCTGTTCGCAAGTCTTAAGAATTGAAAATGTTTGGAGAACGCAGCTTTGTGTCCGACTGCACCAGAAGGCCTGTAGAGAAGGCTACCGCTCGGGACGTCAATGTGGCTTGGAATAAAAGGTATTTTCTTTTCTTTTCGTGACAGCAATTCTTGGCGCCTTCCGTTCAGTCGCTATATCTTCTACGAATCCTTGCAGGGATCTAGGGACAGTCAAGGACATCTGGCTAGGGAGCGTGTTTGGACGGTAACACCAGTGCTGTTGGCACTGTGGACGGCCCGTGGAAGTCTGCGGAAACCTAGATGCGTTGCAGACGGCGGTAAGAGTAGAGGCAAGAGGCGACAGGAGCAGTGCGTCCATTGGTCCGAGGTGAGAAATATGTAGAAGCAGGGCGGCGGTGGCAAGGCGGCCAGGATGAACGTTGTTTCCAGGCGAACGTTCTATCGACGTCACTGTAGGCGGCGGTTGAAGCCGGATACGTGCTGGGGAGGAGAAATACGGAAGGTACGGACGAAGGAGGGCGTAGAGGTCAACAGGAGACGAGATGATGGCGGAAGCAGAACGCGGGTGAAGCAGTGGCGGCATCTCTCGAGCTGGTGGCGCACCAGGCTCGTAGCTTGGAGCCATCGGCAACGGCAGCTCGTCCCAGTTTGTGAAGTGGCGAAACGCTTCCATGGACGAGCGCCACCGGGAGAGAGTCACGCCGTCACCGCAGCCTCGAGTCATTTTCTTCCCTGCGATAGCAACAGAATTAACAAAGCCTGCAGAGGGGAACGACTATAGATGCACATGCAAATATCACATCCAGAGTTGCCACGGCATGGTCTAGGCTCTAATCCTGGTAACAGTGCCGCCAAATTTGAAAAAAAAAGCTGAATTTTACCCTTTACTGCCGCCACTAGTATTCGCAGACTGGGTTTAAAAAATTAAACGCACTGTACGCTTTATCTGTTCAGCATTAGCCTAGCGAGAAGCAGTGGACTAAAGCGAAGGCTTCCAGAACATTAAGCCTGGTCAGGCTTCGTGTCACCAAGCATAAAGTTGGTGATTAATTACTGATTGATTAATGCATTTTTGTATTGTAACGCGGAAACCCGCTGCGAAAGCTCAGTGGCTATGGTGTCCAGAACCCAAGTGGAGTAGTGGCTGGTTAAAGGGGGTTTAACGCCCTGACACAACACATACGGGCTGTGACGGATGCTGTTTTGGTGGTCCTAGGATTAAGAACTTGCGCTGACATTCCTTAAAGTGGCGGCGTCCACATTTCGACGGAGACGAAATGAAATACGCTCGTGTACTGTGCGATAAGTTAAATAACTCCGGGCACTCAAGATTAATCCCTCGCCTTTCACTACGGAAGCTTTCATAGCCGACGTGCACCTTCAGGGCGTTAATCTTCGCATATCATACCATACCATACCATACAGCATATCATACCCCCATACCATACCATACCTGACGAGCACGAAGTTCCACATATGCCCGCAGCAGTCATCATCATCATGAGTGGCACAACACTACCGCAACGTCTAGGCACTATTAGTGTCCATATGATACAAATCGGAAGCCCACCGCCCAGGCTTCATGGGTCGTTACAGTAACTGCTCGAAAATAAACTTCGTTCTGAGTGATACCGATGGTGCTGTCTGTGGCCTATGACAAGTACCGGAGAAGAGAGTCCCAGGTTACTTTCGATCCTGTTGTGGTGATAGTGGTGACCTCCAACGTGCACCGATATACCTCGGTACAGAATCGTTCCGGCATTTCTCCTCCGTACAGGAATTCTACCGCCGAGGCAGGGGTGGAACCCTTAGCGTTCAACAGATGCCTCATGCAGCCACTCGGTCGCAGCAATGAGTGTAGCAGCGTGCACTAAAAGCCGCTTAAATACGATGACGTTTGGAATGCGCACGGGCTCAGAAGTGATGACTTCGCGAGCGAAAACGGGACATGCTGAGGAGTGCCCGTAAATTTTCGCACTTACCTGCTCGAAGGCAGGGTTGACGTGCTAGCGGGACGCTCTCCAATGGGGAGCTGCTGGCGGTGTTTCGAGGCGCCAATGTCCTCCGGAAAAAGCCAATTCAGCAACGAGAAGAAGTAATCGATGCGTTGTGGGTGTGAAAAAAGAGATCCATATGCAAGGGGACAGAATGCCGAAAAAAACTCCGGACCATAATCAGCTCGGCATTATTTCCGGCGTTTGTGTATATAGAGTCTCCGCCCTTTTCTGCCGTCGACCGGCATGGAAGACAGGGTGCATGCCACATGCAGGCGAGGGGGCGACTGTCGAGGCATTGGTCAGTTGAAGGCGGAATGGTGGCTTTGGGGGAAAAAAGGGACTCGCAGCGGATACCAACATGGCTGAGGATGTGGCGGCCCGTCGTCATGAGCGAATGGCGCTCATACTGGCCGATCAAGTGAATTTCTATGAGTTCCGCCGTCGTGTTGTAGAGGCCTAATGCCTGAACTGAAGCCGGCCAGAGGAAATGCGGGGGGTGGGGGGGGGGGGTTGTAAGGTGGCTTTGTAAGTTTTCCAGATTATGGCGCCTGTCTTGTCTAGTTCTCCTGTCGAAAGGGTGAGGTACGGGAGGAGCAACTATCTCTAGCAAAAAGCAACAGTATTTCCTTTCGTTATTGAAGCGGCAGCGGAACATTTGCGTGGTGCAACTGACGCCATCAGGGCCGAAAGGGTTAACCGTAGATGATTTCCTTAATGTTCAAACAATGGACAAAATGCCCAAAGCTATCTTTACGGAGTGCGCAGAAACAATATAGGCGGTAGGATGGTTAGACAAGATACGGGCAAGCTCCCCCTGGGGACGAAAGACACGATTAAGAAGCGCCAAACCATGGGAGTCTGTAATTCCACAGGCAGAATAGAACGGGCAGAGCTATCAAAGCTACTCAACCGGCCGCAAAAGATTTCCAGGTTCTAAGAATGTTCAGTTTCTTCCGCAACAGACACTTCTAAGCGTGGTGGTCCATTGCTGCAGTCGGTAAGGTGGCATAGGTGAAAAGCTTGAAAACGTCAAGTCTATTATAAATTGTGCTGATAGAATTCACTCGCGAGATCAAATCAAGCACGGAGCAACTATCTCTCGACAGCAGGTTGGCGGTGCGGTGAACAGCCGCCACGGCAGCTGCGAGTGGGGCCCGTATTTCAATTCGCATTCCTTTTGAAAACGTCCCTATCGGCCATTTCGAAAGAGGGGCGAGTCGGATTCCAGGCCTTGATCCGAGAATAGTCGTCAAAATGGAGTCGTTTCGATTCGATAGATGGCTTTGCTAATAGATAGTTATATGTCCAACATTCTCGGACAAAAATTTTGAGAATTGGAAAATTGTAAGGTCCGTTTATGGAAATACTGAAGGTAATGGTCCATTATTCGTCTGATATGTAGTAAAATGATTGTCTGAAAGTATTTCCATCCATCGCAACAGACAGTTAAGACTGGGATAGACAATCAATGGGGAACGCTGTTGATGATAGCAAAACCGTTAATAAAAAAAAATTAAAGACTGCCGTCGGGTGATCTGCGGATATATTGAGTGTTATAGTGAAGTCTTATATACATTATATGAAGAAATCGCGTTCATCAACAGTTTCCCGCTCAAAAATGCTTTTGTCTACAATTGTTGGGTATGCCCATGCACCGTACGATAAACACTAACTGCTACCATACGGAAAATGAGGCTAGGCAAACCAGGCAACAGCATACGAACAGCAATGCGTTACCGTATCTGCCGTGTCGCTGTCCGGTTACGCTAATACTGTATAATAAATGCGGACGAAGATGACTACAATGATGTTTGATGCGCGAAAAGCAGTTGCTGGCAAAAATACTCGATTGGGAAAGAGCTGAAGTACAAACGCAACTTTACGAAGACCTCCTAGTGTGCGAACACTGCCGGCTGCTTCGTGTAAGCAAAGAGCAGTTTCTGCAGCTGTTGTCTAACCGCCGCGGTGGCTCAGTGGTTAGAGGGCTCGGCTACTGATCCGGAGTTCCCGGGTTCGAACCCGACCGCGGCGGCTGCGTTTTCATGGAGGCAAAACGCTAACACGCCCGTGTGCTGTGCGATATCAGTAACACGGATAATTGAGCTAGTTGGTACATCATTTTAAACTTTCGAAAGCGCTGCGACAGGGGACACCAAATGTGTAAACACACGGCTACGCCAACATAATTCGTCTTTAAAGGGTGCTCCTTTCTCTAATCTGGCCCTGCATTGCAGAGACTGCGAACTTAACAATTCTAACCCGTTGGACAAAAATGCATGTGTACCTCTGTTAAATAGTACAGAAATTCTGTATAGGCATTCCAATCAGCTAACAAGGGAATTATCTGAGGCATTTCATATTCACAAGAACTCCGACTTGTGCGTCAGCACACCATCTCTTGTCATCCATGAATGTGAAATTCGGTATCTTAATTCAACTCAGTGATTCGTTTTGTCATTTTGGGGGCAGGCGCATGCGCTGCTGGCTGCCTTGCGTGAGCTATTTAACCTTGTGTGTTTTTTCCAATTAACTTTAGTTGATAGTAGCGCTTGTCCTTCGTTGACTGGTTAGCGGGTATGTTTATGCGGAGGAAGGAGAGTATATGGCGGTATATGGCGGAGAGTATATGGCCCTCGACACATCCATACACCTCTCGTTGTAAAACCCCTTCCTCGAAACGTCCATCCCCAATATCACATCCCTCGCCGCGTAGCTCGCGCTAATGCCCTCCATAAGTACTATGGGCAAGCCCACGATGCCGTTTGGGTAGATGCCGCATGTACAGCGCATGAAGCGGTAGCAGTTGCCTACAATCAAACCCTAGATCACCCCCTAACTCACCGTCTTTCCTAGGTGTCTACGCCTGAGGAGGCAGAGGAGAACGCCATCACCCTAGCCCTTGCACATTCGGACGCCCAATACATCTCCAGCGACTCCAAAACGGCTCTGTAAACCTTGCCAGGGGCAGGATTCACGCCCCTGCCTGGCAATTGTTGAACACCCCTACCCAAAATTTACCGCGCAGGGTAGAGCTTCAGTGGGTGCCGGCTCACTCTGGGAACCCTGGAAACGAGGCTGCCGATAAATTGGCCCGAGGTCTGATTTGCCGTGCTCAGGACAGTCTCGATCCAGGATTCTCGAGGGAGCGGGCGCACACCTTTGCGGAGCTCACGCAAATACCCCGTTTGGACCGTCGGACGCACTCCAAACAGATCCTCTTCAGACTCCTCCAGACCCGCTCTCTGTCATCCCCTCTGCTTTTATACCACTATTGCGGCACATCTCCTGCATGCCCCTATGTGGTGACCCCCACGCCACACTCTCCCATATCCTTTTCGGCTGCCCTGCTGACCCTCCCCCGCGGGGACAGCACGCCATCTCGAGATGGGAGGACTGGGAGGTCCTGCTTATGTCTGCAGACCCGACATCGCAGCTTGCTGCGGTGACTGGGGCTGCCGACGTCATGTCCCGGCATGACCTACTTGATGCAGTGCGGGACCGCGCAGTGGCCCAGGGACCCAGCTGGGTCTAAAACTCACTTGCTGAATAAAGTTTTTCTGTCTGTCCTTCGTTTTCTTTCTCTTGGTGTCCCCTGTCGCAGCGCTTTCGAAAGTGTTAAAGCGATATCAGCGCACGTTAAAGATCCCCAGGTGGTCGAAATTTTACCGGAGCCCTCTACTACGGCACCTCTTTCTTCGTTCATTCCGTTCTTTATCTCTTCCATTACGGCGCGGTTCAGGTGTCCAACGATACATGAGACAGATGCTGCGCCATTTCCTCTTCCCAAAAACCAATTGTTATTATTATTAGCTGTTGTCAAGAATATGTCTCCGCATCGAAAGGGAAAACACGGTGCAGAAAAGGACAGGAAAGGCAGTAGGGGTGTCAAGGCAAGATAGTGTTGTTTCATTCTAAATTGCCGTTGGTTCACTGCCGCAGTCCCAAAGCGAAAAAACGCCCTCCTTTTTCCAACCACGGAAACGAGTTGGTCGGCCTGAATCCGTGACGTCAAGCCACGTGATGCGTGGTTCGTCCTCGAGACTTACGATTCGGTACGTCACGTAAAATACACGTCTAACGGGACCACGAAATGGGATATACGTACTGGGTTAGGAAAATCGCACGAGCAATTCGTTTTCCATCAGTCGCCAAGGCACCGCAAAAATGTTTAAGTAGCTTCACTAACACCGAAGATATCGGCGATTAAAAATAATGCTCCCCCTCTCCCCCTTAAACTGATTGTAGTGTCCGTGTTTATTTTTTTCTGGGCGTCTTACTTGTTGTTTTAAAGCATCAGGTCGACGCATCTTTGAAAGAGGAGTAATGCGGCGAATCTTCGTACTGTTTGCTTGCTCATGCTCAAAGCCGCTGGCACTCGGCTTTATCGTTTTTTGACACGAGATGCGATCAGACTTATCGCGATTGATCGCGGTCATGTGCAACTGCTTCCACGTTGTTCCAAACTGTTTTAGTTGCTTTGGCGCTTTATCACGACGGTTTCTTGTCAGCTTTAAACTGAGCACGGCCGAGAGCGGCGGGCGCTCTGATTAACTATCGTCGAGCATGCTGGCTGCTTTCGCCGGCGCCGAGTCATTCAGTTCTTCGTGGGCGCGAGACAGCCCAATAGTTTCTTTCAGAAGCCCTATTCGCTGTCTTCCTCGCTGCCGACATACAACGTGGCACGCCAAAGCGCCAGAAAACAAAAAAAATGACAGAATTTTCGCCTCAATTCTATAAACGTGCAAAAAAGCAGAATTGCATGAATGTTGACTTTTGTTACTTAACTGTATGCTTTCTAATGTCGGCTTATCATGCTGTTTTTCATGTCGTACTATCATTGTGCACGCATGTTTTTATCGACATCAAGCACACGTGTGACATCATTTCAGTTTCAATACTTAGGCGCCGCCATGTTTGTTTGACTCGAGCGCCGCCTACCGCCGACGCCGTCATAATTTGCAGTCCGTGGACTGCATGCGGGCAGCGTGTGATCTTTGGAAGTGCCATCCTCCCGTTTTATTTCTGCCAAGCCTATAAATTGCGTGAGGAGGTTCTTGTGTTCATCATCTCGTGTGTTATGCCATTGGCGCCTACAACAAACAGTCGGGAGCAGGCGACCGTGCTTCGACGAAGCGAGCGATCAGCATCGGTGAGTGCCATGCTCGCAGTTCGCGCGTTCAGTATTTGTCGCCGCCCAGTGGGCACTGAAACTCCCTTGAACGTCACACGGATGTCCTAAACGTCGACATGACGTCCGAGGCAGTTTCAGTGCCCATTGCGCGGTTGCCTGTAGGGCAAACGTGGCATGGCGTTGCGTGATGGAAAAACGAAATCAAAATGTGTTGAAACTCGAGATCGGGGAAAGCGATCGAATATCTATGTTTTCGAGGAGCGCAGTTACTCAGGAACGCTTTCGCTGCCTGCATTGGCCATGGCGAATGTGACAGTTTAGACTGCAGAGCTTTCGGCAGAATACCCAGTTCGCAAACTGATCATTTGGGAGACAACCGCGAGATACGTGACCGAAATGAATCCACGTCTGATCACTGCAATGTCTGGCGGGCAGTGAGGTCATCAGTGACGTCACCAGAGAGGAGAAATCCCACTGGCTGGAAAACTTGACGCCACAAGACCGGTTGTCTACTGGCTGGAGGGCCCATCCATAAGGCCTACTTTATATTGTTTTACAATGCCCCTTATTTAAGTTTTTTTTATTACGTTTTGCTGCTCGGTTTCAAAGATACACGGTGTCCGTGATGACAGCTTGATGCAAGTTCTGTTCACAAAAATCCCAAAGCAATCCAGATGAAGCTACCATTCAGTTTCCGCTCCCACCATGTTTCCTGCAACGACTCGCCGTACACGAGTCCACATATCTAAACACGTAATTCGGTGGCGTATACGAATCCTGCATTCGATTCCACATTTGAGTGCCACCTATGCGCCGACCGAGCGGCACAGTTCGTCGATCACGTAGCGTATTTTGATAATGGCCGCTTCGACGTCGTCAGCGTTCACGTCATTGTGGAGCACTGCGCGGGCCTTGGACATGCTGATCGGAATCATCTTCACGGTGATGGCCTGCTGGAGGTCTTCGTATTCACGCTCGGTCACCTGGTGGATGAAAAGATTCAAGGTAGGGAATTGGGCTTGGAAAAAAATCTCTTTCATGACCAGGTCAGGCGACAAATTTCATTCATGAGTCAGGTTAAGATCGTAAGAGGTGGGTAGTGTGATGGCCAACACAAGCGGAGGAATAGGGGACAACGGGCGCATTATCATACGATGCTACATTTCAGTACCATGTTTTCCTTTTTTTTCTGGCACGAAGTGTATCAATGACCCTTCATTCCGATATGCTTTCAAGCGCTGTGTGCCCCTTAATGCGTGAACTATCTTCTATTTCTGCTCTCTCTTTACGGCACGGACAAGAAGTAGGCTGGGGAGACCCGATGACAGAGAGATTGGAATCGGGTACCGCGGGGGATAGTTTAGGGCCCGGTTTCTTGCGGAAAGTCTCCGGTGAAGAGGACGTACCAGCTACGTTAACTTTCCATATGAGGATGTCTCAAACATCAAGGTTCCCAGTCACCTGCAAGCTCTCGATGATGTCGCATCCAACAGTGCTGACGGCTATGCGTCAGCAGTGTGGCTCTGGTACAAGCTTTTAAATTCACGGCTCCACGGAATGCCTGTAACCATACCGTCTTTTTTTACTACCTTCATTCAAATTCAAAAAAGGCTACCCTGTAATTTGGTTCTCGTTAACGTCTACACAGGGAAGCTTAAACAACAGTGCGCCCACGCGACTTGCACGCTTCCAACGGGAGTTCTGCTAGCGCGTTTAAAGTAATCTAATTAAAGCACAGGTTAAAGGCAGTGAACGTAAGCAAGAAAACAAGGAAATGAATTCACGGTCGAGAACAACCTTGTTGAGGCGTTCGCAGAAAGTGAGCGGTGACAGCCGACTCGTGTCGCTGAAGTCGTAGACGGCCATGTTGGTTTGCACTGTGTCCAGGTCCATACTGATGTAGGGATTACCCTTCAGGCTGACGCCTGCGAGAAACGCATACGCATATTTGTAATGTTATCGATGTCCACAGTCTACGATATGGGCTAGCAAAGGCGACTTTTGAAAACGTGTGTACGAGAGGCAAAGCTGCGGCGTTCGCGATCAGGTAAAGTACGCATCGAGCACGAAAGTGTTCAAGGTGCTCGCGTATTTTAGCCTTTTTTTTCAGCGAATGTATCCCGCACCACAGATTCTTGCGAGGGCGAAGGGGTTCTTTTAACTTCACTTTATTTCAATGTGTCCATGCTCGATCTTTACGGTTTATGGGGGTTTAACGTCCCAAAGCGACTCAGGCTGAGGGACGCCGTAGTGAAAGGCTCCGGAAATTTCGACCACCTGGGCTTCCTTAACGCGCACTGATATCGCATAGTACACGGGCCTCTAGAATTTCACCTCCATCGAAATTCGACCGTTCGATCTTTAGGAAGAGATCTGCATCGACTGCTCATCCATCTCCTGCATCCCCATAGAGGTAGTTCATGCACCTTGCAACGATTTCCGTGCCCTCTGCCTTCCCCGAGTGGCATTTCATTACATTAACAGTAGGCAGTTTATTATACGTATTATGACACCATCCCCCTCCATTTGAACTATACCTACCCCTCTCTTTCCTCCCCTTCCCCCTTTTCCACCATGTGAAGAGGCCAGGTCACATCCCCAAGTGGTCGAAATTACTCCTGAGCCCTCCAAAACGACACCTCTTTCTATCATTCTTCTTTCACTCCCACCTTCCTCCCTTCCCTCACGGCGCAGTTGAAGTGTCCACCGAGAAGTGAGGAAATTACTGTGACATTTCGTTTTCTCAGAAACTAATTGTGTGGCAAGCGTTCACCTCACCTAGACGTGTAAATTGCTAAGCAGTCTTCCTGTAAAGATTTGTAAAGGTAATTAGGGAACCCGCGGCTAGAGGGAGCGTCAGCAAAGGGACATATGAAAACGTGAAGTGATTGGCAAGAAGACGGGAAAACGGACAGGCAAATCGGACATCAAGATGGACAGGCGGGCATACACAAAGACGGAGGAACATGCGGGCAGGTGGACAGATATAGGTAACACGCTACAGAGACACAGACCAGGCAAGTCCGCATACCCCTGGCCAGCCTCTGCGTGTTCTCGTGGTCCTCGTGGAGCCGGGGCACGATGGTCCGGAGGGAGACGAGGCCAGCTGCAGCAACGATCCCCGCCTGCCGCATGCCTCCGCCCAGACACTTGCGCACACGGGCCACCCTGCGTTAGGCGGTGATCGAACGTGTCACTATGACCATGCATTATCGATGGCACCGTTCCAGCCACCGCTGTGCTGAATTTCTGGACAAGTAGAGACTAATTGCGATTTGAAGCTTGCCGCTCTGGTTTCCACTGAAAAGTCCTGATAAAGTTTTTTTTTCTGATATGGCGGTCACCCACTATTTCATAAATGATGGTGTAAAACAGAGGAAGCGAGTGGTTAGACTACCTAATGTACAGTCTTTGTCAAAAATCTTAAGTATAAGAGAACCGTTCCTCAACTGCGCTCTAAACATAAAGGAGTAAAAAGGGAGTAAGCTGTCCTCTAGCGCACTCCCTTTTGTAAAAGGGAGTGTGCTATAGAGCACAGGTTACTCCCTTTTTAACTCTCACATAGGCATATTCGACTTTCAGCGCGTATGTATATTCTTGCAGCATCCGTGGAAGTCATAACTTTCGGAGGGGCGAAGACAAGAGTACCTCGCACCTTCAAGTGGTTTGGAACTCTTCGCTTTGTGGTAGAGTATCCGTCTCGAATTCGGGAAGTGCTGGGTTCGATCCCCAGTGCCGTCGCGTACCCGCCGGTTTTTTAATGGATACAAGGTTGTTCCCGGCTTTCCTGGGTTGAAATGTTCGGGAACAGGGTCTTTAACCAGAAATGTCCTCGAGCACGGCTTTTAATGAAGCCCCTTGGCCTCTTAGCTTGACAACGGGCATGATTCCTTCCACTGGTAAACACCGCCTTCGATATACTGCTGGCAGCGTGTTTGACGAACCGTAATACGGTGCATTGCACCCATATTTATTCGCAAGTCTCAGAAAAGCCCTGAAAGACGAAGCACGGCTTACTTATAGATGAAGTCCTTTGGTCCGGCCACCAGGGATCCGATGGGGCAGGCAAGGCCCTGCAGAGAGCAAAGTGAGGTTTCGCTGTTACAGTGTTCTTCACATGGACTCAAGTTCAGGCGCAAGTTATCAGGAGGAAGGACGGTGCGCGGTACCTTTGAAATGCACATCTGGACGGTGTCACATCCCCTGAGGATGTCCTTTACTGGAAGACCCAAGTAGGTGGCCGCGTTCATGATCCTCGCTCCGTCCATGTGTAAAGGGATCTTGTTGGCCTTCGCAAACTGCGTAACCTGAAAGACATACGGTTGATGGCTTGGTCAATGCAGCTGGCCTGCTCAATCTCGACAGAGAGAGAGGGGGAGGGGTACGTGAATTTACTGCATATAAACAGCTCTTGTAACTAAGTTCACGGAAGGAGGATACCTCGAGACTAAAGATACCTGAAGAGCTATACAGGTTGTACTGGAGTGTTTCTTAACGCAGTAGTGTTAAAGGACCTGTACGGCGGGAAACCTGGTGTCGCTGTCGTTGTAAATGAACAATCCTGATTGGTCGACAGGGTAGTGACGTAGAAACGCAGTTTCGCTGAACAGAAAGAAGGTGGCCTAGCGGAATCGAACGAGCCACCTCCGAGTAGCCTGGCGATAGCGCCGGGGTCGCTGTCTTCGGACGACTGGGAAACGTTCGTCAAGTGGGACAAATGAAGGTCTTGTGCGAGCACCCAATTAATAAACCAGTATGTGATAGCAACAAGCGGAAGGGAGCGCCAGAGGACCCCCAAGCGGCCGTATAGGGGCCCTATAACGCTATCGCGCCACATTCTTAAGGTGAACTTAAGTGAATCCCAAGTTTATATTCGTGCAATGCGAACCACGGAGGTTGATTGAATGTTTTAGATCGTTACTGTTCGGTACCCAATCCCACCACCGCTGCCTTCTGCGCTTTTGGCGGTTGAGACTATTGCCCAGGTATGACATAACTGATCCGCAACACTCTAGCTTACTGAGGCGTCCTAGCCGGGTATGCAACTCAAGAACGATGCGGCAAACGCCCCTCGTAGCATGCCCTCCAGCCAACGTCGTCGATCGATTGCCATGACGTCGAGTTTAATCACCTCGCATCTGCTGTCTTGAGATCGCAGGGGGCTGGCAGGTGCCAGGGAGTTAACCACAAATTAAACGGAGTATCCGCGACCTCGTGACAATCGGTAGACGCCACTGGCTAGAGAGCATCACTTGAGGTGCGTTTGCAGCTTTGTTTTTGAGTTGTCTCTCAATCATGTAATAGGGCAACCGGAAACAATGTGTCGACACCATTGGCTGGAGGGCCTCACTTGAGGTGCGTTCTGCCGCATTGTTCTTGATTTTGTCTTTCGCCCCTGTAAGGGGGTAACCGCGGACAGTAAGTAGTTGCGCTCGCAAACATGCAGCGCTGCCAGTCTGCCCACCAAGAACACATAATCATTCCTGAAAAACCACGTCGACGTTAGCGAACGATACTCCGAGCAGCAGGTCTGAAGGATAAGCGTCTTTAGCTTTTGAGGCGGGTGAGTTGCAGCATATAGGCGACGCAAAAAAGGACGCTCGTATTGGGCTCACTATAAGGCCGTCACGAAGATTCTGCCTTATTGATGGCGACTGGCATCACATAATTGCTGCACCTCTTCCATGTAGTCCATGGGCAGCACGGTACCCCCGCACACGTTGTGCGTGTTCTCCAGGCAGAGCAGTGAAGTCCTGGGGCAGTGGAAGTCCGTGTGCCTGACGCGGAACTCCAGGTCCTTCACCAGCAGGCGACCGTCCTTCTGGGTGGGTACAGCCCAGCTCTGCACGGACGCCACCTGTGGAGAGAAAGAGGAACCCTGTCCGCTAAAACGACTCAGAGTCAGAGCTGAAGCGACGACTTGCACGCTGCGACTTGGCGCCATGGAAGTACAGTATATGGCAAAATCCGCTCCAGCGGTTACGCGCGGTTTTAAAATGCATTGGAAATTGGTGGGCTTCGGCTGACTGAAGCCCCCGAGTGCCGACGCGTAGCGTTCGCTGTGGACGGCTAAAGTCGAATACAACTTAAGAACGCATTGGACTTTCCCCGCCAAAGGACCACCATCCAACGAATGGCGTCGGCCGATTTTCATGACCCTACTAATGTGACAAAGCAGGGAGTGGTAGATGAAAGGGGATAATCCCCTCTCTCTGTGGTCGGGGATAGACCCCTCTCTCCATTGTGGCGCCGCTCCCAGCATTGCCACGCTAGCAGGGTTATGAGGATCGGCCGACGCCATGTGCTGGAAAGGGGTCCTTTGAAGGAAAAAAGCCGCTGCGTTCTTGAGTTGTATCCGACTATAGTCATGCCTACTATATACTATCTCTTCCTTTTTTTCTCATTCCAGTTCCTTTCTACGAGCCCTTAATAATAATAATTGGTTTTTGGGGAAAGGAAATGGCGCAGTATCTGTCTCATATATCGTTGGACACCTGAACCGCGCTGTAAGGGAAGGGATAAAGGAGGGAGTCAAAGAAGTTTTCAATTCTAAACCTATTCGGTACTAAGCAGCTTTTTCGCGTTGTACGACTGAACATTTCCTACTTGTCGATACATCATTCGTGCAGGTTGAGAGCCCACTTCTGTGACTGTGATCTGAAGATCCATACAAGAACTCGCCAACACTAGAATGCACCCAAAACGAAGAGCTCCAGTCTGAAAAGACTATATTGGGACCGTGTTTTCTAACGACCCATTCCATTTTCTTAGTCATCTACCCGTGACGTCAGCCGTGACGAAAGCAGGTGGGGCACAAACGGCCAATCACATGCACGGTCTGTCTGGCCGCGGCGCAACCACTGGCCACTCACCGGTCACCGCATCCAGTCCAGCCGAGCCACATGTATTTATGACATGGACGCGAAACGCGTTTATGCAAGTCGGTAGCAAACATGGTTGTGTTGTTGCCGCGACCAGCGTGACGTAAGCTCCTACAGCCTACGTCACTGGGAGCTGCCACAAATGGCAAATGGCCAAATTAATGAAAAATATGAAAAGAATCGCTAGAAAATACGGCCCCTGGACACCTCCCTGGTACCCGCCACGGTGGCTCAGCGGTTAAGGCGCTCGTCTAATGAACCGGAATACCCAAGTTCGAACCCGACCGCGGCGACCGGGGCGGCCGCATTTCGATGGAGGTGAAACGTAAAAGAAAGGCGCCCGTGTGCTGTGCGATGTCAGTGTACGTGAGAGATCCCCAAGTGATCGAAATTATTCCGGAGCCCTCCACTATGGCACCTCTTCCTTTCTTCTTTCACTCCCTCCTTTATCCCTTCCCTTACGGCTCGGTTCAGGTATCCAAAGATATATGTTAGACAGTTAATTACTGCGTCATTTCCTTTCCTCAAAACCAATTTTCAATTTTTTTTCGCCTCCTTTCACTACATTTAAACAAGTGGAGAACATAATCCGCCGCCCCTGACACCACTACCGTCGTTCTTCACCCCAGACCTTACATGCGTCGTAGCCAATAATGATAGCCGTGTTTTCGCACGCGCACACTGGTGTGCTTTACCTAGTAGCCGACTCGGCGGTTTCTGCGCATGCTCAATTATGTCGCGGTCTTCTCCTGCACGCAGTGCACCGCTTTGACTTGCTGTGCAACATGCTTACTGCGCTTAAATCTCGTGCTTACCTGTGCCACGCCTCCTTGCTCGTTGAGGAAGAGGTGCGATGCGTCGCCCACCAGAATCTCTTGTCCCCGCTGGTCGCAGTGGGCCATCACTGCGAACGCCGTACAAGCGGGTCTGAAACGTAGTACGTTCTGAACGGCTTCGCCATCCAAAAGACAGCGGTAGTTATGACAACTTTCAGCTAATGCGAAACTATAGTAAAGTGAGCAGAGAAGTGTGAGCACGCTATAAAAGTAGCTGTGGTTCACCTCAGCTGAGCCGGGATATACAGAGCGAAATATCTGTTAAGCATGGTTAGACACTATTTAGCTTTGGTTCGTCTTTATTTTTCAAGACTTCAGCGACAGCAAATGACGTCATGCATCACGTGCCGCAAATGTAAGAGCGACCGTCCAGAGCGGCGGACGTGACTGCCAGGCGCAAGAGCGAATCACGTGAACACATCACACGCCACAACTGGCGAGGAGGAGCGGCCGAGCAGCAGCCAGCACAGCTACGATGAAGAACCTGCAGGCGCAAATTTGCACATGGGGCGCACCTCTCGTTAGAGGTCAAATCTAAGAGCCAGATGACCTTCAGGCTCAGCATGGGAGGCGTAGAGCTTTTTCTCTCTAATAACAAAAGACTAAGAAACTTCGATTGCACTGGCTTTAGCCGACGTAGCTACCCCCTGTTACACTCTGTTCAGCAACACGGCTTCGCAACCAGTGCTGCAGTCTTCGCTTCATAGTCTCCATTGTGCTCCAAGGCGAATGCTGAGCCTCCCCGCGGTTACTCCGCTGAAGCCTGCAGCGCCACCTCGAGCTAACCGCAGTCAGCGCTGAGCATGGCATCAATGGTTCTTTCTCAGTCCACGGCACTTCGTGTTCGTGATGCGAGAGGTGTCGTGGGGCATTATCAAGAGGGGCATATATGTATAGGCACATTCCAGCACGACCTGGCGCATTGGACCACTCCTCGGGTGTGCGACAGCGGTGGCAAAACGGGTCGAGGCCGGTGGCGTATATGGCACGCGTGTTCGTAGCACCCCACTGCTGACATTTTATGACATGGGAGTTGTCGTGTATCACACCCCTCTTCATAGAAGTCTTGTGGGCACAGTACAAATTGCGGTGGCCGGCGCTTCTCTCTGAAGAACCCCTACCACATCCTTCACTTGGTCTTTTCGTCGCCATGAAGTCAGGCTGAGGTGCTGCTGTGAGGCGGACAGCCTCCACACCATGGAGATTGGTTAGCGAGCCGCTCGCGTATACACGCCATCCATTTGGTGTTGAAGCACTGGTATGCACGTATTCTTTTTATCTTTGTCGCCAGTCGACCCGCCGTCATGTTCCTTCTTCCTCATGCCTACCCGCATGACAGGAGAGTCCATGCTAAGCAGTCTACCCTAGACCGACCTTCTAGCCGGCCTTTTCGTCCCACCGTGATTGTCTCGTAGTGTCACCGTTGTAGCGCCCCAACTGAAGTGGAAAGAGTCATCGTTTATACCTTTCCTCCCACAAATCATTTCTATATCTCTCCCTACAACCACAATAAATTTTTTCTGCGTCTAGGTAGTCACGACATATCCCTTTAACACACCAATTTTTGTTTCCATGGAAATTAAATATTTTGCCAAATGAATAGTATAATCAGGCCTTAAGAAGGACAGTTTCGTAGGTTTTCAGCGCAAAATACTAGTGGTGAATTCATTGAAGGGATGTGCAAAATTTCGCATACAAAGTGTCATTATTGATGAAAATGGCAACATCGAAATGTCGCGACCTATCAAGAAAACAACCGGAAGATCGTGGAAATTATTTCTGTTTCGAAGGTGGACGTTACACTTGAAATTGCGAACAAAAAATGATGTTACTACCGGTGGAAAAATATGTCTGCACAAATATAGCGGACGACGTGCTACCCCGCTCAATGTTTCCGAAATATTCTTTACTGCGTTCGCTATATGGCATAAAAAAAACAATTCATCTGCGAGATGAAGGATGCGAAATTCACCTGAAAAAAAAAATAAATCACTACTAGGTGGAGCCCACTCAGAAAAAAAAAGGCTGCGAGTCTATTTCGCACACAATTTTGCACTTAGCGTATCAAAGGGATATCAGATCCACGCACTCTCATCAGTGGTCGGCTTTCTAAACTACTGCGGGGTGGATGATTCATTCTGTCATAAAACAAAGCCTACATCCGTTTTGCACAGCAAAACCAAATGCGGCAATATTTCACCGCACCAATGAATGACCTGCTGGCGAAGCCTACGTCTAATACAAGAAGCACCGGGTGCATCCAGATCATCGGTGCAATCATTCCCGCAGACAGACGCTCCGCTATCTCAGGCGCATCACAGATTGCGCAAGCTGAACAAGCAATTGTAGAAACCCGCACGTGAGGTCCTCGTTTGTTCGGAAGGCGCCTATCTCCCCTGCTCGAGAGCAGAACCGCGCAAGATGTGACGAACCGGCAGTTAATGAGCAAACACGTGCGCGAGGACCCGCGGTTATCGGCGAAAAGAATTCCAGCAGCGTGCGTTCGAGGCCTAGCGAGAGTTCGACCTCGGCGCCTTTAAGCCGAAGCAGAACAAAGGCAGCGCGCGATACGTTTATTGCTGTACCAAGAGAAGAGATTTTAGACCGGATAAGATAAGCGCTCGAGGGGTCCCAGTTGTTCGCGTGCGCGTTTGTACACTGTGGGATATCCACTTATTACGCGAAAGCGTAAAGGCCCCCTGTGGCAGAAAAGCCGCTGTCGGCGTTCCCGTCGGCGTGACCGAAAAGTTAGGACATAGCCTCCGAGATCACCCGAACACGCTCGTTTCAAAAACGAGCGTGCGGATGATCTTGGAGGCCATGGTTAGGAGTAATCGATTACAATAAGTTCCCACAGATGGCGCCAGCCACACCAACGGCGTAGTGTTCCTGTACTGAGCATTTACAGGAACACTACAACGGCGCATCGGAAACCCCTGACCCTCGGGCCCTCGAGTCAGACACGCTATTGCTATATGTCACGCAGACACATTCGTACGGCTTTGTTAAACCCGGGATTTGTATGTATGTCGTGTAATCTTGCACATAATGATTGTGATTGTAAAAGAAGGAACCGTATAGGGAACCTGCGCTGCCAAGGGGGCACTGCGATTGTTCCATTCGGTGACTCAAAACTGCTTTTGTCAGCCGCTTGGGCCGCTGAAAACGCGAGAACACATTCTGCGCGATTAGATACCCGCGTTTGGCTGACAGCATTCATTGCCTAGCTTCTCTCGGCGTAGCCCAGATAGCTGACGCACGGCACGTGCGCCTTCGACAGAGCGCGGAGGCTCATGCCAATAAGCGCCTGAAGGTGGCGCGGAAAAGTATTAATAGTACTACCCAAAACTGCTTGCTCTTCTCGCTAGGCAGTGTGTTATGGCGCTGCAATCGGCACCGCAAACTTCAGCGCAAGTTCCCCATACGTGTCTGCGTGGACAAGAGGAACCGCTATCGCGTCGCATTCTTAAAGGCGGAGCGTAAGTGTCCCCCAGTGTTTCCCAAAAGGTTCTGAAGCACGTCAAAACGCTCTGTTTTTTTCCCATTCCTTTTACGCTGCAATCTCTTTCTCTTAAAGGGCACTGTTTGCATTCCATTGATGTGTTCTGGTAGGGATTCATAGCCTCCAGCTTGTCCATTTTCCTTTTCTTTCTCGGTGTCCCTGCGAGTTTCCTTTTTAACACAGCACGACAAAGACGCAGGAGCGACACACACACACGTGTGCACACACACACGTGCAGACGCACGCGCACGCACTAACGTGACTCATCACTCGACTTCCATGTCAAGGATCGTAAACCAATTTCTTTTCTCATAAATCGGTCAATTAGGGAGTCACTCTAGCTTGTGCAGCGCATGGCTCGCCTACCATGAACAGTACACTGTTGACAGTCGTGCAGTTTGAGGGATAAAAATGTGGAGTATGAATGAATGAATGAATTGGTTTATGGTGTTTAGCATCCCAAAGCGACTCTGGTTACGAGGGATGCCGTACTGAAGGCCTGCGGATAATTTCGACCACTTCGGGGTTCTTCAACGTGCACTGACGTCGCACAATACATGCAGGCTTTTAGCATTTTACCTTCATCGAGTGAATGAATGAATGAATGAATGAATGAATGAATGAATGAATGAAGATCAGATGCTCACCTGCGGCCAGGTTCCCCATGGTCCCCGTGGGCATGTACAGAGCGGCCTCCTTACCCAGAAGCTCGGCCACCACGCGCTCCAGCTCTGCAAAGCACAAGCCGTTGAGCCCATCAGCGCAGCGCTGACACGAACGTGCACTTGCTGTACTTGCACGTGTTGTAAACGTGCGGGTATATTAGCACCTCTCGACCAAACGTTTAGACTCTGTTCAATGCTCACATTCAACATTCCGGCTTCAAAAAGGCACGCTTAAAGTGAGATGAAAAACAACATTACGGCGATCATTATCGATCGCTGTTCGAGTGTTACTGTCTTCATAGCGCGGTGCCCAGAGTACCAGTTCCGCAGCAACTTGTAATTACACTGAAGAGACAACACTCGAACACGCACGCATCGACCAATTACCTGGTAACTTAGGACAGATTTTTTTTCCTTTCTTAGCTTTTACTTAATAATCTTATCTCGTGTTTTCTCCCTGCTTACCGTTGACGGTGGGGTCCTCCTTGAACACGTCATCCCCCACTTCGGCGTCCCGCATGGCCTGACGCATCTCGAGTGTCGGCTTGGTCAGCGTGTCCGACCGCAGGTCCACCACGCGAGGGTTGTCCATGGCTGCCGTGTCTGCAACGATGCCGCCTAAATTACTCAGTCACTAGGGTACTTGACAATCTTCCTTCATTCTGCGTGCGTTTACATTAAGTGCATTTATATTAAGGTGCGTTTAGATTAAGTACATAGCCTTCTTTTCCTGAAAGTAGTGAAGTACGGAAATTGTTCAAGAAAAAAAAGGGGAAAGAAACAGGCCGACCCCTGAAATAAAAACTGGTAATGGCGCAAGAAACGGAGACACAAAAGGCACACAAAAGACAGGACTGACGCCATCCTGTCCTGGCGTCAGTCCTGTCTTTTGTGTGCCTTTTGTGTCTCCGTTTCTTGCGCAATTACCAGTTTTTCTTTCAACATGAACCAACTCGCCCAATCTAGAGTTTTACCTGAAATAAAAATCGTCCACGGTGTGTCTAGAGTAGATGGTTAAACGCTGATTAATTCTCTCCTCCCTCGTCCTCCTCACCCCAGCTCGTGCCTCGCTCTCACCTCCTACTTGCCATTAAATTACGGCACGGAGAAAGTACGAAAACAAAAGAGAGTGCAAAGCACAGATAGTAAATAGTTTGTGTATATTACTTCTCCCCCTATCCTCTCTTCCTGTCCCCTCACCTCTTTCATTTCATTTCTCCATTCTGCCTGCTATCCTTCATTTCCGCTGCCCCAGCTCAGGAGGTGCTTCAGTATCGATGGCAGATGCCGGGGCTAACAAATCTTTTCCTTCCTTTTTACTATTATTTTAATAAAAAAAGCCTCTACCACCACCAAGCACAGATAGCAATGGACCCACCTCTTACGAACAACCGACTGCTACATGGTCGAAACGATAGCATATGAACCGATACGCCGGACGCAAACAATGAATTAGGTAAAAGTAACAGCAAGAACTCTCGCCGATATGGCACTTCAAAAGACAACGACGGTTCAAACTGAAACTACATATTGCTATCTACGCGATGTCACTTTTAGACAAACAAGTCGCTTTCAACGACACCACAGATGCGCCGATAAAATGTTCCTCCGCTGATTTCATTTCTTCTGTCCTGAGAAAACTAATATATATATATATATATATATATATATATATATATATATATATATATATATATATATATATATATATATATATATATATATATATATTGCCAGCCTTACTGGAAGACGATTGGTTAGTTGTTTGTAAGTACCGTAGCCACTTTTACCTTGCTCTGCACGCTTTTTTCCCTCCCAATAAGCTAGTCAGGATCGTGTTTGTTTCTTCAAATGCATTAGTGCCAACTTTCGTTTCAGGCTCTGAATCCCTTGTACGCGTCAGGTGCCATTTACGAATAAGAGTCCCTATTAGGACACACAAATACAGGGTATGTTAGTTCACTCACGACTCATTTAGAATCAAATGTGCATTGTTATGCATATTTCTAAATATTCACAACCTTGTTAACTATACCACATTGCAGTCTTAGGTGAAAAATCTGTTAATATTTTTAAGAAACATATACCTGAACAACACATTCTCCTGGTTAGATAATCCAAGTTGAAAAGTGCTGCTCTAGCTGGAGTCGTTACAACATTAATAAAAACCTGCACTAAATAAAGTTAAAAACCCTGCTGTGTCACCTTCCCCCACGATAAGAGGAACGAAGCTGACTGAAAACAGTTCTCTCTTCTCACATCGTCACGTAAATATAACGCCACACCTAATCTTGTCGACATATAGCAGCAGGTTTCCAGTACACAACTGTTTTAAACGACCGCAAGCCATCATAAGTTAAAGCTTTATATTTATAAAGTGTGCTATTTTTGGGACAGGAATAGACATGGTGAAAAAAAATTCGCATTCAACAAGAAACGACACACCGAAGGTTTTCGCTTTCGCTACGTAATTATGTATAACCAAATAGGAGCTCCCTCAAAAGCATTACTGACGCATCTTTCAACTCAAGCATGGCTAATTTCGAACTTATCGCGTTTCACGATCCCTTGATTTCCTTCACAGTATTGCGGAACACAAAGCGCTTCCTGGAAGCAACGACGCTCAAACTTACTTTGTGTTTGCTGTGACAGTGTATACGCTGCTCTCCGCTTCCGACCGACAACTCAGGGGTGCTGCTACCGGCCCTGAACCGAGCCCGGCCGTTACGGCGCTTCACGAGCAACGGCAACTCGCTACGCCCCTCACAGCGGGACAGACTGCGTCGAGCCCGATAAAAGAGACAACGGAGCCCGCTTCATTGCTGTGGTGTCCGTTGTCTCAACGCTCGCTGTCTGCGAAGGGTATACGTATGAGATTGCGTGGTTTGCAGCCCGCGGCAGAGATAAACAAAAAAAAAAACGGAAGAGCAGGGAAGCGAGCTCCTCGTCGCCACTCGCTGGCACTCCGGCTAGCTTTTGGTTTCAGTAGTGCAAACTTCCTTCTCGGAATTCTTTTTAGCGCAAAGAAAGACGACGCAAGGAACGAGGAAGACAGGAAAGGGCAAAACAGTTGCTACGTGCAACTGTGGCAACCAGGCAAAACGCTTGATGATGATGATGATGTCGTCAGGCTTAATGGCACATACCCACGGGCAAAACAGTTGCAACTGGCGCCCTGCACTGCCTTCCTCGCCCTTTCGTGCTTTGCGTCGCCTTTGTGCGCGCTAAAAAAGAACTCTTAGCATGGACCAACCCGCCGCGGTGGCTCAGTGGTTCGGGCGCTCGGCTAGTGATCCGGAGTTCCCGGGTTCGAACCCGACCGCGGCGGCTGCGTTTTTATGGAGGCGAAGCGCTAAGGCCCCCGTGTGCTGTGCGATGTCAGTGCACGTTAAAGATCCACAGGTGGTCGAAATTATTCCGGAGCCCTCCACTACGGCACCCCTTTCTTCCTTTCTTCTTTCACTCTTACTTGAACGATTATTAACTGGACGCCCCACTCCAGTTGTAACCAACACAGTGCTGTGCGCGTGTGTGATTTAATTCCTCTAAAATGAACTAATCACGCGCACAACCTGGACAAATTTATTATTGTGTAAATAGTTTGTACATATTACTACTCCCCCTATCCTCTCTTCCTGTCCCTTCACCTCTTTCATTTCATTTCTCCATTCTGCCTGCTGTCCTTTATTTCCGCTGCCCCAGCTCAGGTGCTTCAGTATCGATGGCAGATGCCGGGTCTAGCAAAAATCTTTTCCTTCCTTTTTACTATTATTTTTAATAAAACCACTACCACCACCATCTTTCACTCCCACCTTTATCCCTTACCTTACGGCGCGGTTCAGGTGTCCAACTATATATGAGACAGATACTGCGTCATTTCCTTTCCCCAAAAACCAATTATTATTATTATTATATTATGGACCAACTAAAGCCCCGCAACGAATATTACTCAAACCACCTTCTTTTGCAAGTGTGAAGGCTTGAACCAAAGTTGATGACCGAAGGTCAACGAATGGAAACCCCAAAAATGAGGCAAGGACGAAATAATGAAGTCGCACGAAACCATAATAGTTTCTCAGTATTACGTAGAGGGAAAACTGGCACCACCGTCTATGCGAGTTTCTTCATCTTCTTGTGGAATGCCGAGAAGACAAAGTTTCTTATTTGGCTCGGCTAGTGTTGGCTCTAAAACGGATTCTGCCTCTGAATAGGCAGCTGCGTCGCGATGCTCTCCTCAGCACGCGGATGGATTTATTTTAATGGGGCGCTTTTTACTTGAATAAACTGAGCACAAGTGGTGTTAGGCTGACATGGAAATAACTTTCACGGCATTTCTTCTAGGTTTGCCTCGAGAATAGCCGTATTGTTGCGGCTGTATCCGCATTTTAAGCCCAACAATAGCCAAGTCAAATCTGAAACTTCGTCTTCCCGGCATTCCTGCGCCTGTTCATGGTGGCTGATGTGCAGCGCCATCTGCTTTCCCCGTAGTTATATTGAGAAACTACATCGCATAAGACAGCGCTGTTATTACGTGCCTTCCTTCATCTGACCTTGTCTTTTTCCAGCCGCTTTTATGTTTGATTTTTTAAAGCCATTTTTATTGCCCCGGTGCACGATGGATTTTTTTAGCTGCAGAAGAACTTGCATTGGGGCTAGTTGGTTTTTAGCTCTATGCCTAATTGCTTGTTACTTGTAGCAATGCGCACCTCTTATCTCCGTAGTTTTTACTTTCAACTTTCTCATTAAGCCCTGTTTTCGGGTAACTCCGTAGAGGATCGTTTCCCAGTTTTCTTATCTGTCAAGCTACTTTTCTCGACCAGCATTGGGTGCGCTTAAAGTCGGTGGTGGGGGGGGGGGGGAGGATCTCAGACCCCCCACCAGTATTGATAATGGATCTGAGACTCCCTGAACTAGAATGCAGGGGCTGCATGAATCCGAAGCAGGTAATCATTTTTCCACCAACGTCGACAGTTACTAGCGCCTTAGCACGGCGCCGAACGGAGAGATCGACAAGTATCACCATCATCAGCCTGACTACGCCCACTGCAGGGCAAAGACCTCTCCAATATGTCTCTCCAATCAACCCTGTCCTTTGCCAGCTGCGCCCACCCTATGCCTGCAAACTTCTTAATCTCATCCGTCCACCTAACCTTCTGCCGCCCCTTGCTACGCTTGCCTTCTCTTGGAATCCACTCCGTTACCCTCAAGGACCAGCGGTTATCTTGCCTTCGCACAAGAATTATCGCTTGCGCACAAAGCGCGACAAGTGACCAATCACTCCCACTCACACACAACGTTCGGGCTGATGTTTACTGCGCACACGCAAACTCCCGTCCATTCCGCTGGTTCGCGCCACGTTATAAGGCGCTGATTGAGCGAATTGTCGACGCTCGCGCGGTATTATTAAATAATTTGGAGGCTGTATACTTGGCGCCTGTGAAGCAGACCAACCTTGCTTTCCTTGTAATACATCTGTTAACTTTCGTTTCCTTCACCTCCGGAACAATTTTATTGTTATGTTTCCCCCCTTCGCTGACGTTTCCCTTAAAGTGCAATTAAAACTCGCGCTTTTCGTACCAAGTTTAATTAAAGCGCATGTTTTTTGCAACAATTTTAGATACATTTATTTAGTTACCTTTACAAATTGCCCAGCCCGTCGAGACCGTTCAGAAGCATCCCTTTGTCATCGATGTCAAGAGTACTGTAAAATAGTGCTTGCGGAAATAATACTACGTGCGTCAGAAGTGCCGACGCTTCTTTTCGCTATGCGCTGTTTTACGTCAGATACCGTCTGTGTCATAAATTGAACAAAAATTACATGTAGAAATTATTTCTCCCCTTTGCATAAAATGATGAGTAGAGCAAGCTGCCTGGCGCTTTCGCTAGATATACCTCTTTATTTCCAGCCGCCGCAGTGGCACAGTGGTTATGGCGCTCGACTGCTGACCCGAAAGACGCGGGTTCGAACCCGGCCGCGGCGGTCGAATTTGGAGGGAGGCGAACTTCTAGAGGACCGTGTACTGTGCGATGTCAGTGCACGTTAAAGAATTAATAATAATAATAATTGGTTTTGGGGGAAAGGAAATGAGGCACTAACTGTCTAACATATATCGTTGGACACCTGAACCGCGCCGTAAGGGAAGGGATAAGGGAGGGAGTGAAAGAAGAAAGGAAGAAAGAGGTGCCGTAGTGGAGGGCTCCGGAATAATTTCGACCACTTGGGGATCTTTAACGTGCACTGACATCGCACTGCACACGGGCGCCTTAGCGTTTTTCCTCCATAAAAACGCAGCCGCCGCGGTCGGGTTCGAACCCGGGAACTCCGGATCAGTAGTCGAGCGCCCTAACCACTGAGCCACCGCAGCGGGTAAATGTTGTCTCCTTCTTATTGGTTTTTTGGGGGGGGAAAGGAAATGGCGCAGTATATGTCTCATATATCGTTGGACACCTGAACCGCGCCGTAAGGGAAGGGATAAAGGAGGGAGTGAAAGAAGAAAGGAAGAAGAGGTGCCGTAGTGGAGGCCTCCGGAATAATTTCGACCACCTGGGGATCTTTAACGTGCACTGACATCGCACAGCACACGGGCGCCTTAGCGTTTTTCCTCCATAAAGACGCAGCCGCCGCGGTCGGGTTCGAACCCGGGAACTCCGGATCAGTAGTCGAGCGCCCTAACCACTGAGCCACCGCGGCGGGTACGTTAAAGAACCAGGTGGTCGAAATTTCCGGAGCCCTTCGCTACGGGGTCCCTCATAGCCTGAGTCGCTTTGGGACGTTAAACTTCGACAAACCTAAACGTTCCTCTTCCACTCCTTCCTTCCTTGGTGTCGACCCGTATAAGCAATGCCCCTGCGATGTCGAAATGCGCTTCGGTCTGTCGATCGCCGTTCTAATCTACACCCTCGCGGATAATGTGCGGCGTCTGAACTAAGTGACAGGTCAGCACAATGTTGCTAACAGCGCGTCAACAGCGTTCGCATTTCCACATCAGCTTTGCTGAACGACGATAGTGCGCCACTTGGAGCAGCATACGCGCGACATGTGCGCATTCCAGCATAACATGCGCACTTCCAGGAATTGAACGCTCGCTCGAATTGTCTTCATCGATCATCGTGCTCTGTATACCAGTACAACCCCACTCTTCTGCCGTGCACAATTTAAAGTGCGCGGAACATGAAAAACCAAGTCAATGTGTGAGTACCGCGGAGTAAAAATATAAATTATCCAGAAACATTCCTCATGTCTCATCGACAATGAGGTGTACTTTCCCCAGCCTACTATTTGGGCAAAATACGATTGTATGCTCTCAACAGTCTTTTTTTTAGTTTTTAAACGGAGCAGAGACTTCAAATTGAGAAATTTTTTGAAGTTTCAGCACATTCTATAGTCGGATACAACTTACGTCTGCAGTGAAGCTCCGCCCACATTCAGGACCGGCGCACAGAATTCCTCCACGACAAAAATGTAGGCCGTTGTTAAAACTTCTCTTGTCACCTAAACAAGAAGCTAAACATGAGAAAAAAGTTATAAGCTCTAGAATTTTGATACCTGGCTTGTTTAATAAAGTAAAGTATTAAAAAGCTGATTTCGTTCACTTTTGTGACTGGCTAGCGGAGTAATACAGTACGCCGCGGACCATGGCCCAGTGTTAACTGCTGTTTTCTTTAAGTTGTATCCTACTATAGCCACAACAGGCAAACATCTTTACGCCTGCATTTGGCGCACGATATAGCCATATGCTCCTGAAATAATCCATTATGCTGAAATAAATTATCCCATGTTATTCTATTCGTGACGTGACCCCATTCGTGACATTCTCAGGCCGATCGGGTATTTTTATACCACACAGCGAATTCTATACGAGCGCACACTTCGGACCGCATCGGTGTGCCAGCGGTTTGGCATCCGAATCGCATTCGGGTGGTGCGGGGTTCGATCCCCAGTGCCGCCGGGCACTCACCGGTGATTTAATGGGTACGAGCTTTCCCCTGGCTTCGTGCTCGGTTTCTTTGGGGCGAAATTCTTGGGAAATAGGTCTTTGACCCCACCTTGAGTAAACGTAAACACCTAGTACCACTGCGCAATACGGCCGCAGAAGTCTTTGCGCCATACAACTTCATAATTATCATCACTACACTTCGGGCGGCAGTATTATTGTCGATTTATTGTAAAATGCAAAAAAGAAAGAAAACATTTTTTGCTGGCCGCTGCATCTGCCACTCTAGCTAGAAGCACCTGAGTGGCGGAAGCGGAAAGTGGCATTTAGCTGCTCATCATAAGGTCACGGATTCGATGTCGGACGCGACAGGGGCTTCGAAATGTAAACGTCTGTGTACAGGTAGCCAAAATTAACCCGGAGGGCACCGCTGTCCAGCCCCATAGCCCATGCGGTTGGTTTATAGGCATGCAAAAATCAATCAATCAATCAATCAATATCACTGATATTATCCATGTACAACGGCACGAACGATGGGATAAATGTAAATTCATATTGAAAAACAACGCGCAAAGAAGTGCGGGGACAGATAATAACATACGATCAATAAAAAGTTGTAGCATTTGTTCTCCAAGGCAAAATAGCGCAAAAATTGTAGGAGACACTTAAGGCGGAGCTTAAACACTTAAGGCGGAGCTTAAGCTCCGACTTAAGAGTACGACGTGGTATCGTCAATGGGTTGATGCCCATATATGCGGAATTGGTTCATTATCGACTTTACTTTCAGAGACCCCTGGGAGTCCTCATACCACTCCTGGCGCAATGGTAAAGCGGTTAGGCGATAAGCGCCACTGCCCTGCGATGGCAGGTGCTGCCACCGGTGGGGCTTAATTGTGTCATGCAGGTTGCCCTTCACTAACAACCTCTCGCGACCAGTCATAAATTGGCACCTGCCACGGTGGGCAGGTTGTGATGACGCCACTAGGTCACGTGACCAAGGTGGCCCATAAGGTTGCTTCTCTGGGGATTATTTTTCGATTTTTCGTTCAGAGCCAATGGCGCCGAGGACGACCTAAAATAATAATAATAAAAAGCGGGCTGTGCGGAGCTGAGTTGCTCAGCTTATAAATTTCCAGTGAGAACTGGTTCACTGCGCGCTGCGCTGGGGTAAGCGTACGTAAAAAAGATAGGCGATATTTTGCAACTACATTCCTTTCTTAATTCTTTTTCACAGCGCACAAGCTGACTTGTGCGTACCCGCAAGCGCACAAGTCAGCTCCAAGTCTCGTACAACGCTGTGAGTGAGAAAGACTAAGTCAATCGATACACGTCTCTCTCACTGTCGTTGATTTTCGCAGCGTCTAAAACAGCTGCAGGCTGAAGTCGTGCATCTCCTCAACGAAACGCACATATGTGTCGCAAGCACTAGAGGGTCGTTCACCTGGCGGCTGCAGGCGTCACAGGGTGAAGCGCACGATCTCGTTGACGGGTGCATTTGGCGAGAAGTGCAAACCATCGCCATGCCTTCAGGCAAAAAACGAATGAAAAAAAAATTGGTTGCTGGGGAGGAGGAGGAAGAACAGGAAGAAGTGAAGGGTAGTTGGGCGGGCTTATGGGTGGGGCTTATTCCAGGGCTCCACTGGCTTGAGCTGCCCTGCGGACCTGTTGTATGAGGGCCCGTTGGTCCTCCAGGTTATTACTGGTCAGCAGCGCCTCCCACCGCTCAAAAGACGTGTTTGCCGTCTGTAGAGTGTTTGGTTTGGCCCCACATCCCCACGAAATGTGGAAGAGTGTAGGGCGGGCCTGACACCAGGGACAGATGTCGGAGTATAATATTGGAAAGGAAATGGCGCAGTACGTCTCACGTCTCGGCGGACACCTGAACCGCGCCCATGGAAAATTGGTTTTGCGAAAAGGAAATGGCGCAGCAACTGTGTCAGATACCTCGGAAGAAGTGAAAGAAGAAAAAAGGGACTCAGAGAAGAAAGGAAGAAGAGGTGCCGTAGTGGAGGGCTCCGGAATAATTTCGACCTCCTGGGGATCTTTAACGTGCACTGACATCGCACAGCACACGGGCGCCTTTTGCGTTTCGCCTCCATCGAAACGCAGCCGCCGCAGAGCACACATTTCTCCAATGTTTCACAGGCAGTATTCACCTGACTTTGTAGCTCAGTTTGATGGCGGCGCCAGTAGGCTTCCCGCTCGTCAGCACGCAAGACAGGGTCAATTCTCTGCGGCGCCGACGACTCATGCTGCTGCGTGCGGCGGCAGTAGAGAGCTTCCGGATCCATTTACTCCTCTTATGACACCTTTAAAATCGACCACACGATGGCTCTGGGGTCGCCTGAACTCTGAGTCTCACTATCTCATTTCTCTATCGAAATTTAAAGACCCAATTTTTTTCGGCCCAGCGGAAAGCTTGCAGCCTAAAGTGCTGGATACCGCGACGGTTTTGTTGGAGAGAGAGAGAAAGAAAAACTTTATTTGGTCCATTAAGTGTTTAGCGTTCGGTCTTCGTCTGCATCGC
Organism: Amblyomma americanum; assembly: GCF_052857255.1. NCBI lineage: Eukaryota > Metazoa > Arthropoda > Arachnida > Ixodida > Ixodidae > Amblyomma > Amblyomma americanum. The sequence continues at coordinate 18,537,678 of NC_135504.1, forward strand.
TGCAGACTCTTGACCTTCAAAGCAGGGTTGGGCCCCTAGTCCAGGGCTCCACTGAGTCGCGTTGCTTCGCTTGCGTGCTGCACCATTGCCCTTTGGGCGGCGAGCTCGCAGCTGGTGAGCCGGCTCTCCCACTGCTCCGCACTCGGGGTTTTGTGTTGGTGGAACGTGTAGTTTCGCTTTCACTCCCAGGTTATATGGCAAAGCGTGGGGGTTGCCCCGGACCACGGGCATGTGTTCCTATACTTCCCGCGGTAAAAAGACGAGCTCAGTATCCTCTTTAGTGCACTTTTAATCCCTTAATTAACGGCTTCATACCCTTAAGGCGTAGTTGATTTCACCGATCTTTGTATACGGAGCCTGCTTGACCTTGAAAACCGAGCCTCGAACCGCAACCGCAGTGAAAACCGAAGTGATAGCGCACTTAATTCGCATTTGGACTAGTCGCGCGAAATCGCCCGCAATTTTTACACTTTAGCGTGCACAGTCCGCGGGCTATGTCCAGAAAACACGGTAATCCGAAGCCGTCCTCAGTACGGAGTCTCTCACTGCCCACGTGATGCTGCGGAGGGAATCAACAGATGATGCCCTCGCGCAATCACTGCTGCACTAACTCGGTCCGGTCAACAATGCTAACCAGTCAGCAGGTGTTGCCAAGAGCCGCATACAGTTGCCTGCAAAAGCTCACGAAACAAGAAAACCGCTAGAAAAATCTGAGTTTCTTTTGAGGCCTATGTACAGCCAGAAATATCGGTATTTTTTTTTAAACTATACTTCAAGGAAACTCGGCTATTTCTGACGGTTTCCGTATTTCCTGAGCTTTTAGGCATTCTGTAATGCAATCTACACCCTAAAGGGTATAATGCTAGCAATCTACACCCTAAAGGGTGTAATACTACCGTGCTACCCTTACAAGACACCCTGATTTTAGAGAAAAGTCTCGCCAACAAGCTAACTCCTCCTTCTGCACCCTGCTTGATTTTTTGGGGGCGTCATATGGGTGCAAATAGGCCCCTGTAAATGGCTGGGTGTAAGTGTGTTCCGGGTTTATTCTTCCACAGCTGCTGAGGAGGCAATAACACAAGGTGATGAACAAGTTCCCGGAATCTCGTGTTGTTTCTCCTGAAATTTCACGATATTGCATGATGCGAGTAAAAACGGCGTAAGAACAGCTCATCTACACGTCTGTCGTATTCTGGAATATTTTGTAGTCAACCATTATAGTTAAACTTTGTTTTAGAGCCTAAAAAAGAGGCAATTTTAGCCACAAGGTTGCTTTGAGTCTGCACCCATACGATCATAGATCAGCGAACTGAAAATTACCTTCTTTTTTCAGCGGCAAGGTCATTTGCAGTTTGCTGCGCTCTACGGACGTAGAGCAGCAAACTGAAAATTACCCTACCGTTAAAAATGCTATTTTTCGGGTTCCTTATCAAAATACTAACTTTCACAAATTTCCATTTGATTTATTATCATTCAGTAATGATATCATTGATTCATAACAAAAGAAAATTTGCTTATTCGCGGTAGCACGAGTTCGGCTCTCTCTTGCAGGGCGCCTAGATATGTTCCTTTCGCGTTTGGAAAACCTTGCAGGTCAGGGCGAATTTATGCTCCAAACTCTTGAATTTTTTTAACCCTTTTAAACAACGGCTGGCTTTGCTTTAGTAAATTTCTCGTTCTAGGGGGGGGGGGGGGGTGGCGGGGCGTTCAGAGAAACCGGCATGTACATCTGGTTGAAACAAATATATACCAATAAATTAGTGCTCAACACAGACACAGAACGTATTTTCAAACTGCTGCGTTTTACAACACGCACAAATTCGTTTCCCAGCGTACAGACACGCACCGAATAATCAAAGAGGCGGATCATCTAATTAAGATGACTTTTTAAAAATGTTTAATTAGGTGCTTTCTCAAGAAGACACATATAACATAGCGTTCGGCGCATGAAGGCGTCTATAAAACCAACAAAACGCACTGAGCACTTACCCTTTCGTTGGAAACACTGTTACCACTGATCATAGTCAACACGAAGAGGAAAACAGACTCTTTCGTAAAGAAACAAAGCAAAATAAAGGGACATGTGTGGCATTCTAAATACAGGTAAAGCCAATGCTCGCACTAGCAGCGAGGGGAAAAACCAAGCGACAACTCACTTTAAATTGCCGCTTGTGAGATATGTTTTAGGATGGCTGTGCTAGTACTTGAGGTTGGCGATATGTGCTCTACAACTCGTGCTTCGATGCCCGTGCAGGCCCGTTAAAAATAAGCCGACTACGCGAGAAGTGCATCCGTCTTCGGCACCGATTTGACGTCAGTCCGAATAAACAGCTGCGACTGGCGTTGCTGGCGCGCGCAGATAGTTCTTCGTTCCTTGGGCTGAATACGAGTGGTAGAGACTACAATCATCATTCAACGGAGACACAAGACGCGTTTCAGCTCCAAATGTCATCAGAATCACGCGCCGAAACACGTCGTCAGTGGTTCAGAGCATTCTATGCTCACAGAGATAAAACAACGAACCGTGGATTGATCGAATTCACCTTACCAGCTGCTGGGTTCCTTCCTAACGCAGCAGAGTGCAGCGTCCATGACAACCACCTAGCAACCACAGTGAGGAATTTTTTTTTTGCAGCAGTTTTTTTACTCTCTGCGCTAAAATAGAACCAACAAACAAGACGATTCAAACGCTACTATATACGAAACTCATGTTTTGGTTTCAGCCGTCGTTTTAAGAGTAAATTTACGCAAAATGTAGCGCCCTCTTCACACAGAAGCCATCAGAAGCAGTTTGTCTTCTTGTGGTTTTGGTTGGCCAATCACAACCGTTCCTTTAATCTGACATGGCCGCCGTGCCTTTTCTCGGCTGTATCTAACATGAAATGGCTACCTTTCGGAGGCCGTTTATTCGCTAATTGCACGTCTGTCCGACTCCACGACGTCGTCATATACACGGCGAGACCTTCATCTGTTATGGTGAACCATCGGTGAAGGAAGGAAAACTCGAGCGACGACCATGTTTCGCAACAAAGGCTGGTTCTCCGGCGGCCTGTGGAAACCGAAAAACCCGCACTCGCTGGAGCACCTCAAGTGAGTTTCGTCTCGCACGGTGCCGCAGAAAAAAAAAGGAAGGAATATTTGTTTTTAAGGCTATACTCGACAGCGCATACGCTATTTGAGCATAAACAGTGCTTGACTCCTTCGATAAAAAACTGTCACGGTGTTTATAGAACGCCTCTAGTGCAGGAAACTCGGGCGAAAAAGCAGGTGTGTCAGTCGGGAGCGCAGTGTCTTCTGCGTTTCTGGCTGACGTTATTTCATTTGTACTCGCGCACGTTAATGTTATTTCGTTGTCGGTTACTCCGTGACCTGTGTCATGGAGTTCGCAGATGCTAATACGTTGGAACCTTGCTCTTTTTGGCGAGCTGTTTGCGTCTCGACCTACGCGCCGTTTGATCTTCGAGGCCGACCGCGTAGTGAAGTGGGTGTTGCCTGCCACAGTTGCTGCTTACACGTAAACAATCTGATTTTTGCAAGCCTTCGTCCCTCAAGTCTGCGCGCTCACCGCTACCCGGCCTCAGTCCCTGAACGTGGGATGCGCAACCGCGCATACGCCGCAGCGAACGTAATTAGCGTGTGTTGCAATGCTTTTTGTGCGAGAAAGTGGGCTGCAAGGTAGTTTCACCTTCCGCGCTGGCAAGCCGCCGGGGCTTTGCCCCCGCGCCAGAATGTTTTTGTTTGGCGTTGATTCACTCTTCTCGTTTGAATCGCGTGCTTCGGGGCGAAACTGACCTTTGACATGCGCCACTGCAGGCTGCGATGCGTAGACCTTTGTGTGACATGGTCGTGCTTATCTGCATTCCCGTTCTGATGGCGATTAGCGTGCACAGAGCGAGGGAGAGAGCCCCTGATTATCGTTTGTGACGGGAAGCGGAATTCCTGCGCGATCTGCGGTGCGCATGCCTTTCCATGTTGCTAGTGGCGGATCTATGTGTGGAGCCATGAATGTCTTGTGTTGCTGGGTTCTCTCCGAGTGGCGCATTTACCGGTGTCTTTTGACAACACTGGAAACTGAAGTGCTTTTTCATAGTGCCGATACAGGAACCACTAACCCGTGACTGATCATTAAACTTAGTGTCCGTGATGTTATACTCTTCATTAGTTCTTCTACACATTTCTAATTGCATCTAGCTGTGTGGTATTGCAGAATTCATTTGGTCCTATGTTAGCCTATGTGGGTCTGGTATAACAGTGCAGATAGAGTCTCCTCAGCGCGGTAGCATCAGTAGCACTGCTCGAGCTGGAAATGGTAGCCTTCGTGCATGCATGCAATTATCAGCCTCTGTAGTGATGACCCTGAATGTTCCTGTGTTATGTCTGAAAGGTTAGCTTTGCATTGTGCTGTATGTATACGTACCATATGAGGAGTGGTGCAGCGACTGTAGTTGTTTATTCAGTAACCTTCTGTATGTGTGCAGCCATGCATGTCCCACTGTGAGTCAAGGATGCTTGCAAAGTGCTGTCTCTTACCTGGCACTGTCAGATTATTGATCCTTGTTATGTGTGCTGTAATTTGCCTGGTGTGTGTTTTGGTGTGTGCATATACAAATTACTCAGTACTAATTTTAAGCCATTGGTTTCATTTCCATGTTGGTGGGGGGGTATGTGTCATCTTGACTATTGGAATGAAGCAAAAGCATGTGTAAACATGAATGAGCCCAGCATATTTGTGAACCGGGGTAGCACCTCATGAATAAAGTGATGTCACAGCATATGCGAGCAAATCTCGGGAACATTCTTTATGATGGGGAGTAAAAATAAATAGGAAAAATAGCTTTACTGCCTTCACCATCTGCGACACAACAGGCTAGTCTTGGGAACAGTGTAAAGCCATAGCACTCACATGTAGTAATATTGATACTGTGGTCATTTGCAAAAACTGGAGGGGACACTTAAACTCCGCGCAAGGATCAAACCGCAAAAATCTTGAAAAAAAATTGAATTTTATAAAACGTTAGATTTGGTATCTGTAATGTCTTCTTAATGACATCCCAAAAATTTATCTCTGAAAACGGCCCAGAACTGACTTTAAAAATGTTTTGCGACCACAGGTAGCAAAAAAGCGGCTGCTTGTGCAACTTCAGTGCCAGTGGAGAGGAGAGCTAGTCGAAAAATGAGTATTGCCGAACTGATTGCTGCAGAACAATACAGATATGAAATAACTGTAATATTCTTTACCCGGGCATATCGTAAATATAAATGCCTTAACAGCTGTCACTGAAATACCGCAGCGATGGCCTAGTGGTCCGAGCATCCGCCTTACATGCGGGAGGGGCAGGGCTCAATCCCCAGTGCCACCAGGTGCCCACCAGTGATACAATGGGTACAAGCTTTCCCCTGGTCTGGTGCTCGGCTTATGTAGGGTGAAATGCTTAGAAAATGGGTCTTTGACCCCACCTTTAGGAGGAGAAAATACCTTGTACCATGGCGCTCTTTGGCCACAGATGCCTTTGTGCCATAAAAATTCGTCATCATCATAGGCTGTCGCTGAAACTCTGGTAACCATCCTGTCATTTTTTAGTTACTGTTTTTACTCTGCAACTACTTTGACGTGAATGTAATGAGTGCATTATGCAATCATGGATATACTGAGCTGTTAAGAAAAACATTAGGCGGATAAAGATATGAGGAGAATGTCACTGCATCGATCATTCTGAAGGTATATACTGATATACTGAAAGTATATCAGTGAAATTTTCTATTTAGGCATTCAGTGCGCTTTTCAAAACAACTGCTAAATTTCATCGCTCTGTGCTTAAAAAACAAGAAGTTGCTGCTGTGTAAAGCTGTGTCCCCCCTAAGACGCGATAGCGTTAGGGATTATTGCCCATATATGTGGAATTTGTCATTCTTTACTTTGCATCTGTAGATCCCTAGCAGTCCTCATACTACTCCTGTTGCAGCAGTTAAGTGATGCGCCACTGCCCTGCAATGGCAGGTGCTGCCACCAACGCAGCTTGTGAGAGCGAGGTTGCTCTTCACGAGCTAGCAACCATTAATTGACTTTCACTTGCCACAGTAGGCAGTTTGCTCACAATTCAGTGGGCAGGTTCTGATGACGTCGCAAGGTCACATGACCTAGTTGGCTCACTTGCTCCTTATGTTGCTCTTGTGGGGATATTTTGCGAGTTTTTCGGTCATGGCCAACGACGCTGATGCCGGCTTTTCTGTGACTCAGAGTCTTTAATACTGTCATGTTTGTAGCTGCCTGTAACTTAGCACAGTCTTTACCATCAGTTGTAGAAACTTCATGCTTCATGTCCGTAGTGCTTTTTTCTTTTTGGTGCTTGCCTAACACTGACAGACTCAGCACTGATGCAAAAGTTTAGATATTTGTCATGGCTGGCATACATGAGTAGTTTATGCAAAAATTTTTTGTGTGCATATTTTCCTGTAGTGGCAGGAACCTAGATGTTTCATTACAGGATTTTCCGACAAAATTGCAAGTGCTTGACACCTTTATATTTGGCAGCACGTTCGCTGTGTTGTATGTCACCGGTTGGTCACGTCATTTACTTATGCTGTGCAGCCACGACTACTGCGTCACATGATGAAATTGTGGGACAGTTTATTGTGAGGTCCTCCTTGTTAGGCCTCGCAATGAAATCTGACCAGTGGCTTCCTCACGTGACCCAGTATTTGTGGCCACAGAGCGTAAATGACTTGACCCACCGTTGACCCACGATGCAGTGAACGTGTTAAAAGCCAGGAACCTTGGAGAATGTAGTAGCACGTTGTGGCTTACAAAAACAGATTTGAAGTGCAAACCCAGTGCAAGGGGCCACACAGTGCAAGAGTCGTGGAGTGCAAGTTGAGACAGGTGAATGAGGGGAGCTATCTTTGTCAGCGTACCTGTTTTTGTCTAGGGTTTGACAGAGATAGGTCTGCCATCGAACGGTCCCCCCCCCGCCCTGCGCACTTTCGCCTTTGTGACACTGTTACCTCAGCTCAAGCATGGAAAAAAAAAAAAGACATGCAGAGTGTGCAAGGGAAAATGGGCAAGTGATAAGTTTAGAAATAAAAAACATCAAAGCAAAAATTGAATTTTTAGGTACTTGAAGAAAACATTTTACTGTGTTGAGGCACCAGAAATGTAAAAGGAGATTTTTTTTTGGTTGTCTGTTGAGGTATTTTATTTGTGCCCTCGCCTATCCGCATGTAATTTCATGGCATTGTTTGTGAACATGTGCAAATAATGGCCTTCCGTTGCAAGAGTGTATTTGGAAAGTGTGGTTGGGCATACGTGTCATCACCTAAACATGAAAGGTTCAGAGTCTTGTTGTTACTTTTGCAAGCATACCCTTTTGAGTGAATGCTCTCTTATTTTGGTGCTCTAGCACTAACTCCCCCACTCACCGATTTCACTGCTGTCTCTGTCTGGCCACTGGATTGTTAGCAAACTGCCCACCATGGTAGGTGCCAGTTGAATTAAAGGTTGTTAATGAAATGTATTCGAGAAGAGTAACCTGGGTGTTACAAGCCCCACCGGTGGCAGCGCCTGCCATTGCAGGGCAGTGGCGCATCGCATAACCGCTGCACCACTGCGTCATTAGTGGATTGAGGACACCCTGTCATCTATGAAATCGAAGTAGAGAATGACCAATTCCGCATTAACCCAATAACCTGCTTGGCCTTGAAAACCGAGCCTTGAACCGAAACCCAAGTGAAAACCTAAGTCAAATTTGGTCTAACCGTGCTAAATCGTTCGTCTTTTTTTCTTTCCTCAGGTACTTGTACCACCTGCTGTCAAAGAACCAGACGGTCACCGAGCAAAACAAGGGTATTCTGGTGGAGACACTCCGCTCTATTGCTGAGATTCTCATCTGGGGAGACCAGAATGACAGCACTGTGTTCGAGTGAGTGTGGCACTGGGTGCTGGTTGGCCTGCACCTTGCCAGTTTGGAGAGTTGTTATGGTTCTTCATCTGCAGGGCCGCGTCTTTGCCTCAAAGTGTTAACGTCTCAGTGTACGCTGCTGCATACTCCTGCTCACATGATGCACAAGTACAGGTAGCATAAAAGGAAATATCTAAATATCATGCACTGCAGTTGCTTTCGGAGCAAATCAGAAAAGCGTGATTTCTTTTTCTCTGGGTAGTGTTTCTTGGTACAGATGAACCCCATAATCATTTCTTTGTTCAATATGTAAGTAAAAAAATTTGGAGGTGGCTTAAGCTTCGTCTTTAAGAGTGATTGCTGAGGAGTACAGGGGGGCGTTCGGCGATGGCCCATTGGACAATTTAAGGAAAGGACGCCTGTCTTACATATCTCGGTGGACACTGGAACCTGTGCTTTAAGGGAAGGAAAATGAAATGAACAATTGCTTTTAAGGAAAGGAAATGACGCCTGTCACATTTCTCACTGGACACCGGGATCGCGCTGTAAGGAAAGGAAAATCGATTGATCAATCAATTAATTAATTCATCAATCCATCCGTCAATCAATCAATCCTTAACGCTGTTGCGTTAACTACCACGATGCGCCACTTTTCGCTCTCGGCCAAAAACGCTGACGCCGACGACACCGGCTTTTCTGTGACACGAGCTCCTTAACACTGTCGCGTTAAGAAAAAGCATAGTTATTGAAGGTTTCTTTTTTATGGGTTTGCTACAGGCACTCTATTAAGGGTCAACTGGGCTTCGTTGAGTTGTTTAACTGCACTTAACCTATCGGAAGATCGAGTACATAAAACTTGATTTTTGTTGAATTGTACATAAACGTTACACAGATGTTAAATAGCAGTTTCAGTGTTGGCTTTCATGACTGGCCCAGTGTGAATGGAAAAATCACTGTTGTCTGTAAGCTAGCCCTTTCAAAAACAAGACCCACCAGCCCACTGGGCCATCGCTCCCCTCTGCTGGAAATTCATGGAAAAGTACTGCGTAGAGTAGTAGGAGCAGGAAGGTTTTTTATGTGTATTTCAGGCTGGTGGCGACACCAGCCTAGTTGTGTAGATGGGCTTTTGCTGTCATGGCTGGATTTGCAGATTACGGCTATCTTTTCTAATCACAAATGTAATGCTGTCTTTGATGTAGAGTAATAGTAATAACACTGCAGTAGTGATATCAATTTTGTACTTCATTTTGGGTGGAGAAGGCAAGTATTTACAGTGAATTTGTTTTCAAGCTAAACAGAGTGGAAAAGTGTAACATCCATTCCAAGCTAGGGAGAAAATAAGCAAGAGACTTACACTGGGCAATTTATTAGAGAAATTTTGAGGAAGTTATTAGGGCCATACCAAATGGATAAGCGGTATTTTGTTGTAGTTTATGGGGGGCCTGCTACTACTCTTGACCTGAGGATAATTACCGCTGTCCCATATGATGTGCATTGATGCTAGGTGGTGAGGTACTTTTGCATGAAGGAGACTTACACTGGGCAATTTATTAGAGAAATTTTGAGGAAGTTATTAGGGCCATACCAAATGGATAAGCGGTATTTTGTTGTAGTTTATGGGGGGCCTGCTACTACTCTTGACCTGAGGATAATTACCGCTGTCCCATATGATGTGCATTGATGCTAGGTGGTGAGGTACTTTTGCATGAAGAGCACGTCCTTAAACTCCCTGGTTTGATGGGAAACATAAAGTAAGCTCGAAACATGAGGTGGAAAAGTGTGATGGAAAATTCGCTGAGAATGAAATGCTAGTTCGCTGTTCGTCAACACACGTGCTCTTTAATGCTACATGTCGCCCATACTTAATTTCTTCTGTATGCCTTCATATCTTCTGTCTCACGGCAGCCCAGGCAGGAGCGGCCTTCAAGGGTCGATTGCTATTCATTCGAGCGCAGCTTATCTTTGTGGCTAAGATATCAATTGGCCGAAACGGATGAGGGACTCACGATAAACTTTTCGTGATAATTGTTCCCCTTTACGTAGTAAGTGCAAGAGCAAGGCTGCCTATTATCTTTCCGAGTGCTCGTCGACTGGTTTGCAATAGGGCTCTTGAGTGAAGTGTGTTGTGTTCCCGAAGAACACAATGATAAATCCTGTACAGTTTGCGCATGCTGCATGGCAGCCTATGTGTAAGTGCAACTTCCACACTCGCCATTCCAAAACATTCCTATGGGGCACTTGTGGTAATACAGGACCTACTATGCCCGCTGCTATGGATGAGGGTGGCGGTAGTGAATGCTCTTATGGTTCGGTTACATTACACATAAATACCCCTGAAAACAGAAGATTGGATAGCCGTCGCCGTAGCTCAGTTGGTAGAGCACCGGACGTGAAATTCGGAGGTCATGGGTTTGGATCCGACTGGCGGCATGTGGTTGTTTTTTCTTCTGCTTTTTAATCAGTTATCTTTAATCAGTAAAATAATTACGCCATTAATCTTCATTTGATCAGCACCACAAATGAAAAAAGTAAGACATCCCTATGCTCCTTGGTTTGGGTGACTATTGACTTCCATCTTGTGCAACTTAACTTGTCTCACCTGTTCTCTTATCATCAGCATGATTTCCTGAAATGTGTTTGCAGTAGAGCATACCCGTAATAGGCTGTAGCTATTACATGATTGAAAACTAAACATTTTGACAGATTTGCCTGTCTAGTTGGGTTAGAAGACTTGTAATGAACTGCACATCTCCAACCAAACATCTTAACTTTAACCCAACGTTTCGAAGCAGGCTCGCCTCCTTCATCAGGGGTGACTGAGGGCAGTAGCCAGCGTCTTTTAAGTGTGGAGGTGAGGGGGGGGTCAAAGGAAAGACAGCTATGACGCAAAAGCCGCGGGGGAGGGGGTTTAGGCTGTTAGTCATGCTGGCGCACTGCAGGGAGGTGGTGAATGGCGACTTTTTTCTTGAGTTGAAGAGCAAAGTCCCTGAGCATATACTGGGGCCAGGTTTCTTTTTATGCGGTTGATATTGTTCGGGATGGTTTGGATATGCCAGGATTCAAGGACCCTTTTACAAATTACCACAAAAGGCTCCTTCTTCGAAACGTTGCGTTAAAGTTAAAATTTTTGGTTGAAGATGTGCAGTTCAGTATAAGCTATTACATGAGCACTGGATCTTTAATAAACATATGAAATGCTTCTTTGCAAACTTTATTTCTGCCTTTTTTTTCTTGATAACGCCCTTCAGTATGGACGCACAAGGCAAAATGTTTGCATAAGTCATTTTTAGTTCTTCCTGTGGGTGCTGTAATTAATCCCCTCTGTTGCACGTATTTTAATATGGCTGTATCAAGTGTGAATGTATTTTTCAGCCATCGTCTGGGGCACATAATTATTGTATTGTTAAAAAATGTTTTTGTAATCAATTTATTGTTCAACATGGATTTACTATCAGAGTCAAAGGAAATACTAACAAAACAAATGCAATGGGATTATTTCTTATGCACATAAATTTTGTAGTTCTGTGATCCTGTGTGACCTATGTGTAATGTGATCCAGTGCAGTGCTGCATTTACAACTTCTATTTGTTTTGAAGAGCTCTTGTCGAATGCTGTTCTAAGACGTCCCTTAACCTGCATGCTGAATGCCACTCAGGCATGGTTGCCGTTTCCTTTTGCTCCAGTTATCTGTATTTGGAAGGTAGTGGGAAGACAGAAAAGACCGTAGTTTAGGTAGAATTAATACTAGCACATTTGATATTCACTTAATGGAGCAAGCATGTATCTTTTTCCTAGGAGTTATCATTTTTGCATTTCTCGTTTTGCATTGCAGTTATGCTGTTTGTGTTTTGAAAATTCGATGCTCACAGTACACACATGCAGCGATAGTAAATGCAGTGACATAAAATTTATCTCGCATAAAAACATTGTAATAACCTTCATCCTAAAATATGAGTTCAGTTCACTATGAGTGTCCTGCAATAAGTGCACTAAGATACAATTGTAATTAAGTTCCAGAGAGGTCTTTTTGTGAGAGGTGAGCTTTGTGTATATCCTGCTAGGGAAATACAATGCTCTGCTTTTTGGGCCTTTGATCTCCATGGAGTTTGTAGTGTTCATGCAGCTGTGAGCTTTCTTTTTTTATATTTCTGTTGCAACCATGCACTTGTATACAGTCATGCATCTGTGCCCCTTTTGCCACCTGGTTGTTATGGCAGCGTGCAGCTGAAATTGACACAAGAGGCGCAAAAATCTCGCATCAACAGTGCTGCTTTTCTTTTTTTTTAATGAGTGGGGGAGATTCGAGCTAATAGCTTATGTCAGCTTAAAGGATGGATTTTTTTCCTTTTTGTCTTTTTTTACTTTGTGACCATGTTGGCACAGAGGTTTGTAATGTTCATTTGTTTGTGCTTGGAGCTGCTGGCAGCACATGGCTTTGTCACTTTGAGTGGGATGCAAAATGCAGCCAGATTTAGTATCTGGAATTGTTGCACCTGCTGCAACTGCTTCTGCGTTGTTCGAGATTGTAATAGGTAGTTTCTCTGCCTTATTGCGAAAGTTCTTTGTCAGCTTTAAATTGAGCATGGCCGAGCGCGGCAGTGATTCGGTTCCTGGATGACTGTCGGGCACACATTGCTTTTGCCGCTGCCGAGTTGTTCAGTTATTTGTGGGCGTAAGTCACCCCAATTAAGAGCTTGCTTCAGTGCTGTGTGCTAGTTTGATCATCAATTGTCCACAGGGTTGTCATCATATGGACATATAAACATTTTTGTTGTTTCAGGGGCTGCCTTAAGTTTTGTTATCCAGCTTGGTTGCTCAGTCTAAAAGGCAGCTCTGCGGCATAGGGATGCTAGGAAATAAGCAGCAACAGGCAGGCTTGAATTCTTTGTTTTTGTTTCTCTTATTAAGTTTGCTGCTCAGCAGGGTCTGTGGGGTCATGAGCTTGGACAGTACAGATACATTGAGAATGGGATTTTTTTCTTTTTCTCTGGTACCCGAGTGCAGAGGCAGACTAGTTTCGAGATAACTTTCGTTGCATAGTACCCGTGCTGTCTAAAAACCTTTGCATGACATTGAAAGAGAGGAGACGACTTCACGTCATCACAGCTGCCAGATGTCTTTTCTGCATTGAATAATTTGCTTGTCCATTTAATTGCACATGTAAGAATTCTATGTTGAAATTTCAGAAGGGTGGAATTCAAAAAATATTTAAACAATGTACTTTTGTATGTACTGAGACTGGGGAGCGCTACAATCAAGACAAGGGGACAACACAACACCACATAAGAACACCACGAGACACGAGCGCAAACTCTGTGTTGCAGGTTTTTTCTGTTGTATTGTAGGCTTTTTCTTCACAAGTATGATGCTTCAAGTTACCATGGATCTATAGAAATGAGGTTGTGTTGTTCGCGTGTCGGTTTTGTGAAGTTGAGTTGAAAGTTTGCGCTCGTGTCTCGTGGTGTTCTTATGTGGTGTTGTTCCCTTGTCTTGATTCTAGCGCTCCCCAGTCTCAGTATGTACGACCAACTAGCCCCCTACAAAGCCTTACTGACATTTGTATGGACTGTACCTACAATGCATATCTATCAAGTAAAAGTATTGAATGTGTTGCTAAAGGCCATTTGCCACTCTTCATTGGCTCTTCTCCTCTGTGCTGTGTGGCGTCATGTTCATGTGCTAGGTTGTTTTTTTTTCCTTGCGGTCATCTACATTGCAAATTTTCAGTTCTACCTCAGGTCTACTGTGCAACTTTATCTCACACTAACTATTGTAACCACCCTGCTAAGATCTTCTAGTAAGACTGCTATATCTATCAGCAAATTCATTGATTAAAATTACAGAGAGCTGGTGAGTGAGGGAATGATAAAAACATGGTCTTGTTACTTGGAGGCTGTTGTTTAATTTGATAAGCTGCAGTAGAACGAGGATAATACAAATTAAATCGTGACATCGTTGATCCTTGTCCGCGATTGACATGCCTTTAACAGCTGCATGTTGGTTTTGTCCGCAGCTTCTTCTTGGAGAAGAACATGCTGTCCTTCTTTCTCAAGATCATGAAGCAGAAGTGTGGCCGCTACGTGTGTGTCCAGCTTCTACAGACACTGAACATCCTCTTTGAGAACATACGCAACGAGACATCACTCTGTGAGCATCCTACATTCTGTCTCTTTCTCATTGTTTGCTCAGCGCAAATTAATGAAGACCAGAGAAGAGAAAAACATGACATCACAAGCTTTCAGTTTGAACAAGTTAGACATCGCACCTCAAAATAAGTTGAGGCGCGAGGGAAAAAGAAAAGGATGGAAAAAAAAAGGGACACATGGACTAAGTCTACCACAGTCATCACGTGGAAGTCGTCAACTCTAGGAGCCTGCACAAAGTTGTTGAAAGGAGTCTTTCCTGGTGTTGTGATTCTATCCTGTGCTCCTTGTTCATTTTCGCACTGTTTCTGTACCAAGAATTACCAGTAAGTCTGTACTGTCATATTAACTCAGTAAATTAAATCTGTGTTCAGGGTTAAGCATTTTACATTTCACATTGCTTTTCCCCCTAATTTGGCAAAAACTTGGCTGACCTAGCCTACCGCAACAAGGGGAATCGTTTTGTGGCAAGGAACTGCAATTTGCTGGTAATTCCTCATTTGGATGTCGTCATTAAAGCTTAGCGGTAAAATTTTTGTTCATTGAGGCTAGTGCTTCTAACAAATGTGTCGCCTTTGATTTAAATGCATCCTGTTGTGTTACAGGCTTTTTCTTTGCAAGTATGATGCTTCAAGTTACCACGGATGTATGGAAATGAGGTTGTGTTGTTGGTGTGTCGGTTTTGCGAATATATTTTATTCTTGACCTGTAACCATTGCTTCCACAGTGGTGGCCTAGTGGTTTGGGCGCCCGCATTGTATTTGGTAGGTGCAGGGTTCCGCCGGGTGCCCACTGGTGATACAGTGGGTATAAGGTTTTCCCCGGCCCAGTGCTCGGTTTCTTTGGGATGAAATGCTTGGAAAATGGATCTGACCACACCTACCTTACATATACAAAAATACCTTGTGCTCTTTGGACAAAGCTGCTGTTGGGTCATAAAGACTCATCATTGTCATATAGCCATTATTCGACAGTTTATGATCGCTTGTTACCTGAAAACTACAGTTAGGAGGTTTCTTAGTGAGCCCTAATAGTACCAAAAAAGACCAGGATAGAGCTTGTGCACTGATTAGTTGTAAACAAAATTAAGGGGACACTCAAGATCTGCCTTAAGTATATGACGTGACAGTGTGAATGGTTATATGTTACTTTCCTTATTAATTAGTACCTATTTTAATTACATGCACTAATTACCATACATCAGTAGACCACGTGATACACCACAGGATCCAAAGTTCTTCCTTTAGCCAAGTCGAACAAATGGGCTTCGGTGGCCTAGCGGTAGCTTGTCAATGGTCATGGGTTCGATTCCCATCTAATTACCCACACTTTCTTTTCAGTGAAATTAATTTACTTTATTTATATGTCATAATGACATTTCAGTCGTGGTATGATTTCATAGTCCCAATTTAACTTTTTTTTTTTCCCCACTCCACAGCTCAACATGTGAAATCACAGCAGTCTCGATCAATCCTGAATTAGTGTGACAATGCGCACGGCTTTTCCTCTGAACGTCTGCTCTAACGCTGAAGCGTTAAGACTAGCATCTATTTGTTATTTCAATCTGTGCTCTTTTGGCATATAGTACAGGCCACTGCGCCACTGTCATTAGTTGAATTAGCAAGGACTTGTGCAAAATTGTGCACTTTTTCGATTGTGACCTTAGTTATGCTTCTGTTCTGTAACCCTACTTGAAAGTGTGTTAAAATAAAATATAGGATGTGTGGTGCATTTCATGCAGTGGCTCATTCTTTGTACTTTGCTACTGGCAGCTTGGCTCCTTTTTTCAACTTTGCACAGCACTGCGGAGTGAATTGTGCTGAGCCTTGTTGAAGGAAAATTTTTTTTTCCTTATATTGTTATGTACAAAGAGCTTCATACTTTTTGCTCACTTCAGATTATCTTCTGTCCAACAACCATGTGAACTCCATCATTGTACACAAGTTCGACTTCTCGGACGAAGAGGTAAGTGCACAGAGTTTGGAAAACAAGCACTTTTGTCTTGTTTTTCGTCCTCATTACTTTTGTTGGGTTACTGTCATTGTGTGTTTTGTGGTGAAGAAAATTAACAACCTATACATTAAACTGTATTACATGTACTAAGGATGACGACGTGTGTGTTATAACTGAGCAGGCAACACTGCGAAGGCTGCGGAAGTAGTGTGTCTGCGAAACCGTATTACACTGCAACCTATCATTCATTCATCTCGAAGCCCTGGTGAGTGTTTGAAGGAAAACAAAGGGCAGTACAAAACGAAGTGGTAGAGCTGAAAATCACGGTTGCAGCTGTGAGGCGCTCAGTGTTGGGCCCTCTGGCTACAGTTTTCACCGAGTGTGAGCCACTTCTTAGGGACAGATGGAGTGAGAGCGATTTGCCCTGCCAGCAGCATATCATGCGGCCACATGTCACTCTTACTTCTCGAAGTCTTGATACGTCATGGGAAGGAAATGTGGCAAGAGGTAACACGAACGAAGTGCAGGTGGTTGCCGATCATGATGCCTGAGATTTTCCACCAAGAACTATGCCTTTGTTGGCTTTGGTTCTATGGTGAGCTGCATTTTGGACTTGGACTTAGCCTGCAGGAACAGGCGTGCCAGCTTTGGCAGTGTTGACTTCTGGGTATGAAACGAAGTATAGGTGCGACTTTCACATGCTCTGGAGTGTTCATTCCTTGTACTACGTTATGTTTAAAAAATAAGTCAAGACAGCTTTGTGCGGCCATCTGTGGGCTGGCTTTTTCCTTTTTTAACTCTTTGCAGGTGATGGCATACTACATATCCTTCTTGAAGACCCTCTCTCTCAAGCTCAACAATCACACCATTCACTTTTTCTACAACGAGGTGAGCAAAAAGTGTCTCTTGGTTGCACATGCAATGAATGTAGCCACGCTGGGCTGAGTCCTCTGAGGTGCAAGCCTCCATTTGAGGTTTGAGGCAACACCGTCATTCGTTCGTATTTCTTTACTCATTGTCTTGTCACATTGCATCTGGTAAAAATCACATTAGGTATATGAACAGCTATTTAATGGGTTGAGTTACCAGATGGCAGAGGAATGTCAGCACAACAAAGCCATGGCCAAAGCAGATCTTCAACATCCTTTAAGAGCGTGACCTCCTCTAAGAGCATGAATGTCCCATGTGAGCTGCGTTACTAGAAGCCGCCGCTGAGCAATCGTGTTTGCAGGTGCGGTAGTACGAACCCACATTTGCTTCATGAAGCATTGCAGTCGGGAGGACACAGCTTAGATATGTTAACACAAAGGCAGAAAAATAAACACAAAGTGGCAGGTATGCAAACATTGTATACTGTATTTTAATATACTACAAAAAAAAAATGCAGGTGCTACAATAATGTCTGGGAACAAAACAAACATCCACATACACATGCAAACACACTCGGACAAAAAGAAAGGACTTTATAAATTCTGTACTTCACATGGTTTCAGCTTTGTGTGATTGGAAACATTGAAACTGAGACCAGCAATCCAGCAAGATCGGACTTCTTCCTTGGTGAAGTACAGAAGAAGTGCAAAAGCTGCTAACAAAATATTAAGTGGTCACTGAATCAAACATCTGTAAAGCCGTTGAACAATTTCACCTACTTATAACCCCTCTTTTCGCAGTAAATTTTTTTTTTTTTCCAAAATGGCACCAAAATCTTACTTTACACTCGTGCTGCCATCTGTTGGCAAAACAAAAATTGCTTTGGGTGAGCCGTAATTACTTTAAATAGGACACAGAATTTCAGAAAATGCATGATAAGGTGGACTCGTCATGAGCCAGAAATGATATTCTGCTAATGACGAGCCTGGCTTGCCAAGTCTACCAGGGGTGTAAAGGCACATGTAATGTAAGTTAACTGTGCTTGAATTTGAACGTCAGATGTAATGAGCCATCATTGCTTACCTAATTTATTTCACGAATTGTGTTGGGCCGCGGTGGCTGAGTGGTTATGGCACTCGACTGCTGGCCCGAAAGACGCAGGTTCGATCCTGGCCGCGGCGGTCGGAATTCGATGGAGGCGACATTCTAGAGGCCCGTGTTCTGTGCGATGTCAGTGCACGTTAAAGATTCCCAAGTGGTCGAAATTTCTGGAGTCCTTCACTACGGCGTCCCTCATAGCCTGAGTCGCTTTGGGATGTTAAACCCCCATAACCCAAACCAAACCGAATTGAGTTGGCTAGAACGAAGCTGACATGTATTCTTTTTTTAGATGTGATGTGGCGACAACTGGGTCTGTGGCTGCTTTTGTGCTTAATTTGAGAAGGTGTTCAAGGGATGAGTGCTCTGTCTGGAGTATACGTAAATAAATAAAAACAGGGCTTATTAGTGCAAGTTGTGAATTAGAGTTGAAGGCAGACTAAAACGAGGTGCCAGTCTGCCTGGTCTGTCAAAATGCACCTGCATTCAGCATACCTCTTGTTGTTTTGTTTTTGAAAGTTCGAATTCTCTTTCGTATTGTAGCCCAGCCTTAATGATCTTGTCACAGCTGTATGCTCTCAGGCGTGTGTGCATCCATAGGCTAAGCTTTTTCTTTTTTCCATGCCTGACTCTTGTTTCCATCTGCCTGCTCTCCGTCTCGTATTTCGTGAACCAATTCTGAGGACTGAAGCCTGCTGTTCCTGTCAAGTGCTTTGATTTGCTTTCACTTATTTTATGATTGGTTTCCTTTCTTTTTGTATTATTCATTGCATGGTTGTTTGCGGAAAGTGGGACAGCACAGAAGACGCCATGGAAAACTTGGACTCGCAGCCCCTGACGTGTACTGTGTGTACTGTGTAGTATAGGATGCGTGTGCTTGTGTGTGCGTGCAGTTGTATGAATGTACTTGCGTGTGTGTGAAATTTCTAAAAAAAAAAATAAGGTGGAAAAAACTAGTGAAGGCAATAGATCAGGCTGCTTATGAAGCATACTGACATGAGCTAAAAGAGAACTGTCAAACTTTTACTTACATTCCAACTGAGAATCAGTCTTTATCAGAGTCTTTGACAAAAGTCCTGTCCCAAGTTGAAATGTTAGTACTAGAACCTTGCCTTTTTCTCACATATTAGTCTACGTCTCAAGTGCATGCATGTACGGCCTTGCTTAGTATGACCTGCAACATGGAAGACATGGTCCGAGCTTCGTTCGTGAAATAAAGGTAGCTGGGTAATGTGGAAAAGTGTCAGTCATTGGTCGTCAAGGAGGAACAACAGTTGCACCTGAACGAAATTCAGTGAAGACTGACTGGGTTGCATAGTGTAAGTGAATCTACCTATAAAATATGTCGATAAGAGGTTGCATCTGACTCGCCTCGCCGAAAACTGTTGATAACAAGTCTATAGGTGTGGACTAACGGACGTCTGGCGTCTAGTTGCCAATAAAAAGGTAACATTTTCTGCAATGCCTATCACTACGACTTCAACTGCTATGAAATGCGGATTGCACAGACGTTACTGCTGGTGTTTGCAGGTCATACTGATTGCAACTGTATATATATATTTGTGTGTGTGTGTAGATCCAGGATCTATGTACAATTCAGCATGCCAGGGACCATCCATTTAATTTTCAGTCTCCAACGTTGCTTTCACATCAGCTGTTTTTCACTTGAAAAAAGCATTATGATGCTTGTTTTTGTGGGAGAGGTAGTCGGCACAGTTACGGCTGGTTTGGGTTCATGTGAAGTAATCACTTAAAGCAGTATAGACACCTAGATTTTGAGTGCGTGTTTTCTTGTTTGTAATGATGCATAAGGCATGATTATACATAATTACCACCTTTTATTCTACTACGACGGCTGAATAATTTATAATCGCATTTCTTTGTCGTGCTGTTTTGGTTTCAACAGCCGAATGAGGAGTGTGACATCAACGCGTACTTACAGGCCATATGAAACATGAAAAAACTGCAATATAATCGCTACTTCCACATTCGTTGTCATTCCAGCTCTTGAGAAAGGCTGGCTTCAGCACTGCAGTAAATTAAAATGATGAAGCAGAGATTGTATGGATGTTTTTCTATGCCTCACGGGACACAAAAGCACTCTGACGTCACAACCATCATTCGGCTGTTGAAACTGAAACCGAAACAGCACGACAAAAAAAAATTCGATTATAAATTATTTAATGGTTGTAGGCGAATATCACGTGGTGATTCATGCATAGGTAATGTCCTCCGCATCATTGTAAAAAAGAAAACGTGCCAACAAAATTAGGTATCTATACTCCTTTAATTTTTTGATGTCCCCTGCTAACAGATTTAGCAGGTCACTTTCAGATAATTGTCAGGAGCTGAATACACTGAATTTACATACACACTTTGGAGAGATCTAGTACACAGCTGAGTAGCATTGATGATGCATTTTGCCACATATCCTAGGAAATGATTGTAAGGACTAAAGGTGCACTGGATACTAAGTTGTTCCTCCCTAAACGGCAATCGTGTATAATTATCTATGAACTAAATGGGATACCCACGTGCATTTAGGGAGTAATAAGGAATATGAAATAACATTAAGTGTTCCCTGTCCTGTCAGAGCACGCTGTACGTCCTGCACTGCACAGAACCATGTTTCGGCAGACTGGCATTTTTTTCTCGTAACAGCTTTGTCGCTCTCTTGTCTGCCTGTCCATCCATAGCACACCAACGACTTTCCTTTGTACACCGAGGCCATCAAGTTCTTCAACCACAACGAGAGCATGGTCCGCATTGCTGTCCGAACGCTCACCTTGAACGTCTTCAAAGGTGAGGGGGGACAGTGGCAGTTTTTACGAAACTTTTTATTTTCCTCTACTTGACATGGTGCAGACCCCCCAGCTGTAGTAGTCAGTCAGTGTAGTAGTCACTATTACCTGCAAGCCGTTTTCTACACATTCAAGATAGGTTGAAGGTCTTTTTCGTGTACATGTAAGCCTTATTAACAAAGAGAATTAGTCCAGATTGGCTATTCTCAGCTTTTACTTGTTGCTCAATGTTATCAATTTTTGTTAAGTTTCCAAAGTAACTGAACTTTCCATTCTCTCTGAGCTTATCTAACTCTCAATCTTTACCCTAATTTACAAATTTGAATTAAATACTGTTTGCTCAGTATTGAGCCTTATTGGTTGGTTTAAAAGTCTCTCAAGATGTTTGCCAGCTTTGGCTTGATGGAGAAATTGCAGAATTGAAGGCTGTGCATCAAGCAGTGAAAAGAAAATGATGCGGTTTCCTGTAATTCGACTTTGAGCTGTCAAGTTAGGTGAGGAAGGGGTATGTACTCTGTTATTTTTATTAATATATGCATGTTTGAGAGGAAAGCAACTCGTTATCCCAATGTTAGCTTTGCTTTTTCTTCATGAAAGGTACTTGTAAAGCCCATTCCGCAGGAGCAGGTAGGTAGAATGCCTGCAATTACAGTCACAAAGTTACTAATTAGTTGTTTCCTTTGTGCTTGTAAGTAAATTTCTAGGTAGGTTATTTTATACTTTAAATCAAGTTATAAACTGTAGTTAACCAGCGTAGCTGGCCAGCTTAGTGAATAGAATAGTTCATCTGAATGTGCAGTAAATTAACCAAGTTGCGTTGAGGTAGAGTTGTAGTAGTGGAGCGCAAATTTATTCAGCGTTAGCGAAATATTAGGCTGTGTCAGTAAGATATCTCTCGCAGATGTTTCAGGCATATTCATGTTAAAGGCACACGCCAGAATTGGTTGTGCTTGATGATGCGTGACAAAGAATGGCTGACACATTCAACGTGTTAAACTAGTAGCGTTGAGGCATAATGGAGCCATTTATGCATAGATTAATGTTACTAGTGCATTTGATGTGCAAGTTAGTGATGGTAATGACTAGTTAGCGTCATTAATACAAACTAGTGCTCTTGATGCGCTCTCGTTAATTTAGCGCCAGGGGGCAGGCAGCTTAGCAAGACGTGTCTTTTTTGGAATCCATCCATTTGCAGAAGCTAATGCCAGCAGCAGGCCCGAAGGCATGCTGCAGTCCAAACATAAAAGAAAAAATGGACGTGGTAAGCATAACTGCTCGCAGGGCAGATAACCGTAGTCACTGTCATACCTTGTGTGGGGCATCTCACCACGTAAGCTGTTAACCACACAGTCTGCATGGCACCTGTTGGCCCAGTTTTTGTGTTTACAGGTATCGCAGCCAGCTTTTTTTTCCCCTCTTTGTTCGGCTGGTACATTTGTGGGAATCTGATTGACGTTGTCTGCATGTTTCTCTGTCCCTTGGCACTTTTACATTTTAACTGTTTGGTGTGTTTTTGTTTTTTATGGCTGCCTCAGGCAAGCTCTTGTTGTAAACTCTGCATTTGCAGTGCTGTATGTATAACAGTATCCTTCTAATTCAAGGATTGAATGTTATGGATAAAGAATAATTTAATTAATCCTTTTTAAAACTGCGAGAGTAGGAGCTTACTTGATACGTGTAAAAAATGACAATTGCTGTTGCTACTCTCCGTGTCTATTTGGATTTTTGCTGTATTATTTGCTGCTCATATTGAAGCTTGGTATTGAAACCTAATGGAGCACGTCGTTTACTGTTTGACTTTGTATAGAGGATGACTAGTGGGTTACGATGCAAACAGTGACTGCACAGTCTCCCAATGCATATTGTAGTAAATGTGTATTATATTGAGAGCTCTGGGGTTGATTCACGGGTGCTCTCACACTGCGGGAACTAACGGCTGTGCATAACTTCAGCTGCCTGTACTCTTTTAGTCTGAGAGTGAGTCAAGGCAGGGTTAATGCACAGAAGTCGTCTGATGCGATGCGAATTGTGAAAAGCAGCTTATCCATATGCCGCAAGCAAAAGGTATGGTGTACAGTGGAGACCACTTATATCACAACGTCTAATGTGGGACCGGATATAATACGGTTTTTCCTGCCATCGGTTTGCGTCCCTTAGGACTTAATGTAAAGTCATACCACTCAATATGCGGTCATGTGAAGCGAAATATCGGTTATAGTAAGGTTTTGAAATTTGCTCGGTGGCACCACAAAAGAGGAACAGTGTTGGATAAGTTGGACAGTGATGAAGACGACGTGCTGGAAGTCACGTGCAAGGACGCAATAGAATCCTTAGCTAAAGTTAAAGCCTACTGCACGATTAATGATTTGAGCGAGGAAGTGTTGGTAGTGTCTCAGGTCTGTGGAAACAAGCTAATTCGCAACGCCATGAAGAGGCAGCAACAGGCCAAAATTATGGCTTTTTTTCCCAGGCTGTGCATAACGTGCCTCAAAAAATGATGTTTTAGCATACCACGTGCAGTGCAACCGCAGAAGTTAGGGTGACTGCTTTCACAAAATTGGGCATGCGCTGATAAAAAGCACGTGCACAGTTCCACGAAGGCAGTTGCAGTAACCTCCTTGGTCGTGCTGCTTGCGGTAGGCTGAAACTAATCTAAGTGTGCAGTGGACCTAATGGGTTGCTTTTTGTTCAGTGATAAACAAAGCATTTTTGGAAGGGAACCTGCCCATCTGGCATGTATTTTGACCTGCAAAACAATGTTTTTGTTTTACTGTGGTACCTTTTAAAATGCGGATTTTCACGGCCCCCACGACGTGCGTTATATATTTGTGATTGCAGTGAAATTGTTAGGAGGAACTTAAGAGACACAGAAAGCAATGTGGATAAGAGAAAAAGAAAAATTGAGCAGAATACGAATGTTTTAACTGAAATTAACAAATAAGCATATGCAGAACGTACGCAATGAATTGATAGGTATACTGCGCAACAAGCTTTCCTAGCAGTGGAGTAAAAGCTATGGAGCCAAAGCACGCCTTATCTTCCTACGAAGCGGAATATAGTTCCCACTTGGAGCCGTTGGTTTTCTCCTAAAATATACTATTTTGTTAGTATTCTTTCTTTGAGGCACATTTCTAACACAACTGCGAACTTTCAATGTTTAAAAGTCAAGGAAAACACTCGGGAAAACAGCCACTTACCATTAGCTGTGACAATGCGATAGTATAAAGACCTCATCATGAACTGCTATGCACGACCCAACCAAACATACTTTACAGGTGGTGAGTAGGGATTTCCTTTCTCCACTTAGCTACCTGCCAACCGTGGTAGGTTGCAGCTGGTACCTTGGCAGGTGGCAAAGTGTGGCAGTGGAACAAATTTCCCAGGCACATCTAGATACAAGAAGCTTTAGTAGATGGCGCCAGCTGCATCAGCAGCGGAGTAAAGGTAGTGCGGAGCGTTCCAGAACACTGTAGCACCATCGTGCAGCCAAACTATTTCATGGAATGACACAGTTACAGACGCTCCTCCCCTGTAGCTTTCCTGTCGTTACTAAGAAAGGCCGTTTTCATGGTGGGTGTCAAGAGAAGGTGCTTGTTAGTTACGGGCATCCGAGAGAGTTGAGTTTGACAGGCTCAGGGAACAAGCTGAACTATGGGTCGTGGTTGGCGTAAAACAAGAATAATGGAAGCCATTGAGAAGAGGCCTTTTTTACGCGGTTGACACAACTTGGCTCATGGTGGTGATGGCGCTGTGCTAAAACATATATTGCTGCCGTTTGCTGACGTGATCGAAAATAGCTGCTTGAATCGTTTTTCAGCGTGCGCACATTGTTCCTTGTGTATGCACCAGTATGTTTCCTGTTTTTTTTTTCTTTCTGCACTGCACCTTGACAACTACAGTATAATACACAGTATATTTGCCTGCGTTTTCCAAAGTGCTACCTGCTCCCATTTTCAGGCACATTCCACATACTTCACTGTATTGCATCAAAGTTCATTTTTTATTTTGCATGCTGATATAGTTAAGATGATTCATGGTGCGATTGTTTCTGTAGTCGCATTCATTTTGGAGGGGTAGTTGTGGGAACAAAGAACTGTGCATTTTGAGTTTCCAAAAATGACCGTGTCCGATGAGAACAAAATGCAGGGGCTGATGTACAATTGATCTTGATAATCGAAACTCTGAGGTGACCAGAAATTTGTTCAAGTAATGCAAAGTTTGAATCAGCAGAAGCCTTTCCTTATAGACTTGGAGTTAAAGAAGCCAAAATGTTACTTTGAATGAGCTAGCTGTTTGAATTAAGTGAGTTTAAATTAATGAAAGTTCACTGTATGTACAAGATTTCTGATGGTTTCGTGCTGAATAGCAAACTGCCTGTAAATCGAAACATGATGTTATCAGTGTCCTTGTATTGCAGGTTCTGTTGGCTGCAATTGTATCGTCTTTGTTAAACTTGAGTGGCTTCATGGATGTTTTTCACTCTAGGGCCTGTGCAAGAAAATTGTTGGGACACAAGTGAACGTCTAATGAGATGAGAATATGTAAAGTTTGGCAAAAAAAATGGTGTGTCAAATGTCAGGATAAATTCCTCAAAAAAAAAATTATTGCCGGCATTCAATTAAAATGAGTTAAAATTTCTCAATATAGCACTCTTCTGAGTTAAAATGCCATTACCAGTGTCTCTACCGCACGTGGTAAGCCTCCTGGAAGTCTGAAACCGTAGTGAGAGCTTCATTTTCCACACTCAGGGCCACTTGCACCCTTCCAGGTCCCTCTACACGTCTTGGGGTCTTTCTTTGTATATCCTGTAGTTTGTGCATAAGCTAGAGCGTGAGTCTTTATACCAGACGAATGGTACAGAAAATAGTGGTAGTATTGGAAGTATAACAGTGCACCCGTTTCGTTTCTGTTATGAGATTCTATCTGCACAGTAAACGGCACCACTGTTGTGTATGTTTTGCATACGCACTGACCCTTTTCTCTGAAACTGTCTTGGCACAGTTTCCCTGACCTTGTCACTTCCTTTGACATGTGTCGCCTATGGTGTGTTCTTCCACTCTCCCCCCGCTGACTCCCGACCTGCCCTGCAGTTGAGGACAGGGCAATGCTGAAGTTCATTCGTGATCGGACGGCCGCGCCCTACTTCTCCAACCTCGTTTACTTCATTGGCAAGCACGTGCTTGAACTGGACAACTGCGTCATGCACGCCGAGTAAGTGGTTCTATTTGCTGTCTTGTGTGTACGTCTGTGCACGGCTGAACGCTCGTAAAAACAGATCGCGCTGAACACGCACCGTCTTTCTGTGCGAGCTCTTTATGTTGTTTTGCGATCACTTAACAGGGGATACTACAAGGGCCTTGCTCTATTGAATAATGCTATTGTGTTAAAACAAACATGCATGTGGAGCAGTAGCTACAAAGCCGAAACATGCCCTGTCTTCCTGCGCAGCAGAATATAGTCCCCGCTTGCAGATATCGGTTTTCTCCTACAACGTAACATATTGTCAGGATTTGTTGTTGAATACATGTTTCTAACATTACTGCCAGCTTTCAATGTAGGAACTCAATTAAGAAAGTTCTGTTGATTGCTACAAATTTGCTTGGTAGATGTCTAGTTACAAAAAGCTTCCGTAGATGGCACCAGCTGCTTCATATGCACCATGCTGCCAGGTACATAGTCGTGCAACTGAACTATTTGGGGAGAATGACAGTTACGCATGCTCTGCGCTTGTAGCCTTCTCTTCTTTGCCAAGGGAAGCTGTAACCGAGCTTAATGCCGCCGCGGTGACTCAGTGGTGATGGCGCTCGGCTGCTGACCCAAGTGACGCGGGTTCGATCTCAGCCGCAACGGTCGAATTTCGATGGAAGCGAAATTCTGGAGCCCCGTGTACTATGCGGTGTCAGTGCACGTTGAAGAAACCCAGGTGGCCGAAATTTCCGGAGCCCTTCACTACGGCGTTCCACATAGCCTGAGTCGCTTTGGGACATAAACCATAACCGAGCTTAGATTCCTGCATGGAGCCATCGGGGGTGCATTGGTGAGCACGTGCTTGAGCGTTAGCAGTGTGTAGCTTGTATGGGCTCATGTACGACTAGAATGTGTCAGTTGGTGCAGCTACCACTGCCATTTTATTTTTTTCCCCGAGTAAGCCACTACTGCCGCTGCAAAGTGCACATGTTGAATCTCTTCATGCACAGACACGGCAACAGCACGCGTCTCTCAGACCTGGTGGCCGAGCACCTGGACCACCTGCACTACGTCAACGACATCCTGTGCCTCCGCATCGAAGCCCTCAACGCGGTTCTCACCGACCACCTGCTCAACCGGCTGCTGGTGCCACTGTATGTGTACTCGCTTGTCCAGGGACCTCACCCGTGCCTGCCTGTGAGTGTCCACATCTCAGCTGCGCTTCTTTTGTTTCCTGATGGTATAGCCAATGTCAGCCATGTTTCGAGACTGCCCGAGAAGGTGGGCATGGGCATTAGAAAAATTACTTACTCGGACATGGTGAAAGTCTGCATTGAAGCTCTACCCACATTCAGGAGGACCACAGCACAGTGTTCTTCCCCACCAAGAAAGTAATCAATTGTTAATGCTCTTCTTGTGACCTAAACAATACAGCTAATTAGAAGATAGATTCATGAGTGCAGGAGTTTTTATGCCTCTTATTTGTTCAATAGGGCGAAGCATTAATGTTCATTTCGTTTTCTAGTGTCATTGGTTAAGGGGGGATTCAGTGGACCACGGGCCGGTTCTTGCCCTCGGACCGGGCATCACGTGACGTTCTACTTCCAGCCCACGAGGTTCCCACCTTGCTCGTGGACTTTTGACCGCCATGTTATTGAACCGAGCATAGCGAAATCTGGGCACATGCTTCATTCGCTTATTGCCACCTGCAAAGGTGAAGGTTGGAGCTGGTGGCGGTAAGTGGATTAAGCATACGTGCTACTTTTCACCATGCTGCATTCAATAACATGGCGGACGAAAGTCCAGGGTGTCCCGCCAGAAAAAAAAAAAGGTTCTGGCATGGGCCTCACAGGCCGAAAGTGGGACATTGCATGACACCTGGTTCGCTAGCCTAAATTGGTCTATGGTCCGTGCGGCATGGGCGGCACACTGTATGGGCCACTGGCTGTTGCTTTCATCAACTGTTGCTTTTGAAGTCTGAAGCTGAGATGATCATTGTTGAAGTTTGAAGCTGGGATGATCACTGGCTAAAATTTGAGTGCTTGCGTTCTAAGGAGGCCTGGGAGGGAGCTCAAAGGTATCAGAAACACGTAAAAAGTTCTGCTGTCCCTAATCCCTCCTAATTCCCATATCCCCACCCATATTAACCCAAATCCCTTTCCCATATCCCACCCCAACCTGCTACTTCCCAGGGGAGATGAGGGGAATCTCCCCAGGCCTGTTTGTCCGGCGGTGGGTCGCTTTAGTAGCCATTCCCACATTGATTTCTTTCCACCTTCGGGTGGCAAAATCCCAATTGCCCAAGGGCCACATCTTTTATCTCACAATTGGGGATTATACCCGCGATACTTTAGTGGTGCGGGAGAGGCTTGTTTTTTTATTCATTTTTTTATGCCTCCATCTACAGTGTGTGTGTGTGTGTGTGTGTGTGTGTGTGTGTGTGTGTGTGTGTGTGTGTGTTGTGTGTGTGTGTGTGTGTGTGTGTGTGTGTGTGTGTGTGTGTGTGTGTGTGTGTGTGTGTGTGTGTGTGTGTGAGAGAGAGAGAGAGAGAGAGAGAGAGAGAGAAGCTGTACATCTCCAACCAAAAAATTTTAATTTTAACCCAACGTTTCGAAGCCGACTCGGCTCCTTTATCAGGGGTGACTGAGGGCAGTAGCTAGCGTTTTTTAAGTATGGAGGGGAGATGTACAGTTTATTATAAGTCTTCAAACCCAACCAGACAGGCAAATCTGTCAAAATGTTTAGTTTTCTATATATATATATATATATATATATATATATATATATATATATATATATATTATGTGTGTGTTTGCATATTTCGAACTAAATGTGAAAAATGGTGTAACATCCCACAAAATCTTGCGCTTAGGGCAGTTAGGCATACGTACGCTTGTGGTACATAGACAGTGTTGATTTGCACTTTTGTCTAATCATGTCTGTGTTGGCCTTGAGCATATGACACACAGACGACGAGGCGTGGAGGAACACATTTCATGCGCTCTCCTGTTTGGCTAAAGAGATAACTGCCTTCCATAGTGCTGCAGGGAACTTGTAAGCTGAAATACTATATGTATTGTCACTGGTGACCATGGGTGTTGTGACCTCTTGCAGGACGACCGGAAGAAAGTCAGCAGCGTAGTCTCCTTGTTCCTCTTGTCACAGGTGAGCTCACTTTTGGTGACTTCAGTGAGATTTGCTAATGCGATACCTGTTCTGTATGCTTCACTGTCACGCTGCGTACACTTTTTAAGCTGTTTCTTCTTTCTATATCTGTGAGATATGTCGCTCGTTGGCTATGGCATCAGAATACTGTTAAATATGTGTATGCATAGCCTGCTGTGCTATATTTTACTAACTAGTGCATGAAATGTGTTGACATTCTTTTACCCAATGCAGCTGTATTTCAGGTGGAGCCTCCCAGGGTCTTCTCATCTCTGTTATCAATGGAGTCATGGTTCTGACAAAGAACACAGTGTCTGCGTGAAATGCAGGAAGCTGCAAAACATTGCTGTGGCGTGCCCTGTGTCGAAGAAAGACTATGCTAGCAATTTCTAATGCTCATGTGCCGTTGCAGGTGCAGTGGTGGTACTGTCACATGCACATGTTGATGTGTGTTACTGATAGTGTACGTGCACGCATGTGCAGGTTTTCCTGATAGTGTCGCATGAGCCGCTAGTCCGACAGCTGGCCAACATCATCCTGAACCGAGACATGAAAGTGTTCTCCTCACGGCCTAAGGATGACTCTGCGTCAAACAAGGTGCGAGCCCCATTTTCAATTGCAGTCACTTGCGATCAGTTAACTTTTCTTTCATTCTAAGGCATCTATGTAATAAATGGCTGCATGGAAGTTTGGAGTCCATGGAAGGACTCCACAGAAATTTGGAAGTGCATGGCAGTGTTGCCTAACTTCGGAGATCTGCGTGAGATGAAGCTGCCTCGACCTCACTGCACCTAGCTTGTGAAAAACTGCTAGTGGTGGTGACACCCGAATTTCATTTTATTAAGTTTTTCTAGCTTGTACAAGCTCCGTCTTCATTGAGAGTAGTGCCTTTGTCATTAGAGTGCGCTAATCTAGCGGTATATGACAACTGCAATTTGACCTCTGTGTGTTTTTAATTTTATGATTCTATCTCATATAATTTCTTCCACCGGGAGTCGTAAAAAAAACTGACTACACGGTTATGAAATTTGATGCGAGAAGGCTGCGAGAGCAGTTTGAGGATTATACTTTGATGTTTGTACTCTAAGCCGAGGCTTCACGCACGCAGCAGAATTTTTCTGGAAGATGGAGGTGGGTTGAGGAGGTGACTGCTGGGTAGTGCTTTTGGAGGGTAAAGTTGGGTGGGTCAGTGGCTAGCCCTCTAGCTAGGAGGTTGAGCTGGGAATGTGGCTGGTGGAGGCTTCACTCACCGACGCCTTCACAAGGGCTAAGCCGGCATCTTCACCAGGTGCCACTGGTGCTTTTATCGAGCAAAAATCTGGAAGTTGTTTGATTGCCAGTTTGGATGTGTGCACGGGTGTGTTCCCAGAGCGACCTGGGCAGTGAGCCTGAGTTTGTGGCGCCGGAGGAGTCGCTAGAGAAGAGCCTGGAGACTTGGACGTCAGCGGCAGCAGCGAGCGAGGTGACCATGCTGAGTTCGGAGGAACAGGGCTGCAGCGGTGACCCTCGTGCCAGCAGCTCGTCAACCACCACGCCGACCAACCCCTACCCGCAGGGCCTGCGCCAATCAGTGCCATGCCACACCGAGGACGGGGACCATCCGCAGACGCCATCGGCAGACTGTGCATGTAGGGGTCACAGCTTCCATCATGCATGCCAATCTGTCTTTCTTATCTCTTTATTATCTGTTTCTCTGGCCCTTCTCTAAGCACTGTCCCTACCAAGGTAACATGGAATCAATGTTTTGTAACAATTCTTTGCCTTATTGATTCTTTTGTCCTTCTACTATCACTGGTTGTGACTTGATGTCATGACTGACAGCTAAAGGAGCAGTGTCACCAGCTGGTGCTGGTGTCGAAGGCTGGGCTGCCCAGGGGCAACTGAGCAAGAGAATGAGTTGGGGAAAAATTTTCGTGAAATACGGCCCGAGGCCTTCGTTAGTTTCATAATTCTTGTGTTAGCCTCATAATAATGCAGGCACACCCTGATAGAGACAAATCTTATTTTAATCAGATCTGCAGAGTAAATAGCTTCTTGTTTGTTTGTAACTCAATGTTAATTTTACTGGAGACCTCGTATATGTATATATTTTTTTGTGATTTAGTGTGGTCAGTCTTCCTTGCAGTTTAGATTTAATAAAGGGCACACATGTACTGGGAGCTATTGTGAGAAGCACAAGGAGAATGAAACTTCAGTCACAATGTGCTTCATCATTCGCATTACATAGTTCTGCGCACAAACACTCCTGGTCAGCGGCAGGGAACGCTGGCTGTCAATCAGAATGTATCATCTGTTGCAAACTGTCATGCCAGTCTGTTGTGCCTGCAGAAAAAATTTTCCAAGTGTGATACATTAGGTCCTAATGTACCACGGGTGCGCTTCGCATGTTGTTGGCACTTGGCTTGGTGTCTTCTGCAGTGTTGAAGATGCCTGCATCTCTCTTCATCACGCTGTCTGATAGCCTTTCGGACTGCCATGAATGTGAATGCTTTTCTGCAGGCGAGGTGAATCCTGCGTACATTCCCGACGGTGGCCTCAACATCACCGATGAACAGAAGGCCCAGGTTGCACAGAGGCTCAACATGGCTGCTATGGAGCAGTTTAGCCAAGGCTGGCTGCTTTGTGAACGGTGAGTGGTGTGTCTTCCGCGAAAAATAGGTTTGCTCAGAGATTGGAAGCAGCTTGCAAAGTGTGCTTTCAGCGTGCTAAGTTCAGTAAGATGATGAAAGAGCAGGTTGTGAAGAATGATGCTTAACTTCTAAGAACGAGGGTTAGTGAGGGTACAGGGAAGAGCCCAGTGTGTACTTTGTCCAGGCAGTCCACGAAGTCTTGCTAATGGATGTTTTTAGGAGACTGGAGAGGAATAATAATTGCCACCAACGAATGTGGCATTTGTTGTGCTGCATGCCAGTAGGTGCTGGACAACTTAACTTCTTGGTCTCAAAGGACTTCATTTGAAAACATAAACCTGCTCAGTGTTTTGTTGTTTTGCTAGGTACGCCTAAGGCATGAAGTTGCATGAAATTTCGTGGAACTGTGTGTTGGCAGCCACATTCTTTTTTGTTGTTGTTGTTAATACTATAGTGTTCGTGGACAACAGAGGAATGATATAATGAACGGAATATGCAAATTATTTGTTCTCAATTCGCAGAATATAAAATTGTCGACTGTGCTGAAAATTAGGGGCCTTAAGAGTGCCATTCAGCTTAAGAGTAAATAACTTCTTTTATCAGCAACTGCAGATCACATCATAGGAAGCGTAAGCTTTCTCGTGGTATCTGCAGGTATTTGGGGTGTACCGATGTTGCAAATTAGAAATTCCATGCTGGGCTTCACATAGGAAGGGTGCAATTATTTGACGCATTTGTGGTGCAGGATAATTTGCTCTGATGGCATGATGTCTTCTCTCGGTTCCTCCCATTTTATTCTCAAGGCCCTTCCTGGCTGCCATTTTGAACGCCCTAGACTGCAGCGAAAACGATCACCCAGCGTTGTTCGCGCTGTGTCTACTCTACGCATTGGGCCACAATCCAGGTCAGTCTGCACCAGTGGTTGTCTCAACTGCTCCCCCGAGAGCTGCAAAGCTTTTTAAAACAATGCATAATCGAATTTGACTTTCTTAGTGTTGACTTCATTGTCGACTCTGTTGGAGTTGCACTGTTCGCCCAACAGTGGTGGTATCTCGCCGATAAATTTCTGCGAGGCCTTCA
Organism: Amblyomma americanum; assembly: GCF_052857255.1. Taxonomy (NCBI): domain Eukaryota; kingdom Metazoa; phylum Arthropoda; class Arachnida; order Ixodida; family Ixodidae; genus Amblyomma; species Amblyomma americanum. The sequence goes on from NC_135504.1 coordinate 18,570,500, forward strand.
GAGTCCTTCCTGCAGAATTTGAAAATCTTAGTCCCGTGGTTGCACCCACTTCTGAGTATAATCTAAAGCATTTGGACAGGCCTGTAGTCTTCTTGTTCGAGTGATTTGAGACAGCCTGAACTTGGTTACGACTGCAGCCTCTGTTCTCGGGCAATGAAGGTAAACGGCCAATGTGGCATTATGAGTGGGATAGTGCAGTACGTTGATCAAGAGTGTTTTCTCAAACAAATGGTCAGAGCAGTGGGAAGATTACCCATTTTGTGAGATGTTTGTTTACTACTGTTCATGCGTTAGTGTTGACGCTTATCTTTCTGCTCTACCTGCCTTATTTGCTTTGTCTTTGTACCATTAGTGTCTCGGTTGTCTTCACCTCTCTGTTGTTGTTGTAATGTCCGCATTTTCTTCTTTACTGTTCTTGTTCATGATGTGCCAGTCGGTCTTCCAGTGTAATTTGTTTCTCTCTTGATGTCTTTCTTCCTCTGCTTCTCTTTCCCTTTGTGGATTCATGCAGCTGGTGGGTAACGTAACATCTTTGTGTTCTACTGAAATATATATGGGCGATGTGTGCGTTCATGTTCTCGTCATGTCATGCTTTGCAGTCGGGAATGTGTACGGCAGCCATCTTCAGTTGCAAACAACTTGTGAACAGTGTAAAACTGAGACATTCGAGAAGACATCACACGTAGCCTGTATTGAGACCGACTTTGGTGTCTAACACCGCGCTAGTGCCGAATTATGTATGTACAGTTATTCATTTATAATTCAAACTTCAAAAGGGGATTGTAACTTCCTTCAAACAAATGTAGAATTTGAATTGGAGGTCTGTTTTGATACACTTGATGTTCACAGGACCAAAGCATCAATTTGAATGAACAGGAGGCTTGAATAAAAAAAGAATGAACTAACAAGATTCCACTGTGTAACATTGGCACTTACTTGGAAATTGAATTTTCTGTGGTAATGGGAAGTCACCTGAAAAGAAAACAAAGCTTATTACTGTGCTTGAAATGGTGGACCAGCCTTCATGAAGTAATGTACAACTGTTCATTACTGGCTTTTTTGCGCTACGTTTTCTACCCTTAATAAACTTTGTTGTGTTTTTCTATGTAGTTTTCTTTTCATCTGTGCATGCTCTTGTGTGGTAGTTTGTGTTGGGCAACTAGGGACCTGGTTTTTGGCCCATTTCTGCTTAGGCATGTCTGCCATACTCAATTGATTACGAATGCACTCAGAGTATTCTTGAAGATGATATAGAATTATGCATGCTTTGTTGCTTGTAGTGCATTTAATTATTAACTCTTCAAATAGTGGTGAAGATAATTAAGGATATATAAAAAAGGGCTGCTTATGTCATATGTTTGTGATTTTTTCAAAGATTAATGAACCCTTCCTTAATTATTTTTCTATATAGTCTTCTTGTTGCTGGTGCTCGCTGTAAACCTCGAGGTCAGCTCTTAGGTTACAAGCCACCTTTTTTCACAAGATGTGGTGGCTTCTGGGGAATGGTGGAAATTTATCTGCTACTGGTTGGAAACAAACGCGTGTAGGAGTCGCAGGTGCGACCTGGTTCCATGAGGCACCAACTGCACCTGTGAAGTGGCAAATGTATGCTTGACAACTGCTGCCATCTGTCACATGTGCCTGTTACTAACATAAGCAGCACATGCACAGTAGGAGCTGGCGGTTTGTTTTCAGCCAGTGAAGCAGAGCAGCCGTGTGAAAAAGGCGGAAACTGGCTTTTCTTACGACACCCTCGGGTGAATGCGCTTGAAGGATGGTAAAATTCCGGTGGCATATTTGGCATGCATTTCTCATTGCTTTTTGGGGGGTTTTCCTCTATGTCTTAGGCAGCAAAAGGCAATGCAGTAGCTGAAATTGATCATATTGGGGGATGTGTTCGCTTCGCTTTCTTCATTGCATCAGCTCACTGCAGGAGAGGTAACAGTTAACATTTTTATTTTTCAAACAGGCATCAACCGGGAGCTTTTAGACACAGTTCTCATGCCCTCGCTGAATCCAGAGGTATGCACCAGAATTGAGCATCATTTGTTGTGTCCTTCAACTTATTGGCCATCTGTAATCTGCAGACAAAACATTGGTACAACGTTGCCCTCATGGACAAGCTAATCCAGATCATCACCCTGAGCTGTAAATATGGTGAGTGTGTGTCTGTGGTGTTTCCGCTTTGTTTTTTAGCATTTGTGTAATTGTTTTGTTTTTTTTTTTCAGTGTATTTATCTAATACTTGAAGTTCAGCTAAGCCCTTCCTCAAAGAATGCCTCTGCAATGAGGTTGCTGCAGTGCGAATGTTTTTCTCCCAGTTAGCTCTTCATATAATGCCTTAAAACCCGCCATGGCGGCTCAGTGAGTAGCCTGTCCCATTGCTGTAAGCTGCCAACACCTGCCTCGATAAGCCTGCTAGGTGGTTGCTGTGCTTAAGGCTTGCCTTGCTTCATTCTTGAATGAGGTACTTGGAAGTGTGCGGCTCTCCTTATTATTCTTTGCACAGTTTTTGAAAATTCTGAGTCGCTTGTAAACCAGTCCCCCACGGCGTCCCTTTTTCCGACAGGGAGCAAAGTGCGGCTGGCGACACTGGAGATGTCGCTGCTGCTTCTTCGGCAGCTGGCGACGGTGGACGGCCAGTCGTGCCTGCAGGACCACCACCTGGCCGGGCTGGAGCAGGCCAAGGAGGAGAGCACGCTCCTGCTCCGAAACTTCTACAAGGTGCGAGAGCAGACCCCTCCTCTTTTTGGAGGGGGACACATGAAGGACAAATTCAAGTCTGCCTGTATGTCGATTAAACGCTGATCCAACACACTAGCTGCCCGTGCCACCCATTCCACCAATTAATGGATCATTCGCATTTTTGTTTTTTTGCTACAAAGCTCTATGGAATAAGGTTGAACTGTGAAGTGATCTGTGTCGTTTCGTTCACATGAACAAGCAATCAGAACACTTGAATGCTAAGTAGAATAACAAAAACTATGCCATTTCATACGCCTCTTTTGTTTTTTTTTGTTCTTACCAGTTTGTAACTACTTGTCATTTTCTATCTTTAACGATTGCCACTGATGTACTGACTTTGTTTAATTTAAGCATGATTGAGAAAACTTCTGTGCTAAGTTCTGTGGTCCCTCCATTACAAAATATGCAACATAAAACCATGAAATAACAATAAAACATTTCTGGTTGCTGATTACCATGCTCTATTGATAGAAAGGCCACTTACACCGAAAAATGGAGGTTATATGAAAAATGGAGGAAGAGACAAAAAAAAAAAATAAGGCGGCGAAGTTGTTTACCCGTGTGGTTAACGTGAAGTTCAGCGACAACTGAGGTTTTGCGAAATGCTGATGCCAGTCAAAGAGTTTAGTAACTCTGTGTGGGGCATGTCTGCGGTTGTGGCTGTTCCGCTACATTCGCAGTAGTGCGACAGATAAGCTCTAACATAGCCTCGTAATTTATCCATGCCCAGTAATTTTAGCCAAGATCAAATGATGCCGACCGTTGCACTTGTAATCTGGTATGTGAGCGCGTCATTGCAGCGAGTGCCAAAGCTGGGTACCAAAACTAGGCACTTGCCGCACTGAATGAGGCTCTCGTATTGCAGACTATCTGCTCTGCACTGTGCACTTGGTTTCGCGCAGCTATCCAAGGTTTTTGTAGGCTTCAGTGAGGCTGGATAAATACTTTAAGAATACTTTACCTGAAAGCCGTCGACTGTCTGATTTCAGTTTTCACTCACTGGTGTGCACTGCTTGACCTCTGTACACAAGGCTGATGCAGACTGCAAAGAGTTCTTCATACATGCTCCTTATCTACACAAGCACATTCTGTCACTTTACAATTTTCTGAGTACTCTCTGCTGGGACACTATGAGGTCATTATTATCCTGCAGTGCAGGTCAAGGCAAAGGGTATTGAAATGCATGTGAACCAGCAGCATGCGCCCATAGACGCGCATTGAAAGTCCCTCTTCTGACCTGCTCGCCTAGGAGGGGTGCTCGCATCCCAGAATTGTAGACAAGAAAACGAACGGCTGATTTGGAGCGGATGTCCAGGCATGTATAATATAGGTGGCCATGGCTACAGTGAATACCTTTTGCTGACAATGACAAAATCTCATATCAAATGTGTACAGGTTCTTGTGAAAAAATTAGTATTATGGGACCTTCCTTTAAAATGCAATCTACATGGCATTTTCTTTAATTTTTCTTCTTTACATGTGCTGATGATGGCCAACAGAGTGAGGAGATCTTTCTCGACATGTTTGAAGATGAGTACCAAGAAATGAAGGTAATTCAAAGCAACGTACTGCACATATTTTATCTTTTGTGTTCTGCTTGCTTAATTCCTTGCTGATTTCAGTATGTAGTCAGTCCCGGATATATTGAATCGGATATTATTGGATTATTGATTATATCGAACAGTCTGAGCATCGCCATGAAAATCCCATGTAAAAGTATAGCACTACTGTCCGCGGCTATTGAACTCTCGTTCACAGGAACATTCGATAAATTGCGTGCCGCACCCATGCGAGAGGCATTTTTCTTTTCCTAATAGCACTCTCACAATCACATTTTGCTCTTCGAGCTGGGTAATCTGCATGACCTTGGACAGCTGCTGGCAGTGCTAGCACTGTAAAACCACATGACAAGGTGAACGTGGGGTGTGCTTGAGGCTAGCCATGGGTCTCTCGCACTCATTTTCCACGTGACACCTCTGTCATGAGAAAAATACTGCTTTCGATGCACAGCTTCGGTGTACAGCTTGTGCACAATATCCTTGTGAGGAGGCCTCACAACACAAAGAGCAGCTCATGATGAACGCACATTTTCGGTGCACCCGACCACACAGATGGAAATGAGAGGAATGCACATTTTTACGTAGTGGCGAGATGCCTTCTAAAAAAAACAAGTGATGTGCCAATCAGTGTCCAAAATGGCGCACAACGGGGCTTGATTCGTTGATCTGCGGCTGATAGCCACTATCGCCGAAACTGGTAGCAAAACTTAAAGAACAAAACTAATGCACTGGATGCCTCCAGTCGCTTGGAGTGCCAATCAGACTTTGATATGCCCCCCCTTCGGACTGCTTCCAAGTTAAGCGGTTGGAGGGGCTGAATTTTCAGCTCGCATGGCACTGTAAACCTACCTTGTATATCCTATCTTGGCCGCCCCTCTTTTGCACGCCAGGAGCAGTGGAGCAAGAAAAGAAGTTTGAATTGAGCGGCTTTAAAATGCATTGAGAATATGCCTGGCGAACTAGAATTTTGAAATTCGTTTCAGTTAACCAAAAGTGCAAATTATTGCCTGTGAATTATGGCGAGTCTGCTGTAATCAAATTGTTTCATGCTACGATGTTGTCTGACGACAGAAAATTGTCTTCTGATATTGCCAGTTAAGTATTGCCGTCGTCATTTGTACTTGCTTCTGGTTTCATTTGTCGTGATCATCTTGTTTTTCATTCATCTATTTCCACTGCCTTATTTTCTGGTGTCCTATGCTTCTGTGCTAATGTTTCATCAATTTGTAGCCAGTGTCTCAAGCGTTTTTGTCGCTTCAGTGAGGGCAAGCTTGAGTTGGTGTAAGCGCTGCTTTTCGAGCCCCCCCCCCCCCTCCCCTCTCCTTGTTTGACCCACGTGCCGCGAAGCAAATTGAACTTCTCTCTCTTCCGTACTGTGCGCAGAAGAAGCCGCTCAACGTGGAGTACCTGATGATGGATGCCAACCTGCTGCTTCCGCCCATGGGGACCCCCATGTCCGGAGTGGAGTTCCACAAGCGCCTGCCCTGTGGAGAGGTGGAGAGGGCACGAAGGGTCTGGCTCTGCCCTCTTTTATTTAATGTTCTTTCCTCCTCCCTCCCCTTTCCCAACTCCGCTTTTTGAAAATCAGCCTTCACAGGCAACAAAACTTTCATTGCGTTTCCTCCCTTAGAGCACGGTCCATGCATTTGTTTGCTGTGAATGAAAGTGCAGAATTTTACTGCCTTTTAATGGAAACTGTTTCTGGAATGATCGAAATGGCTGTTGGTTGGTCAGAAATTATTGAGTACAAACCGGACCTACCTAGCTTACAAGGATCTATGTTGAGGCATGAAATCTTGAGAAGAAAATTATGGCAAAGCTTGTTGAAAGCCTTTTCAAAAATCTAGAAATAGAGCATCTGCACATGAACCTAATGTAATGTGGCAGTGTAGCATTGCAAGACAGGTGCGGATATCCTGTGAGGCGCACAAAGTTCTTCGCTGTGCTGAGCACTGGAACCACATTATGAGTGCATTGTTGTTTATAGACTAGCAGCTTGAAAATAGAGACATAAGCTTCAATTTGAAGAACTCCGTGGTGCATTTGGGAGAACATAAGAGGCTTGAAAGTTGAGCCGCAGAAGAATGCCGGTGCCCTACCAAGGCTGTGTACTGATTATGTGAGTGCATATCACGTTAGTGTTATGAAATTTAGTTCTTAAAGTGTGCTGACTGTAGAATGGGCCTGGACTTTCGTTTATATTTCTCTTTTCTGTCCCAGCATAGTATCATATTTACCCACGTAATGAACTCACTCGCATAATAAAACCCCTTCTATTGTGGCCGTTGAAAATTTACTTCATTTTTCAACCTCGCTTAAATAATGCACACCTGACCTTCAGGGCCAGTGCTCAGCATGTCCACTTCATCTCGCCACAATTGGCCGTCGCCGTCAACTGTCACAAAATCGTCGGATCGCACCATGATACAGCAAGCATCATTTGAAGTGAACGATGCTAAATACCAGCAACACGAACATGGGTGATACAACTTGTTGACTGCAAGCTTTTGTTGCCGACGGACAAACGGACCTCAATTGAAATGCACTTCACCTTGGGGGGGTTCTTCCCCAAACACAGTGGACTAGTATAAACTGCTCTGCGCCATATTTTGCATTAGCTAAGAGCAGCTGGCAACTTGCCACTGAGAGCCTCCTTTTTGGGTGGCTGCTGTAGCTGAAAGGTCATATTACAGACTGCTTCTGCATTGCGGTTTGCTTTGGCGTTGTCGTGCTTCGCAGCTTGCAGCCACTTTGTTTCTCCCCACCTGCTCCACCTGCGCAGGCTATCCGAGTGTTCTTCCTGCTCCGCGAACTGTCGCTGTTCCTGAGCAGCGAAAGGGAGACCCAGCTGCCGCTCACCAACCTAGCAAGTTGTGTCAAGGTGGACGATGTCCTCGACCTGAGTGAGCATCTCCCTTGTGTTTTTCATCTCCTTAACGGTCTTCATCAGGCCCTAAAGTTGGAAAGGTTGTTGAGGGGTGGGGAGAGTGGGTGTTTCGGGCTATCCCACAAATTCTTTTGGGGGGGAGGGAACTCGGTAACTCTGCATTGGTTTATGACAAGCAGATGCTTACTATCTGAGTGAGTGTTCTGACTCAGCAGTGTGCGCAGTGGAGGGAGCTTAGAGATAAGGGGGGAAAATAGGGTCTGCATTACAAGTACTGTATTTACCCGCGCAATGAAACCCCTATCCCCCACTTTAGTGGTTGAATATTTACTTTTTTTAACCTTTCATTAAAAATGCGCACCTACTCATAAAAAATGCGCACCTGACGTTCCGGGCTGGAGTTCAGCATGTTCACTTTACCTTGCACTGGCGCTGTCGACTATCACAATATCAACGGATTGCACCGTGATAGAGCAAGTACCTTTTGAAGCAAACTGTGCCAAACACAATGGCGACATAAATACAGGTGTTGCAGGGACACAACTTGTCGACCAAGTGCTTTTGTTGATGATGGCCACGTGGATGTGCAGGTGGCTGGGCCAGCCTGTTCTTATGTGAGAGCAAAATGTAGTTGGCGACTGAAGATCAAGCGGGCGGATGAGATTAAGAAGCTTGTGGAGATACAGTGGTTATACCTGGCACAATGCTGGGATAATTGGAGATTGATCTGAGAGGCCTTTGTCCTGCATTGGACGTAATCCAGCTGGTCATGATGACGCTGTTTTTATATGCACCGTTGTGCATTCTAGATTGCATAGTGGTTGCCGTGACAGATCGTCATTATGTTGCAGTGAATATGCAGCTTGATATGCCAAACGTATTACTTCCTGTGAAAGAGAAATGTGTTGATGCCAGATGCTTATGCTAGGCTGAGAGCAAAAGAAACATAAGGTGTTGTGCAGTGCACTTTTTTTTTTTTCAATTTCTAATAATTTTTCTGCTTACTTTGGTCTGCTGCATTGTGGTTTTTGATCCTTTTGCTTGTTGATCGGCATGCAGTCTGTGGTCAGATTGGGCGTTCTGTATCGTGGAGGTAGTTGTAGTGAGGGATGTTTCTCGCTCGCTTCATTGGCACAGACAACAGTGACCTGATTGCCTGCACGGTGGTGAGCAAAGACTCGCAGAAGATTCGCCGCTTCATGGTGATCGACGTGGCACAGCTTGTCCTCGTGGAGCCGGACTCCAAGCGGCTCGGCTGGGGAGTGGCCAAATTCGTTGGCTTCCTTCAGGTGCTAATTTCTTTCTTGTTTTTACTGCCAGACATATCTGCATTTTTTCATGTGGTGTACTAACACCGGTAGCTTTTCAGTTTTTAATGCGTGTGGCTGCAGCTAGGGATAAAAAGGAAGACGCAGGGTAAAGGTTGTGCAGACATTTGCATGCCTGCTAAAGTGTGCCAGTGTGCGTGCCTTGATTTAGTTGGCAAAGGTGTATCATGGTTGAGGTTGTGTGTTTCAATGGCTGTGTGTCAAAAGATCCTTGCCCACTTGTGCTCTTGCAAGCAACATTCTGCTGCACTTGGGAGCAGCCACTGTTATGAGTTTAGAATGTTGCCCATGCCAATTCAAAATCACCATGAAACCTTTAGACCACCGGCCTTAGGCCGGTGAGGTAAATGCACTAAGTATGCTAGATAATAAATATGCTTTGTGCATGCACTTCAACATTTCAGCAGATTCAGAGACTGTGCTGTAAAACTGTGTTGTATTGGCTTACATTGAGTGCTGTCGCAGAAGTAGTAGTTTTGGGATCTTTGAGTCGTGTCTTGGTCGCCTTTCTCAGACTCTTCTTCGACATCTGCAACTGGTGCATGATGTGAGTGAACAAAGGTGTGGGTGATGTGCCAGTGTGGTGTGAGGTGGTTGGATGTACGATATCAGGAAGTTTGCGGGAATAAGGTGGTCGCAGCTGGTACAGGACAGGGTTAATTCGAGATAATTGGGAGCCCTGCAGTGGGTGTAAGTGGGACAATGATGATTACGCTGATGCTGCTGATGGCGATGTGAGTGAGGCTTTGGTGCTGATTATTGTGAGACTAGCCTGGTCGCTTACTGTTTCCTTTGCATTCGGTTGATCTGCATGGTACAACCAGGACATTGAGGTGACAGGTGACAAGGAGGACAGCCGCTGCCTGCACATCACTGTGCACAGTCGGGGCGCGGCCAAACGAAGCAGCGGCCCTGGCAGCGGGCCCCTGCTGGCGGCACGCTTCCTCTTCGACGACCACATCCGCTGCATGGCGGCGAAACAGCGCCTCAACAAGGGGCGCCTGCGTGCACGGCAGCGGAAGATGCACAGCATTGCGCGACTGCTGGACTTGCCGTTGCAGCCGCCCTCCCCGCTGCGACACCACCCGCACACGCCCAGGGCACCGTGCGGGGCAGGGGCAGCACTTGCAGCCACGTCATCCGGTGAGTGAACCTTGGCTCACTGCATCCTTATCCTGGCGTGGCATTTCTGTAGTAGTAAAAGCTCATTAATTTGACCCCCATTAATTTGAAATCTGGATACTTCGAACTGCCGACGCTCATGTAAGTCTGTGGCGTTGGATGCTCGCTAATTCAGACGCTGGGGGTCTCGCACCTGTTAATTCGAATTGGCTTCTGAAAGGGTTCCACGTCCAGCTAAGACTGGTGCGGCAAGGTAGTGTCGAAATCATCATCATCAGTCTGACTGCTCCCACTGCAAGACAAAGGCTTCTCACATATTACACCAGTTAACCCTGTCCTATGCCAGCTGCAGTCACCCTATCCCCGCTAACTTCTTAATCTCTTCTGCCCATCTAACTTTCTTCCGCCTCCTGATACGCATGCCTTCTCTTGGAATCCAGTCCGTTACCCTTAATGACCAGCGGTTATCTTGCCTTCACTTACACCCCTGCCCCAGCTAATTTGTTCTTGATTTCGACTAGGATTTTATTAGCCTTACTCATAACCTGGTTTCCGTGCTGTAGGGTCATTTGCGCACCTCTGACATGCACAGGGGCAGGCAGGCGTGACGAAAAGCAGACGCGTCTCAGACAATAGTTAAACCGCTTAGTTTCAGTTTAAGTTCCGTCCCACGGCGCCGCCAGTTATCGCCCGCACGTCAGCCAGCCACCCTCAACAAAACTGTGCACCATTACGGGCGCTGACTGGCGCTGGTGTTCTAAGATGAAGAGCGACTCTAGGCTCCTACCATGTTTTGTTGTCACAGCAGGCTTTCCGCTAGTTTGGTATAAGAATGAAGAACATAACAATTCATGAATAGGACAACTTGTCGGGCTAGTTGGTGGTGATCCATTCTTTTGTTGACAGCGCTTAAAAAACACGGACAGAAGACATAGAAGCGCCTGTGACGTCATTTCTATGTCTTCTGTCCGTGTTTTTTAAGCACTGTCAACAAAAGAATAAAAATCCATAACTTCAAAACTAAAGTTATATGAGTGAAAATTTATATTTTATCATTTAGTGTATGTCCCAATAAGCCTGCCAAATTCATCGCTCTACGCCAAAAGAATAAAAATTATACCGCCAAAACCCACTTCCCCCTTAAGGCATTTATATTTTACATGTTGAAGTAGAGAATCCGAGAGCGACTTCATATCTGTATTAGTTCAAAAGTGCTCTTTCTAGTTTTTCGCGCACACTCGTTTTTCGGCTAGCTCTCCTCTCCAGTTCGTCCCTCTAGGCATGTGATGCCACCGATGACCTTCTCCTCCTGCAGCACCTTTAGCAGCGGCTGCTGCAGATGGGTCGTGCTACATTTTCTCACTCTCACCATACTCTCCCTCCTCCCCCTTCGACAGTAGTCCTCCTTTCAGGATAACCACCCTCTGGTTAAGCTTTCCCATGCTCGCATCGTGATACCCTCCTCCTTCCACGGTAATCACCTTCTGTATGGTTGCAGTGGTAACCATACGCTGGTTATGACAACTACTACGCCAACTACTCCGACATATTACTGCTACTACTACTACTACTACTACTACTACTACTACTACTACTACTACTACATATTACTACTACTAATACTACTACAACAACATACTACTACTACTACTACTACTACTACTACTACTACTACTACTACTACTACTACTACTACTACTACTACATATTACTACTACTACGTACTACTACTAATACTACTACTGATGATTACTGGATTTTTATGGCGCAAGGGCATCTATGGCCAAAGAACACCATGACACAACTGCTACTACTACTACTACTGTTATTGTTACTACTACGTAGTACTACTAATACTATTGCACAAAATACATAAATGGGCGTTTAGCAGCTTTTGCTGTAAAAAGAACCCTTTAGAACAAAGCCATCCTTCTCTTACACACAGGCTTGATGCATCGAAGTCTGTCCCAAGACACGGGTCTTCGAGGTCGGGCAGGCACGGTGGGCACGGTTCCGCCACACCAGCCTTACCGGCCTCTGTTCACATCATCTACCAAAGTGCCCGGCTTTGCCACAGCCCGCTCTGGTCACAGGGGCAGTACTGGGGACATCGAGGGTCGACAAAGGAGGTACGCTTTGGGTCTTGATATTATAAACTACCGTATTTGCGTGCATAATTTGCGCACTTTTTATTCAGAAATCAGGGCTCCAAGAAGGGGGTGCGCAAATTACGCAGGGATTTCGCGAGCGAGACTTAAAAAACTCCACAAAGGTCATAACGTGCAATATAGGTATAATGTATGTTGCTGCGTATATATCAGCACCTGGACCCGCACCCCACGCTGGCCGCCTCCCGAAAAAAAGCTCTCTAAATAAAAGTCCGCGCACCCCCCCCCCCCCCTCCCCCTTCCCCCTTGCGGGATGGCATGAAGGTGCATGCACGAAGCTGAATAAGACGCTAAAACAGCGTCATCGCTTGCGGCCCAGCCAATAGTTCGGTATTTCCGGATTCCGTAAGTTTGCTTTCGCAACTTCGTCCGGGATAGCAAGCGCGAAACAATAAATCAATTATCACACCACACAATTCTTTAACAGTACCGCACGACCGTCGACCAAACTGCTTGTCGGCGCCTTATCACGGCGCAGAGCTGAGAAGCCAGCGAGAATAGTCACGTGTGCACAAGTTTGCCGACACAATTGTCGTCTGTGGGCAAACTTGTGCGCACGCGGTTATTCTCGCTGTCTTCGCCGCTCCGCGCCGTGATAAGGCGCTGACAAGCAGTTTGAAACTTGCCCTATAGCTGTGATATCTCATCGCAAGACACGACCGAACAACCAAACACAAGCCGTCAGAGCCACCAAGAAAAGCGTAGCCGGCAGTCGAGTCGCATGCATCAGCCAAACAAACAGCAGTGTTGGCTCTTCTATCAGCTGCCGATCCTCCCCGGAAGCGCTGCTGGCCGTTCCGAGTGGCGATGCCGCTGGTGCTGCCGCGATTGTAACAGCGGCCCCTGACACCACCATGAATGCCCAGTGCACAAAAGATTCAAAAAGCCTTCCGAACAAACACGCAGAATAGCCGAATGCTACTGGGTAGAGCCATAGGGTAGAGCCCGCGTGCATGAATGTGGTCTAGCGCAGCGTGGTGCATAAAATATGAGAGTAAGAAATTTTTTTTTTGTAAACCCGGGTGATAAGTTAAGGGTGTGCAAATTATGCGCGTAAATACAGTACTCATTACTTAGGGTTAACAAGCACTGAAAACCTGGACACAGTAGCATCCCTGATCACAGTGGGGCACTGATTCAAAGAATTTTTTTCAACTTTTACCTAAAAGTGGAGAGAAAGAATAAAAAAAGCTCACGAAAGGGAAACAGCATTCCTTTGATTGGATTGAACGGACTTAGTCGACTGGGCCGTGATAATGGTCTTCCTTCTTTCCTTCTGTCTGCTCTTGTGGACGTTCGTGTGAAAGTGGTAGCACAACCGAGTGTTGCTAGAAATGCCTACGATTCACTGTGGAATTGTAGTATGGCTGGTTGCACGGTTTTTATTTCGTTTTATCTGAAGGAACTTGCTCTGTCAACAGGCGTTCGGGAAGCAGCCCTGTCTCCCGTGGCCGGTCGACGTCACGGGAATCCTCACCGCGCATGGGTCACAGGTCGCGCGACCATTCAGAGGAGATACCTCTGGAAGACCTTTCCACGAGGGCACTGCCTGTTGCGGCTGGTCCTTCACCCATGCAGGTGTGTATATGTTTGTGTGTGCTGGTATGGGATGTCTGTTTGTACTGAGCAGAAGTGCAAAAGGGCTGAAAATTGGGCGAGTTGGTACGAACTCATAGTGCTCAGAAGCTTCAGTCTTCTGATCACATTTTTATTGACTACTTAGTAATTCATTCTATACAGATATCACGCATTCACACTTTGATATGTTTTTTTTTTTGTTGCAGGCTTCTTTTGTTAGAACCGTGATTAGAATTCTGCATTGGTTTTTTTCTTGTCGTGGCTGCTTGGGCTTGGCTCTCTTGAGCTCCTTTGTAGAAGCAGTCATCTTGAATGTTGTGTGTTGTGTTTGAAACTAAAACCCTCCGGTAATAATACTCAGTGACTGCATGCAGAACACATTCAGAACCAATGCCAAACAGAGAATGGATAAGTATAGTATGTGAAATGCAGTTAAAACAGTGGGATTTACAAAATTGAATGGACAACCATGAGGGATACAGCTTTGTAGGTGCAAAACAGTGCGTGAAGCTCGCTGAGGTAGCAAAGTGGATCTACAGATTGAGTTGTTTTCCCTGGTACAGTAGAGCACCACGGGTTATATGAATTCTAGGAGACCGCGCGAGGGAGCTTTACATTTCATGCATCGTGTTATCAGAGATATTACGTTACTGGAACACACTCCCGTAATAAACAAGCCTGCCTTCCTGGCTGTAAACATGTTTGAGTTCTTTTTCACTAATTTATCGTAAAATGCAGTTTTTCACATAAATTCTTATCTCTTATTTTTTCTTATTTCTCTCTTATTTCTGAAAACTTTTGTCTCAAACTTTTGTTTGCACAGAAAGTTGTCCGCAGCTGGCACAGAATTTATATTTCATGCATCGTATTATCAGAGATCTTGCGTTAATGGAACACACTCCCGTAATAAACAAGCCTGCCATCCTGGCTGTAAAAATGTTTAAATTCTTTTTCACTAATTTGTCATAAAATGCAGTTTGTCGCATGAATGAGGAGCGCACATGTAGGGTTTCACTGTATTGTTATCGAAATTAGTGTCTTTTAAGGGCAATTGTTTTCTTTGTACCAGCATGGTTCTCTTTCTCTTTTTTTTGTCACCTTCCTTGCAGATGAGGCCATGCCCGGGCAGTTCCAGTGACGGTAGTTCTTCTGGCGGTGTCTCCAAGAAGCTGCGCTCTGAAGAGACGGCCGTGGACCAGGCTGTTGCGGCCTTGCCAGAAGTTGTTGTCGCAGCACCACCGGTCTCGCTGCTGGCTTCTGCAACAGAGTCAACAGAGTTCGAAGTACCGCTCTTGCTTCCGCCCAAAGAAGGTCCTGCAGCGCTGCTTCCCTCACCTGTTTCTAGGTGCGTCCCTAATTGTGGAGTGCCTTTCTAATTTTGAAAGTCTGCTTGCCTGCGATGAATTGCTGTAACTCGCGCCAATGCGAGCCGCGACATTGTCCTCTAGAGCATGGTTTATTCTGTCAGAAAATGTCAGCTGATTTTTTGTTATCTACTGCATGTTGGATGCTTACACGTGTGTGCTGTGTGTAAAGAGACTCACATGCAAAGATTAGTTCTGCATGCACTGCATGCTGTTCATTGCACATTTGCGATTTTATGACTGCACATATACAGTTGATGGTTGTTCAGGGTAACGGACTGGATACCAAGAGAAGGTAAGTGTAGCAGGCAGCGGCAGATGAGATCTCTTATTTCTTATTTCTGCAAACTTTGCAGAGAAAGTTGTCCGCAGCTGGGCACAGAACAGGATTAATTGCAATGATATGGGAGATGCCTTTGTCCTGCAGTGGGAGTAGTTGGGCTTGTGATGTTGATGATGAAGACCATAGAGCAATACAGTAGACTCTTGTTACGACAAACTCGGTTAAGGTGAATTCTCGGATAAGGTGATCAATATGCAGCACATGTGGTTGCTTTCTCATAAAATTCAACGTAAAACTTTCCCGCATGTGCTTCGGTTAAGACGAGCTTTTTGCAGCAGCCACCAACAATGGTGGTCCGTTGGAGTGGCATTCCCAGGGTGCCTGCATGGCACTGTCAAGGAAAGATATAAAATTCCGCACAAGAATAGCACCTCCGCAAGGTAACTTCCGCGCACCATCGGTCAAAAGTGCGAGAAAGCTGCTCTGCGAGAAAGCACTTTCTTGAGGGGAAGCTTTCTTGCTGGTGTGGAAAAGGCAGGTCACCTCTGTGCCTGCCTGCACTTGACACAGAGATCCGACTTGACCAGAGCTCGACACTTTCACTCGTGTTGCCTCTGGTGCTTAAACAGTTTAGAGCCATAATTTCAACTGCCGTGATGTCTCCACATGCGTTAGCACGGCATAGAGATGGCCAGATGTCGGCGCCACATGCGTGTTGCCTGTGGTGAACGGAAAGGCGTATGCTGCACTTGCTTGTAACCTCGATAACAGTTAATCTGCGGAAGACGCAAGATAAGAGAGAGATAAGTCGCAGCTGCCTAGCTGGGCACCTTTGAAGTGCTTGGAGCTGGCGGGACAGCAAAACGCAGAAATGTTGTACCACAAATACCAGTCATTGCTGAGGAGAGAATGAGAAAGATACGATTAAAAAAGCAAACTAAACCAATGCTGTTTTCAAGTAATTTCAAACTAAACCAATGCTGTTTTCAAGTAATTTAAAGCGACCTCGCTTCACGCCCTCTCTTCAGCTCACTTCATGGACAGTGCAATAAATGCTCACTTTGCAGTTTACCCTGTTTCAGCGAGGCCATTTTATGCATTGTTATTCATTCGTCATGTGCATGTTATCTATTTTATTCATTGGCCATTTTAATCAGAATAATTGCGCTGACATGAATATCGGTCGACACCATTGGCTGGAGGGCCTCTTTTGGGGGGCATCTACTGCTTTGTTCTTGAGTTGCATCTGACTTAAGGTGCATGTGCCACTTTGTTTCTTTGCATAGCCATATTGGACGCACAGGCCATCTGAAGAGCGTAGCCATATCTTTGGCATGTTCAGGCTGGGAGTGCACAACCCTGAACGTTATGGTACTGTGCATTAAAATTTACGCTACAGTGTATCGCACTGCCAGGGAATACTTGGCAATGCAGGTTCACTTAAATGTTCCTCGATGATCGTTTCTATCTTCACTGGTCCAGTGTATCCTGTTGCTGGCACTGGCACTAAAACTGCGCATTTTAATGGAAATTTGTTCCACGCACAGTGGTGGCGAAGCCGGAGAAAGCCCAGCAGAAGAGTGCCACAAGCCATGCTGCGTCAGTGAGACGTCATTCTCGGAAGGGTCCAACTTCACTGAGCACATCAATGGGGACTTCGCGGAGGAGGAGGAAGACGCGTGTCGATCGCCGTCGGAGGACACAACCGTCCTCGGAACGGAGGTGGACGACGGCTTCGAGGCCACCCTCACGCTGGCCGCAACGTCCAAGGCCAAAGGTGTGGTGCACACAGTCTGACAGGCGCGCCCGTCCTGCACCATTGTACCGCGCTGAGTGTCGAGACGCGATCATCTCTGGGCTGCCGGTGGCTTGAGCCGTGCGGGAGCATTGGCTTGCATATTGAGCAGTTTTGCTGGTGATTTGTGACCAGCTTGGCCGCAGGTTTTTATTGTTTATACAATGGCAACGAGCTGGTGGTTTAAAGAACAGCAAGTTGCTGCCTAAAGCGCAGTAACATTGCGCACGTCATTCCACATGGCTTCACCTGGATAGACATGAATTTGCATAACTTGGATTGTTCATGCAAAGTGTGAAAAAGAAAGATCAAGAAGAGTTAAGTCTTGACAAAGGAACAATTATCAGCAGCAGCACACACTATGTCTCAAAGTGTACGAATTTATAACTAAGTCTTATTAGTGAAATATCTTGTGCACAGTACTCGGCATATTGAATACGTACATCTTAAATTGCTCCTGACCACTAAGTTTGCACTCTGTTAGAAATTTTATTTTCTTCTCTGACTGATATTACTAACCGTACATAAGAAAAGGTAACGTTCAACATCTAGCGTTCTATGTAAATATTTGTTATGTTCAAGCTGCTTCTGCTAAGTGAAGCATGTTAGATTCCTAATGCGAGCACATATGAATGGTTAACTATAGATGCATAAATGCTGAGCACCTGTGAAATAAAAGGGGTGGTTTGCATGACTTTGCTAAGCAGTAGTGGAATGTTTAGTTTTGATTACATCTAAAGGACAGACATCTCTTAATAGGTAGTCGGTGCATTTTTGCATCTTGCTTCTTGTGCTAGCTTATTTTAAATGTCGTAGAGGATTTTTGCGCCTGTTGTGCAATTTCGATGTTGCACCAGGTTTGAAAGTTTGAGAAATCAAAACCATATTTTTAAAAATGGTGTCATAATTTTAAAATTTTATAAGTGCTAATGGTTTCTGTACCGTTATAGTATTCGACAGCTTATTACATGCAAAATATCCAAAGTGAGCTAATGCAACAATTCGTGGCACTTTGGTTTGGTTTATGTGGTAAAACAATGTACGGTGGAATTTTGGATGGGTTGCGGGTCTGTCCTTAGCAGTAGCATGTTTCTGGTTAATCATAGAGAAGGCAGTTCTGAAAGGGATGACTTCTGAATGCCAATTTCCTGGCACATAACAGTATGCTATGATGCCTGCTAGCCACATGGACTTGAATATTTCCGTACACAATACTAACGTATGGTTGTGTTGGTTACTTTTATTTTGCCATGAGTTTCTCACTGTCCTAACTGACAGGCAACCTGGGACCTCCAGATTTCTGTCACAACATTGTGTAAAAGTTAGTTTTTGTAAAATCTGAAATGTTTATCATCCCTGACATTTGCTCTGCTGATGTATACTTGTCATGCGTGCCACACCTTTTTTTTTTTTACACCTTGTTTTCGCGGTGGTTTCAGCTTTTGCAAGACCTTTATTTTGCGTTGTAATCAATTCTTACTCTACGGCTCACTTATGAACTGTCACCTGCATGCTTCAGGTATTTTTTTTTTTAATATAATACACCTGTTTCCTTGGAACAGCCAGAAATGTGGCACGTGTTCCTAATGGACTGTTCGTGCTGTGCACTGCAAGTAACTAGTGTTGAAATAACTTAACAGAGGCTTCCTTTGTACAAAGGCACTTTTTGAGAACTGAGCTGGAGCTTTTGTATAGCTTGTTAGTACGGCTGTAGGTTCGAGACAGTGGGCATTACGTAGTTGTGTGGTAGTGCACGGAAGTGAGGTTTTCTAGGACAAGAGACATAGATTCCTTGGCACGGACTTGTGATGCTGAGTGATTCTTTTTTATCTCACGGAAGACGCCTTTGCAGCTTTTGCAGTTTCTCTGCCAGCAAAGAGGTCTGTTCGTGATGCAGTATATATAGCTTGTAAAGAATAGTTTTCCTCTTTCTTTTGTATAAAGCGCACAATTTGTAATAATGCTTGTCTAGTCTGGGCATGGGTGGTCTCTCAGTAATGAAGTTCTGAGGGACCGGTGCATAGCGCAGTTCTGTTTTGCCACTCCTGACCAATGAGGGTCAGCGGAATGCCGAACAAGTTGTGTGAGTATCTTAGGGTTGTGAAAGAGTCTGACACAGTATTTCTGATGGTGAATGTGGTGTTGACCCGAATGACGCTGTTAATTGTGGTAGTTCCAGTTTGGTGACAGCAAAAGCTGTGTTGTATAGCATGCTGAGCGAAGCTGATATTTTTATCAAACCACAACAAGAGAGAGATGAGATAAAAATGCACTTGACACATTAATAGATTGCAACTTTGTTGCCATTTATGCAGTGTGATGCTTGAAAAATTTGCTGAGATTGTGTGAACCAATTCATCACTGCTTATTCAGTCCTGCAGTATTCATTCGGCAGCACTCAGATTTCAGACAGAGTGGGTGTTTGCTACATTCCTCAGTGTTAATTGCATGTTTTTAAAGAACCAAAGAAAATTGCCTCCAGTCTATAACGGAGGCTCTCAAATGGGTTTTCGTGGAATCCTTAGAATGCTTTTTAGGCTCCCCGAGCAATTGAATATCTGCTTGCCTCAGTGTCTATTTCCCCTTTGTGCCCTTACAATTAGTCTCAAAACAGTACAATTAGTCTCACAACAATTAGTCTCAAAACAGAGACTAATTGTACTGCAATTGCTTATAGCAGACTGTTTCACTATGCATCATGTACCTCGAGGGCTCCTTAGCTGAGTGGCGATCAGTGTCAGAAGCAGTCTTGGAAGTTTTAAGAGGTCACTGGCCTCAAGAACAGTGGCAGAGATGCAGTCATTCAAATCAGTGACTAAGGCAGAGCAATTGCCAACAAGCCACTGTAAGGCTAATCCCGCCTGTGCATTAACACCACCACCATGGCTACCAACAAATGCGAATTAATGACGTCCTAGTTGAAATCAAGAGGAAGAAGTGGGCTTGGGCAGGGCATGTAATGCGAAGGCACGATGACTGTTGGTCCTTAAGGCTAACGGAGTGGATTCCAAGAGAAGGCATGCGTATCACGAGGCGGCAGAAAGTTAGATGGGGAGAAGAGATTAAGAAGTTTGTGAGGATACAGTGGCCGCAGCTGGCAAAGGACAGGGTTAATTGGAGAGACATGGGAGAAGGGCGGTGTCAGGCTGATGATCATGATGATTATGATGCGTCTCCACACTTTTTGCACGCGCTTTAGGTAGGAATGGATAGAAGCCAGGACAGACAAGTTTGCTTAGCACCACTTGAAGGCCTCTGGGTTTCCCCGGTGATAAAAAGATTGAGAACCCCTGGCCTATAGTAAAGTCATAACATAGGTGCTGAACTTTCCAGCTTGTTTCGACACAGGCATCACCTTCTTAGCAATATATAGCACTGTTGTCATCTTTCATGTGAAATCTTACGCTACTGGATAAGCTGGCTACAGACATCTGAGCGTAGCAGTTTAATTTTTTTAGTGAACGGGTGCATACCATCATGAAAGCAGTTACTGGCCCAGACCCATCACTAATGGCTTCTTTCGTGTGAAGTTTGAATGTAAACTTGGCAGTTGTTTGGTGAGAGCAGCCCCTGAAACCCAGCCATGAAAAATTTCTCACACATTGGACAGTGCAGTTGCAGGCTTGCAGGCACGGCAGCCATGCAAGGGGGTTTACCATCGTTAAAAGGTCTTAGCTTTTTTTTTAGAGCCTGTGTTCACGTCTAGGGAGTGTGGTCAAGGTCGTAACATTTTCCTTGTCTTCGAGAGCTCTGAAATGGGTGAGAGGTGGTGCAAGCACCTTTTATGGTTGGGGGATTTAC
This sequence comes from Amblyomma americanum, assembly GCF_052857255.1. Classification (NCBI taxonomy): domain Eukaryota; kingdom Metazoa; phylum Arthropoda; class Arachnida; order Ixodida; family Ixodidae; genus Amblyomma; species Amblyomma americanum. The sequence goes on from NC_135504.1 coordinate 18,591,130, forward strand.
ACACGTTAGAACCGACGTTAAAGCACTTGTAAGCGCTTATTAGCAGTAGCTATAGTGCAGCCAATGTACATATAAGCATACATCTGAGCAAACAGGGGGCACTTCCTCATGTGCTAAATGTACCAAAGTGTTTAAACCAGATTGGAGGCCCAATTTGCACTCAGGGCCTCTGAGTATATATATACTTGCTTCTGTTGTTGATGCAGACAGTCGGTATACTTGGGAGGAATGAGCACTGAACTGCGCAATTCATTTCCTATTTGGGTCTTTGACTGAAAATGTTTTTGAGTGTTTGTAGAAGAAACGTGTGTGACATGTGAGCTCCCTGCGCCAGTGACTAGCGCTTTTTATGCTCAAGCCTTGTACTCCGCGAATTGCGCAAAAAATATTTTCAGTTCTGAACAGTACTCTGACATTGTGTCTTGGTTTTGAGTGAACATAGCTTTGAAGACCTCCTGTACTGACTGTTTGTGGTTGTTAGTCAGATGTCGTTGCTGTGTGTCGAAATCAATGTGCGCAAGTTACCGCAGAACTTGTGCAGTCTTTTTTAACCTGTTGCAGAACTCAGGAGTTAAAAAAAAAGGCTAGAAAGCTTTACTTCTGTATTTTTTATCATCGTTCTGTAGAGCTGCATTGCTTGCTATGATCGCAACAAAACTGTTGCTAACTTCATAGTACGGGAAAAGAAATTAGCTATTTTAACACACGTTCAAAGTTTGCAACATTTTATGTTGATCTTTGCTCTGTGTAAAGTTGATTTTAATTATACCAATGAGAGGAAGTATGCTCCTGAATGCACCCTTGGCATAAGTCCCCTTAAAAAGCACCTTTCTTCCTTTCCTTGAAAGTGAGTGTGTCAAGGTTCAGTTTAGACAATGGCATTAATTGCTTGGTGGGCTTAATGAGCCCCTTTATTTGTTGCATGACTGCCATTACTTCCCCATTCAAAGTATGCCAAGCACAAATGCAAAAATTTTAAAACGTGAGTAAAGATGGTATTAGAGGACCAGTTTGCACTTTCAGGCTGGGTTGAACGGGGTCTTTGCAAACGCAAGAATTTTTAAATGGCTACACGACTAGCCTGGCAGCAGTTGTGCGGCATTTGTATTAGTGTTTGTCCTTACAAACCATCTTATGGGCAACCCATTGTACTTGCTCACATAATGGCTGCACTTCGCTGAAAAAGTTGGCAAAAATTTGGTGAATGGGTTTATGAAGGGCAATGTAGTATTAGCATGAAATTTTGTTTTTTGTCAACCAAAGAACGACTGCATCTGTTATGCGAGTAAATGCATATCTGGCAGGATTGTGGCTTTGATGGTCGTGATGCCCAACCTAATGGCCAACAGTGCTTCAAGTCTGTTGTCCATCAAGTTCATTCTGTTGACAGTACAAACCTTGACTTGAAAGTTCATAGTGGACATGCTGTGTTTAATTACGTCGCCAGAGCTTTTTACTTGCCTTGTTCTGGGACACGTCACTGTCACCGAACTGCGAGTGCTTGAAGTATGTGATAAAACTGTCGCAGCAGAATAGGTTTGCTGCGGTGTTTTCCTAGAGTGCTTAGTGTGCTGATCAGTTGCTGGGCCATGTTGATTATTGGTGATCAAAGTGCTTTGGCTTGTTCAGAGTCCTCTTGATCACATATTTGCAACTTTGTTTCTGAATACTCCTGTATATGCAGACAGTGTAGGCTAGGACACTTTTTTCTTGTTTCTTTATTTAGTCCTAATATAATCTATGTTTAGGCAGGCATGAACTTCGCGTGCAAGCTTGCAAGCCATGCACGTTGCATTATTGCTGCATGTCGTCTAATTAGTGAAGTTGCTTAAGTTGACAAGTTCTTTCTGGAGTTTTTCTTGGAACTTACGATTGTGTTGATCATTTCGAGCAGCCTTTACTTTGCCCTACCTGTGCTGTTTAAGAATTAGCGTTCATTTTCTACTCCGAACAACACTTCAAAGTGATGGACATTTTGCAACTGCCTTACGAGCATGGTGTACCGATTCGTGATAGTTAATTTTTGATGACAAGTGTCTGCTGTCTTATGATACACTTTTGGCCTGAATCGCTGGATTGTCTTTACGGTTCCCTTTAATGCATTTTTAAGGAGGCTGCCACTTATCTAGCTCAGCTGCTTGCTCCAACTGTGCTTGCTGGATTACTTGCCTGGTTCCACCAACAGTTTGCAATCTTTGCAGAGACCTTGTAACCTTTATTAGCTGCCTTACTGACCTGGCTTGAAGCAGGAGTGGCTCAAAAGTTGGAGGTTTCTCAGAGACTCATATTCGGGGCATTTGCTCTAACATGCCAATGTAGAAAGCAAAGTCTGCCATTTATGATTGCCTTTATCGCTCCCAAAGCATTGTTGCACGGTGCAGTAACACATTTGAAACTTGCTTGCATTTTCTTCTGCCTTTCTGCATTTCCAGATGTATGGTGTGCCCAGTCTAGTGTGTTTGTGCCACTGGGAACAAGTGTTCAAGCCAGCAGCACACAGCTACGCCGGCCTTTCAGCCACCCATCTTGGATCTAGTTCTGGCTTCACATTTCATTTGGGCTTCGGCTTGTGCTTTGGCTTTAGCTTTGGGTTCAGCTCAGAGCTGCATGAAGAGGGAAGCGGACTTTTTTCATTTGCACGGTTTTGCAAAGCCTAGCGGTCACTACATCTCGCAATAAACCAGTGCATTGTTGAGGCTGATGATGATTGGAAGAGAAGGAAATAGGCAAGGAATTTTCTTTAGTGAGACCGTCTCTTCTGTCTTTCAGAGTGTGCATGTCGGGGAAAGTGAGTGAATGATGTGATCTTTAAAAGTGCTCAGTTTTTGTGCTGTTATTTTTTCTTTTTTGCTGGAGTGGTGTGCTTATGGACAAAAACACCGCTCTGTACAGATGTTGGCAAAACTACTGTTTGGCACATACATTGTAAATAGGCGAGAACCTAGAAATGGTAGATGGAGAGTAAATATATATATTTGAAAATTTTGCGTAAGGATTTCTCTTTGTGATCTCATGGTGTCACTGAAAACGGCATGCACATTGTTGATGTGCTTGACGGCATGCACATTGTTGACGTGCAATTCTGGACTAATGTTGATGCAGGTGACTTGAGAATTTCTTTACATTTTGTATATTGCATACTATCCTGCACTAGAACCACGGAGAAAAAAAAACTTGAGGGATATCTATCACCGCTGCGCACGTGCATGCGAGGACTATATATCAACTTCCTTGCTCTGGACACCCATGCCATGGGCCACGTGGATGCATGCTCTAAAACATACCAACACCAAAACTTAAGGAATTGACTCAATAAAAAACGGGGGAGGGCTGAATTGACTCAATAAAAAACGGGGGAGGGAACGGCTTTACGAGCACTTGGCCAGCAAAGGCTGGCCATTTGGCATCGCGCTCTCTCCTGAATTTTTTTTTCTTCCTTGACTACAACACATATTGCTAGTGTTCATGGTTCAGTGTCCTAGCATTAGTTAACAAGGTTTGCTGTTTACAAAAATTCAGTGTTTTTTTATTTAAACTTGGACGAGTGTTATCCGGATTCTGGTTTGATGAAATTCCCACTAGCCACGGCAGTTTTGCAGCTCTGAATTATCCAGCTAAACCTTTGTGCAACTGAACTGACAGTGTAGCATTTTCAGTGCATAAATTTCTACTCTAGATAGTTCGAAATGCTTGTTTAGAAGGCTTTAATAATGTAGCATCCTTGATTGCAAATCATTTATATAGTTTGGAATGCCTGTTGAGATGGCTGTAGCAAAGTAACGTCCATAATGCTGTTGTTTTTTTTATAATGCTTTAATGGGCTTTGAGGCTGGCCTCCGCATTAATGAATCTAGTACTGCATATTATTGTATTTAATGTCTATTTCATTATTAGCAGGCTGTGTTAAAAGTGAGCTGCTGATGAAATTATAAGCTGAATTATTTCAGTACTTCTGGCTTGTTTGATAGTGAAACTTCAAAATGCTGATTTTATTTACTCTCGTGACTTGTTGGCAGAGTAATGCAGGATGCCACGGACCATAACCGTTACCAGCTGATTTTTAGTGTGCTGGATTAGAGTAGCCATTTCCGGCCGGTGTGCATGCATGCGTGTGCGTACGAAAGTAGGTAGGTTCCATCCGCAGAGAAAAGGCTGAATAACGTAGGCATGCCTCGGGCACATTTCTTCTTGACGTTTCGACCGGACATGCACACACCTGGCAACCTGCCCCCTGAATTGTGTGCGAACTGCCCACCGTGGAAGGTGGCAGTTCAGTTAATGGTTAGTTGCTAACGGTTGCTTGGGAAGAGCAACGTAGGACTTGCAAGCCCCACCCTTAATGTTGATGTGGTGCGAGATCTGAATCGACACTTTCCGATGCTCCAAATATCGGTGAAACATTGAGCATATGTGGGAACAAGTACAGCTGTGTAGCTGGCGTGGTGGCGCCCTCAGAGGCCTCGTGGTTGCTCCACGAACTAAAGGGGGGCGAAAAATTCAAGCAGCAAGGCCTGAAACATCACGACAAATCTATTTCGATTCGTGTGTGGAGCATGTGTGCTCGTGCAATGTCGTGCTTGCGAGCAAGCCCGGTGAGATTGTTGATTTTACCAAACCAGGCTGGGCATTGCCTAGGCGCCCGAAATTTATTTCGCCGCAGCTGTTAGTGGATCATTCCTGGCGCATCCGGCGTAGGCATCGGCGTTGTTGAAGTAGTGATGCAAAACTGTGAAAAATATACTATCGATAGTTCTTTTGAAGTTATCGATAGTGTAAAAAAACTATCAATAGTGCTACTATTGATAGACTATGGATAGTGTAAAAAACTATCTTTAATGCTATTATGGATAAACTATTGTAGTACTATCTATAGTGAGACTGTCGATAGTAACACTATCGATATTCCACATTCGTTGCCCAGCAATATATACAAAACTTTTGCGATACCTTGTTGGTTTCACGGTTTTATGAGGCTTAATGCCGGAAAGAGACTCGGGCTATGAGGGGCGCGTTGTGCAGTTCTCCGAATGATTTCGACCAGCTGTGGTTCTGTAACGTGCAACGAAGAATCCAACAAGATGACGCAAGACGAACAAGCATTAATTGCTGTGCCTCATGATAGCATGGCACATGCACTGTGCAAGCCTAGTGCATTTTTCTTCTACTCGCCCAGCTGTGTACAATTTAACCAATTTTAAAGATAACTGTCTGGGTTGTGAGAGCTTGCTATAGTTAAAATGTAAAATGACTACCGCTTTAAATCTAGACGCAAAAGCGGGACAATTCAGCTTAAAAGGTAGCTGGGACAGTTCGAAAGTATTATCGATAGTGCTATCGATATTACTATCGATTCCACCTACGGTAGTTTTTTTACCATCGATAGTGACACAACTATCGATAGTACTATCCATAGTCTCGCATCACTGTGTTGAAGCCTACCAAGTGACCAGCACTGGTCACGTGACCCTGTGCCGTGATGTCACCAGGAGCATGTGGTTTCGAGTGCGCTCCCCGCTTGCAGATCATGTGACTACTCGGCGCTTCTGATTGCAGATTTGAACTACGAGTGCCCCCATTAACTCTTTCCGAACCCTGCCCGCAGAGCGTCGGTCACAGACCCGTGATCGAGGATAGGAGCGCCGGTAGCAAAGCTCTTACGGCGACACCAAGCACGTCGCGCCATTTCTTTGTTCTCTGGTCGCCATGGTGTGATTTTCAAACCCGGCTTGAAATGGATGTCGCGTCGTGATCGCTGACAGCCATAGCTAGCCGCTAGCTATACGCGCCGGTCTATCGAAAGTGCTGTATCGTGACACAACTAGAAATTCTGATTTATCGTCAATGGAAGTTTTGAACTGCAGTAGCGAGTCCGATTGGGCCAGCTTGCCTTGAGGTTGTTGGTTGTGCACCAACTCGTGACCCGCCGCGGTGGCTCAGTGGTTAGGGCGCTCGGCTACTGATCCGGAGTTCCCGGGTTTGAACCTGACTGCGGCGGCTGCGTTTTTATGGAGATTAAACGCTAAGGCGCCCGTGTGCTGTACGTGCGATGTCAGTGCACATTAAAAATCCCCAGGTGGTCGAAATTATTCCAGAGCCCTCCACTACAGCACCTCTTTCACTCCCTCCTTTATACCTTCCCTTACGGTGGTGCGGTTCAGGTATACGAGGTATCTGCGCCATTTCCTTTCCCCCAAAAACCAATTATGCAGCAACCCGTAGGACTTGGCCTTTCATGTCCCACCCACACCTACAGGTAAGCACAGGGCAGCGAAAATGGGAAAGGGGCGAAATTGAACAGTTTATGAAGACGCAGAAATAGAGCACAAAGCAAACATACTCTGCTCCACGGAATTCCGGCCGGAATAACGATGGAAGAGTTACAAGCGAACCTACGAGTAAGAACACAAGGGGTAACCACCATGTCGGCACGAGCCCTGGGGAAGTCAAAGACGGCGCATTTAGTCTGACGGACCCATCGTGCCAAAATGGGTCATATATGAAGGCATCGAGCTCAGGACGCACCCATACAGACCAACCAGGCAGGTCTGCTACAACTGCGGAGAACTAGGGCACCACTCGGACGTATGTCCCACGCTCGAGGCCAAGGCCTGCAGAACTTGCGGACAGAACAACCCGGAGGAGCAGCACGAATGCATAGCCAAGTGGACCATGTCACAGGAACGAGAGAGTGCACCATACAATACAATATTTATTCTGCACAATCAAAAACACAATTCACAGGAACGAGAGAGTGCATCATAAAATACAATATACAATACAATATTTATTCTGCACAATCAAAAACACGATGCACGTAACAGGCCTGCCAAAGCCTCAGAGGGCTTGACTGGCAGTGTCTAGCAGTCGGAAAACAAGAAAATGCAGAAAGTTGTTACTGAAGATAGCAGTGAGAGAAAAAGTATAAAGATCACTGGTAACAGTCTTTTTATCTCTTGTTTAGTGTTCGCTTTTAAAACAGGTGCTGGTAATTTGTTAAATATTGCGGGCACTTAATAATACTGTCGCGTTCGTTTTCCATATTTTGTTGAAGTCTTGGGGATTATGAAAGGATCATTTGGTCTTAGGCAACGGGTTGGTGTGTATAGTGTTTGAAAATCATTGTTCCAAAAGTGGTTAATTGTAACAGTTCCGAACATAAGAGATGTAAAGGAGGGCATGTTCAAAAGCTTAAACACATCTGTGTCTTTCTTAGGGCATAAACCATATACTATTGACAACAGCAAAGAACGTAAAATTTAATGAACTCTAGTTGGTGTGTATAGTGTTTGGAAATCATTGTTCCAAAAGTGGTTAATTGTAACAGTTCCGAACATAAGAGATGTAAAGGAGGGCATGTTCAAAAGCTTAAACACATCTGTGTCTTTCTTAGGGCATAAACCATATACTATTGACAACAGCAAAGAACGTAAAATTTAATGAACTCTTGAGCTCCACCTGAGGGTGTAGCGACCATACACAGTCAAACCATAACGCATAATGCTGTAAACTAAGGCGTGAACAATTGTTTTGCTGTAAACTAAGGCGTGAACAATTGTTTTTTACATAGAAATTGGCATTAGGCATCGGATATTGTACAACATACAAGAAACCGCGAGCATTTTTTTACAGAGTTTGGATAAATGAGAATTCCATAAAATATCAGTCAAAAAACAACCCAAGAGATTTAACAGAAGATGCATATTGAACACGTTTACAAGCACACATATTAATCGGATTTGTGTAAGAATAATGGTTTCATTGGTAGAATTTTTTTCATTGGACTATGGAAGCACACAAGTTGCGTTTTAGTAGGGTCAATGCTGATTAGATTAGTCGCAAACCAGTCCATGGCTCTGGTTACGTTATTCTGTACTGAGCTAAGTGCATCACAGTAATTAGTTGAACAAGATACAAGTACCGTGTCATCGGCGTATTGATACACATGATCATCTGCTACATTGGACAGATCGTTCACATAAATGTTAAAGAGCGGGGGGCTTAATATAGAGCCCTGTGGGACTCCAGAATAAATACAAGCAAAATCACTGAAACTGTTCCCCACTTCAACACACTGTCGTCTATTATGCAGAAAGTTAGATATGTTCAAAAATGGTCCACGAAGGCCGAGCAGAGAGTTTTTGAAGAAGAATGTCGTGACACAGTGTCAAACGAATTAGAGGCTTCCAAAAAGATATCGCATACTACCCGATTGCGATCAAAGGTTCAATTTAGCAGATCAGAGAAAGCTAACAGTGTTTGGGTACCTCTCCCCTGCATAAATCCGTGCTGATTCGATGATAATACATTGTTTATCCATAAAGTGTGTTATTGTATGAGCCATGTGTTTTTCTAGTATTTACGCTATATAGGGGATTACAGAGATAGGCTTGTAATGTTCTATATTGTTTCGCGCACCTTATTTATTTACAGAATACCTGCGTCGCCTCGAAGGCATTATCGCAGGGGAGACAGTTTGAAAACAACGTGTTCTTTTCACAGAGAAAGCAACAAGAACATTAAGCGAAGTTAACATCAAAGTAAAACAAAACAATCAGTGAACATTATTAAAAGTAACAGAAAGCTTGAACAATAGTAAGACAGGAGTAGATTCTCAGCAATACAGACACTAAAAATCGCGATTATCAAACACTGAAAAACACACTTCCGGCAACAAGTTCCAGTCTTTTACAGTTTGTGGAAAGAATGATTTAGAAAAAACTGTTTGTATTAGAATTGTATTCGCGCACCTTCTTGGAGTGGTCGTGCCGAGTCGAGACGTAAGTTGGCTCCGAAAGGTAGTTACGGCTGTTAATTCCTGTTTGATTATAGAAGATGCTGTGGAAGAATTTAAGTCGTAATTTTCTTCTGTTTTAACGGCTTCCAGCCCAGCAATGATTTTATCTCAGTGATACTTTGGAAGGGGTTATAATTATTGGATATGAAACGTGCAGCCTGATTTTGGAGTTTTTCTATTGCTTCAATCAAGTATGCCTGATATGGGTCCCAAATAATGGAGGCGTAATCAAAGATGGATCTCACGTGCAAAAAGTAAAGTGTTTCTTTAACATCTTTTGATGCTGATTTGAAATTTCTACGAATAAAGAACAACATTTTACTTGCCTTAGATATTGACTGCTGGATGTGTGTGTTCCATTTAAGAGTCTGCATAAAGTAAACACCAAGGTACTTGCACTCTGAGACGCTTTTTATGGTTATGTTTTCAACAATGTATTGTGTGCGAAGTTCGAGTTTATTTGAAAAATGGACGTGATTACATTTATTAATATTCAGATTCATCTGCCAATGCTCACACCAGTTTACTATTTTATCAAGGTCGCTCTGCAGGATAGATACATCTGATGGTGAATTTATTTCCCTGTAAACAACGCAGTCATCCGCAAACAGTTTTATGGGGGCTGTATGCCATCTACAATGTCATTTATATAGATCAGGAATAAGAGTGGCCCAAGGACACTGCCCTGGGGCACTCCTGAAGTTACGGTTATGTATGATGAGCTACAGCCATTCAGAACAACACACTGTTTACGATTGTTTAAGTAATTACATATCCAGTTATGGGTTTTATTATGCATATTCAAAGAGGTTAACTTGATACTTAGCAAGGGATTCGAAACTGTGTCAAAGGCTTTTTTGAAATCTAGGAATAATGCATCTACATGTTTATTCTTGTCGAGGAAGTTACCTACAAAGTGCTGAAATTCGACTAATTGCGTGTTGCATGAGTGCCCATTACGAAAACCATGCTGCGAAGCAGTAAAAAAGTTATGGATTCAAGGTATTTAATAACTGACTGTACAATATATGCTAAAAAATTTTACAGGAAACTGAAGTCAAGGATATAGGCCTATAATTTCCCACTATAGTTTCTTGTCCCCTGATTTGAAGATCGGATTGACAGCCGAGACTTTCCAGTCCTGTGGAACCAACCCAGTTTCGAGCAAGGCTCTAAATATGATACAGAGATACTGTGCTATAATGCTGTGGCATTTCTTTAGAATGACGGATGGGATTCTATCAGGACCCATAGATTTAGAGGGGGTTCAGTTCTCGTAAAAGACAGTCAATACCATGTACATCGATGATTATTCCAGGCATGCAGTGAAGTGGAACTACAATAGCGGTTTTCATTTCAATTGGGATCGCACAAGTATTCAGAATATGGTTCACAACAGAGAGTAGCACGTTTAATAGCGTCGAAGTTTCTTTGCAGCTCACTGACTGATATCTTGTCTAAGCCACATAAATTTTCTTAAGGTTAAACATAATAGACATGAGTTCGTCAAGCGAGAGTAAAGGAAGATATGCTGAATCTAGGCAAAAGCGAAGAACAGCAAAGAAAAGGTGAGCTGGGAAGCGGGACCTCCAAAAACACTGCAGCCCGACACGGCTAAAATTGAAGAGATAGAGGAGAAATTCGAGAAAGAGAATAGGCGGCTCCGGGAACAAATTAAACAAGCCAGTGAACAAAACAGGCGGCTCCAAGAGAAGCTAGATGGGGTCGTGAAAATGTTGGAGGAGCAAAGGAAGGGAACGGCCCAGTCCCCAGCAATGGGGCAAGGGCCATCCCAAGATAAATTAGAGAACTTCATGCAATACATAATGCAGCAAAATGCAAAAATGAACGAGAGGATCGAGCAAGCAAATGATGTAATGGTAAACAGGGTAGCAACCATAGAACAGAGAGTGGGCATAGTAGAGCAAAACTGCAAAAGCTATGTCAAGAACCAAAACACCCAAAGAATAACGAGCAAAGCCAGGGACAGACTCCTCAACGAAAGAAGGTTCGGAATTGAAAGTCAGGACAACGGTCAAAACAACGATTAATCATCGGGGGACACAAAGAAATTGAGTTTTGGCAGTGGAACTCCAGGGGCTACAGGAAAAAGCAGGGGCTCTTGCAAAAATTCATAGAAAGACAAGAGATGCAATCCGACATAATAGCTCTACAAGAGACCAACATAACCCAAACCTTGAGGGGCTATGATTGTCAGGAGAGAGAATGCATAGCTACCATAATTAGTAAGAGAATTACCACCATAGAACACGATGAAATCCCAGACACCAAGCTAGGGCACGTAATAACTGAAATAATTCCTAAAAGGAAAGGGAAGGGCATCTTTGTCTTTAACGTTTATAGCCCGCCGAAACAAAGGGATGGAGACTTCTCCAAGCTTTTTGTGGGAGCGAGCAGACTGGCAAAGAGCAACGCCCTAGACATCCTAGGCGACTTCAACGCCTATGGCCAGAGATGGGGATACAAGAAAGACAGCCAGAAGGGAAAGCAGATCGACGATGCAGCGGAAAGCACGGGATGTACACTGTTGATGGACGAGAGCCAGCCCACGAGGACCGGCAACAGCGTGAGTCCGGACACCTGTCCAGATCTAAGTTTCGTCAAAAACACACGTGTCGCGGAATGGGACAACCTCCTGGAAAACCTAGAAAGCGACCACTATATACTCAGAACCACGATAGAGGCGCAGAAGATTAGATGGGCAATTGGAATCACAAAGATCATGAGCTGGCATGAATTTAGGCAAGCATCCAAAGACCTAAAGGGTGACATCGGCTCGATCAAGGAGTGGAGCGAGCAGCTACAGGAGATTCAGGCCAGATACACCCAAGAGGTCAAAAGAACAGAAAAAGCACCGGAAGTCGACTCCCACCTAATCCACCTGTGGGAGGCCAGGAGAGGGCTAACAATGAAATGGAAGACATAGAGACACAATAAGAAGCTAAGGAAGAGGATCTGCGAACTACAGAAGGAAGCCGAGAGTAATGCCAACCTTCTCGCGAGGCGAAGCTGGGACGAGTTCAGCGACCAACTGAATGGCACACTCAGTACCGCCAAAACGACGAGAATAATCAAGGCCCTGCTCGACCCGACCAAAACCAGGTCTGAGGGCAACAAGGCAATCCAGAGGATCATCCACACCTTTGAAGGTGACGACAACGAGCTCCTTAAAAGGGTAGAGGAAAAGGTATACGGCACCAAAAAGCCGGACGCCTACGACAAGGAATACAGAGGTGAAGACGACCCGCACCTAGACAGACACATAAAAAGAGAAGAGGTCTATGCAGCGGCCAAGGCGGCGATGCGCAACACTGCGGCCGGTGCAGACAGAATCAGAAACTCCATGATAAGGAACCTCAGCGATGAAGCGGTCGACCAACTGACCCAATTCATCAACGAGCACTGGGAGAAAGGAACGGTACCAGAGGAGTGGAAACATGCCACGGTGGTGGTGATTCCCAAACCCGGAAAGAAGCTCCAGATAGAAAACCTCAGGCCGATATCGCTAACGTCGTGCCTGGGAAAACTTTTTGAGTGAATAGCCACCCGTCGACTACAGCAACACCTAGAAGAGAAGGGGCACTACCCGGACAGCATGTTCGGTTCCCGGGCAAAGCTGTCCACGCAGGACGTCTTCCTTCAGATCAAAGAAGTCCTAACGCAAGTCCCGTACAATGGCGAAAACGTTATCATGGCCCTAGACGTCAAAGGCGCTTTTGATAAAATAGGACGCCGCCATCATGGAGGGATTCAACAACGCCAACTGCGGAAATAAGATCCACGATTACACCAGGGCCTTCCTAAGCAACAGGACAGCCACGGTGGGAATCGAGGAACTCAGAGGAGAAAAACTCAACACTCCAAACAACGGCACACCGCAAGGCTTGGTCATATCACCGGTACTCTTCAACGTAGCGATGATAGAACTAGCAAGAAGACTCTAAAAGATCGAGGACATCGGCTTTGCAATCTATGCAGATGACATCACGATATGGACCAACCAGGGAAAGCTAGGACAAAAAGAGAGAAGTTTACAAGAAGCGGCGACATGTGTGGATGAATATGTGAAAGAAAGAGGACTGGCGTGCTCCAAAAGTCGGAGATCCTCGGAGTCCAGAGACGGAAGAAAAACCCGGAGAACGTAGAAATCCTGCTCGAAGGAAGCCACATTCCACAGAGGGAACAGGTGAGAATGCTCGGAATGTGGATCCAAACAAACAGGAGATGCGGATTCGCAATCAACCGGCTTAAGCTGGCTGCGACGCAAGAGGCAAGAATGATAACCAGAGTATCACAGAGAAGACGTGGCATAAAAGAAAGTGACACTCTGAAACTCGTAAGAATTTTGATCATAAGTAGGGTCACCTACTCCCTCCCATACTTCCAAACAACCCAGGAAGAAAGGGACCAAATTAACGCAATCATTCAGAAGGCGTATAAAACGGCCCCTCATCTGCCGATGCGTGCAGCAAACGAGAAGTTACTAGCACTCGGCATGCACAATACATTCGAAGAGCTGGAAGAGGCACAGCTAGAAACGCAGAAGGAAAGGCTGGTGCAAACAAGAAGTGGCAGAAGAATCCTAGATAAGTTGGGATACAACTTAGAAAAAATACCAGAAAAGGAAGCAGACATCCCCGACAACATCAGAGCCACTATCAAAGTCTGCTCGCTCCCCAAAAACATGAACCCAAACCTCCACCCGGCTAGGAGAAAGGAGAGAGCAAAATACATAGAAGAGAAACTGGCGGTCAAAGAAAATACAGTATATGTGGACGTGTCCAGATATAGAGGAAGAGACGTGAGAATGGCAGTGGTAGCACTCAACTGGGAGGCCGCAGAATTCGCTAGTGGATAATGGTACGGTTGATGAGGGCAAGGAACTCGCAGTTGCTCTAGCTATTGCCGAAGGCAACCGGATCGGAAAATCTTTAACCTAACAGACTCAAAAGAGGCGTGCAGGAACAATATGAAAGGAAGGATAGGTAAATGTGCAAGACAGGTCCTAGCACAAGTGGCTCCGAAAAAGGACCAGGCGAGGCATGTTATTTTCTGGGTACCCGGACATGTGGAAGCATGGGGCGACCTCAGGGCCGATGAGACCGCTCGAGCTTACACGAGCCGAGATTCTCATCCACTCAGCCCAGAGGGGCCCTCAGAAAACGTAATGCCCACCTTCTCAGAAATCACCAATTACCACAGGGGAGTAAGGAAAAGATATCCGGAGCCGCACTCTAGCCTGACTCAGGAAGAGACGGTCATATGGAGGAGGCTCCTAACAGAAACCCTAGCTAATTTTTTCATATTAAACAAGATGTATCCAACGCAGTACAGGGACACGTGCCCCAAATGCGGAGGCAGACCCACGGTGTATCACACAACATGGGAGTGCAATGACAATTATTTCCATAATCAGAGAGAACCGTGTCGGGAGCAGTGGGAGGAAGCGCTTTCCAGCCACAATCCAGCCTTCCAACGAAGGCTGGTACAACATGCTGTGAAAGCTGCCAGATCCAATGGGGCCCTGGAATAGGGTCTCCACTCGCTGAAGAGGGCGAAGACATCGCGAGATGAAGACGACCTCTGCACTCTGAAGTGTATAGAAACTAGAGCAGTAAAGTTTATCCTATCCTATCTAGAGGAAGCTTCGGTTTCTAAATTACGACAACGTATGCAGGTTCTCGCTGAAGACCTTGGATTTTTTAAACGGCCACAAAATCTTTAGAATATTGCAGCAGTAACCGGTGGTGAATTGGTGACAAGCGCAGGTTGCAAGCTGTTCGAGATATGGGAGCGCTCGGCCAACCGAGCGGGCCCAACGACCAGCCGGCCTCTCGGGCTGATCAGCAGTGGCTCTCTTGGCGTCTGGTTGGCCTAATTGACCGGTCCGGAATCGGTGACCGAGTTGATGCCAACAGGCCTGGCTCCTCATGTCGTCCCGTGCATTTGCCAAGCTGGGAGAGTTGATTGAATCGGCATCCCGCCTCATGAAGTCGACCATGCTCTCGATGCTTCGCAGCCCTCGGGCCACCGTGTTGGCGGCCTCGGCGCTGCTCACCGAGAGCTGCTCGGCGAGCTCGTGCAGGAGCGCGGGATGCCGGGCGACTCGTTCCAAGCCAAGGGCGCTGCACCTGCGTCAGGGTTTCGTGCGTTCGCAGAAGCACAGCTATTCAGCGACTCATCCACAATTTCATCAAACCCCTGGTGTTGAGAACATGCCTAAACCCAAAGAAAAAAATTACGGTGGTTTAGATTTGGTTAAACTGAGGAAGAAGCGGGAGCTTCATGATGGTTTAACCTGGCAAAGTCTTGACGACATGTGAACTACGTGCCTAGGCGAGCCGGCGCTCCTCCCGTTATGTACTCAGTTAAGGCCTAGGGGGCGTGACGTCACGCCCTGTCATGTAAACGCCGCGTTTCGGCTCCTCGGCGAGCCAAGAGTCTATCACGTGACCCGATTTTGGCTGACCTTGACCGTTATGACCTTGACTTGACCTTTGCAATGACTTAACCATCTGATGGGCATAGGCTCATGTTACAAATGCACATCCAGACCGTGCCGCCACGGTGGCTCAGTGCTTATGGCGCTCGGCTGCTGACCCGAAAGACGCGGGTTCGATCACGGTTCGATAGAGGGGAAATTCTATGGGCCCGTGTACTGTGCGATGTCAGTGCACGGTAATGAACCGCAGGTGGTCAAAATTTCCGGAGCCCTTCACTACGGCATCCCTCCATAGCCTGAGTCGCTTTGGGACGTTAAACCCCCATAAACCATAAACCAACATCCAGACCGACGAGCGTTATGACGATCGCGAGAAGGTGCATGCAGCGCAATATCTTATTAGCCGCGAAGCACCTGGTTAGAGATAAACTGCAGTTGATGCGGGATGGGACGCTAGGGAATAATGTCCGCCCCAACGTAGCATTTCTTTGCATTCAGATGTGGGATCGCGGTTCTCTGACGTCTGTGCTCGCATTACGCTTGTTAATAACAGCGGACAAGGCGTCTGCATTTTATATGCTTTCTAAAAGTATGCAGGACCATGAAACCCGATTAACACTAAAGTCTGTCTGTATGTTGTACAGAAGATTATCTGGCCATTGAGTAATTCTTGAAATATACCATGTTTTCTCGAAACAAAAACGCACAAGAGTTCCGGAGAAGCCACCGGCTGTCGCCTGAACTATAAATAGGCTCTCTGCAACATCAGCTCAATAGAGGTAACCAGTCATAGCCGAACAAATCGCTTCTGGTTGCACCACCACCCTATATTGCCATCAGCACTTTTGCTATGGCACCATGGACGAAATTACTATTTTAGGCCTTGGGGAACACGAATGGCATGCTTTAATTTTTTTTTTCTTTAAAAGATGCTCTCAAGAGTGCATCAAACACAGTGAGCGTGGTCTAGAAATGCCGATTTTGCTCTTTCGGCTAGGATTGAAATGATAGTCCGCGAAACAATGTTAAAAACCTTAGCAGCAATGGCTGCGAGGAAGTGTTGGTCATCTGTCGCAGAATGTCAGTATACGTTGCAGGCGAGAGAGATTTGTAGGAGTGCGGACGCCAGAGCGTACTCTTGTTTGGTTTGGTGTATAAAAGTTAATGTTCCAAAGCGAGTCAGACTATGAGGGATGCCGTAGTAAATAAAGGTATCCGGAAATTTCGACCACCTGGGGTTCTTTGACGTGCACTGACATCGCACAGTACACGGGCCTCTAGAATTTCGCCTCCATCGAAATTGGACCGCCACGGCCGGAATCGAACCCACGTCTTTCGGGTCAGCAAGCGAGCGCCTTAACGTCCTCATGTCAGTGGTACTGGTAGTGCAAAATCAGCCAAAAACAGTTTTTCGTCCCCCTATATCATACAGTGGTCGTCAGTGTGACACAAAAACTTCGCTTAGGTTCAATCCGACCGAGCTAGTAAGTCGAGCGAAAGAAGGTATAAGCGCATCAAGGTAAGCACACGCCACACGCTTTTTATATAGCGAACGGCGCGCCAGGCGATTTCCGGAAGTTGCTCGAGTGTCATCTGCTCCGCATACGCAGCCGTGGTGAGGCGCAGCGGGTCACGTGACTCGATAGTTGCGAGCGAGCGCGCGCCATCGGTCAACGCGGGCAGCCGTGGCGAGGCGTGGCAAGTCACGTGGCATGACGTCACAGCCAAGCCTCCACTCCTCCTGGTTTGAAGGTCAAATTTCAGAGCCACATGACCATCTTTGTGCGGGAAGAGTAGAGCTTTCACTCTAAATGTGCCTATCCGGTTATTTATCGCATTGCCGTGTTGAACTCTGCAGATACCTACCTGTCATACACGGCTCCGGTCACGAAATCAGAGGCCCAGGCTACAACGTCCATGTTTCGCCGATCCGTGACACAGGTCAATCGCCAGCTGCACTCCGCTCAGCCCACAGCCATACACAGTCACGCTGACCAGGTCGTAGTGGTCTTCTATGCCGAGTCGAAGGCGTCAGACAAAGGTGACGGCTATGCGTGGCTGACCGGCCGTCAGGTGAACCCGCTGGATGTTCCGGCTTCACTCAATATGGCACATACCCACACAGGGGGTCGGCCAAGAATCGGGTGACTATTCACCTGTATTCAGGTAATTAAAATGAAAAGCACGCGGGAAAGCAGCACCGGAGGATTCTTCCTCATGAACAGAAAAAGGATGAAAGCTTTGATTTCAAAATTAGTAATAGTAATAACGATAATAATAATAATAATAAAGAGAGGGACTAGAACAGATTTATTAAGTCAAAATGTACTAATTGAGAGTAAAGGAAATTTTGTAACCCTCAGCATGGCAGTCGGTGAGATTCTAGCAGGAAATTTAGAACAGCGGTACAAACAGATCTGTGGTTGAACCCTAATATGGTGGCACCAATGATAACAAGAGCGGACTGCTTAAATTAAGACCAAGGGGCCGCAAGGGCTCCTCCAGCAACCTTCTTCTCAAAGAGGTGTATCGGCGACAATAGAGCAAAAATGCTCAATGGATTCAGGCGAACAGCAAAATGCACGAAGGGGAGAGAGCGCCAAACCCGACCTGTGTAAATTGAAATTAGGAGGTATATGGCACCGCAGCCTCGTCAGAGATACGTCAAGCTGCCGAGATCGACAAACTTGCCTGTTCCAAGAATATTTAGGTGCTGATAATTCGCCAATGTTTCAAGTGTTGTGTCTTGCGTGCTTAAAAACGCACGTCGCCGAAACCTAGATGCTGTAATATAGGCTGTAGCCGGGATGATAGGCAACACGGGGCCGCTTAGGGAAGCCTTTGCAAGCCTATCAGCAATCTAACTGTCACACTGCTGTGACCAGGAACCCACACTAAATGAACAAGACTCAAATGCGGAGGAAGCAGCGGCAAGAATGTGTTGAAAATGGCACCATCAACATGCGTTGCGAGGGACGAACACAGAGATAAAGAATCAGTAATTACTGCCACTGTGGTAATAGAGGGGTCTAGCTTGCGTAGACGAAGTACTACTGCCAGAAACTGCTTGAAAAATAAGGGTTAAATCTGGAAGCCGCAGTGAAAAGGACCAGTCTAAATGCGAACAGAATATTCCCACATCTTCAACACCCACGGTGCAATAAATGCACTGCGATGCGTCGATTGCTATTGCAATATTTTTAGGTAGGGCCCTTAGATGATCGTCTAGTAGACCATTTAGAATACAGGGTGGCAAAATTTTTGCATTTTGGGGGTAAATATCGTCGAAAACAATGTGGACAGGATTCTTAGGCAAGTCTGCACAGTTAAAAATTGAAGACGAGATAAGAGAAGGGGAATGTGGGCTTCAAGGTACAGCACATTGGTAGCCACAAATTTTGGGAGGCCGAGGCACATCCTAAGTGCTTGCCTCTCCAAAAGGACGAGAGGACGAAATTTTGTGTAGCCGAGCCTGAAAACAACACAGATCCAAATTCCAAAATTGGCCTGACATACATTTTTTAAATCATCAATATCGCATCTCTTCGCATGCCGTACCAGTGACTACACAGTCTACGCAACATGCCCACGGCACGAGCCCCCTTCACCGCGACATGGTAAATGTGGGGTCGCCAGGTGAGTTTCTCATCATAAATGACCCCTAGGTATTTCAGGGATTGAACCTGTGGTATTGGTTGTAAATGGCAAGTGCGAGAGAGCACTACAGGATTCTGTAGAGGGAAAACAAGGATGGCGCACTTGCTAACATTTAACTTCAGCTGTAAGCTGCTCAGCCAGTGCTCAATTGTACTCGGATATGACTGCAAAGACCATGCAGGCAATGTATATCCGGCACAGCCGCAGAAAACGCAATGTCCGCATAGACGTAAGTGCGGACATGTCGATGGAGAGGAATTGAGCCCAACAGAATATTAAAGAGCACAGGAGAAAGAACAGCTCCTTGCGGTACACCTCGCGTTTGTCTGTACCTCTGAATGAACACCATTATGGACGCCAAAGAATTCCCTGCTATAAAGAAATGCACATATCTAAGCAACTATATAATCTGGAAACTGAAGAGACTGTCGCCTATGTATTAGGATGGAGTGTTCTACACTGTCGTAAGCTTTGGCGACGTCAAGCGTAACCAAAGCCGCAACCTGGCGTTGACGACGAGCAAGGAGAATTCTGCCCTCAAGATCAGCATGTGCATTCCATATCGAACACCGTGGCTGAAATCCGAGTTGACAAGGGCTGAGTATATTTTTGCTGTCCACGAAGGCTGACACCCGAATTAATAACACCCTTTTTATTAATTTTACCACGTTTTATGTTAAAGAAATTGGCCTAATATTATCCAATTCATAGCCACCACCCTAATTTTTCAATAAAGGAATCACCTTGGCCAGCTTCCACTCAGGAGGTATCCAAGCGTGTTCGATAGAGTAGTTTATGAGGTGCAATAAAGGGTCGGGAGACTCCTCATAGAGAATCTTGAGCATCTTTGTAGTGACACCATCAGGGCCAGGAGCAGCCGCTGGTAATGTCTGTACAACTTGGGAAAGCTGCGATGGATTAACTTGTGAGGCATTATTATTTGGCACCACTGACGCAAACAACATTGGTCGCAAAGGCAGTAGAGACGAAAACCGCTTTTGCAGGCCCGTGGCAATTAATTCAACCGCCTGGATAGTTTCTTCAGGTGACATAACTAACGACTGTAAATTACTAGAGGACGTGAGCAGTTTTCTAGACCGTAGAAAGCCGAATAGTGCGCGTCGGTTGCCCGACTTCGAAAGATAATCGAAATGTACTGAGTTATATTTTTCCTTCGCACGAGAAACTGTGCGTTTAAAGGTGGCTGCAATAAATTTATAATCACTACAGTTATTTGGGCATTGGTTATTAAGAAGCTTTTTTCATGCTGCCTTCCTCCGCCTGTAATCTCTTGTACAGTCCGCATTCCACCGGGTAGAAAAATCCCCTTTTGTTGGCCACACCAGAAACTCCGACTTTTTACGGCATTCTTCTATAGCCAGACATATGCTTGTTGACTGGTTGGCCTCGGCGATGCTAGACACTGACGCAGGGGCAGAGCGCAACGCCGTTTGAAATCTGTCATAATTTATATGTCCTCCAACTGAGAAGACGCAGGAGTTACACGACATACGATATCAAAATGAATAGGTATATGGTCACTTGAGGTGCCACCATTAACAGGCAACCAATCCGTTACGCCAATGCCAGGAATAGTGAACGTGAGATCTAAAACAAATAGAGTGTGTGAGCGAAGATAAGTGGCCGATCCTGAATTTAAGCACATCAGGTTGTGATCAGAAACCGAGTCCCAAAGGCGCTTGCCGCATGTATTAGTCCTAAAACCGCACGACACATGGTAAGAATTGAAGTCGCCAGCCACGAGAACTGGTTTTTACAGTTAGCGAGGAACAAGTCCAGAGGTCTAATATCCTGTACATCAGAGGGGAATTAACAATTTGGTATGGAAAATGGAGAGCACCCAGGAAGTACAAAGTCTAATGCCAAAATCTCACAGTCAGGAGACATTTGTTGAAAAGATACCTTCGCCCTGTGGCAAAATTTTGAA
Source organism: Amblyomma americanum (assembly GCF_052857255.1). Lineage (NCBI taxonomy): Eukaryota > Metazoa > Arthropoda > Arachnida > Ixodida > Ixodidae > Amblyomma > Amblyomma americanum. The sequence continues at coordinate 18,611,992 of NC_135504.1, forward strand.
GAGACTAAAGTTAGTAGACCCCCTCCTCTTGACTGGTGGTCTAGGCGAAATGAACGGTAATTTTTGATATGAAAATGTTTGTCGGTTGAAAGCCACGTTTCTTGCAGAATTATGATATCCGGATTAAGCTGGGTAGAAATGCAGTGTAAATCTGTGGAAGCGGAAAGAATAGAGCGACGGTTCCACTGCAGAACTCCCAACGACGCTATGGTTGCAAAAGCCTGGCAGCAACAACTGCCTGCCCCAAAATGGTATTCTTGGGCTAGGTGCCAAGCTGTTGCTTCTTTGATTTGGGCTGGATACGTGGATAAGACGACGAATGAGACATGGGGGACCTGCTGCGCTTAAGAAGCCGCGCATCAGGCTCCACCATCTCGGAATCAGATTATACCAACATCCCTCGAAGTACCCGAGGTAGGTACAGCGGAAGGGGCAGAAGTTTGTTCCTGGGGCTGTGATGCTACTGGAATTGCAGACCGATAAGAGGAGAGGGAATTGCTGTCGAAAGAGGTGCCAAACTGGCCTGCACGGCATGTGTAACCTGAGTCGCTAGAATGTTTGTAAGGCACTCCGATACACTTGCGACAATCTTTTCTACCATTTAAGACATTGAAGCCTACACAGCAGCCGCAATTGCCTGGGACAGCGTCGAGTCTAACATGACTCCTTGACGAGCGGTCACACCTGCATAACCGTGGGCACGTTCTTTCAACTGTGTAATAGCATCACGGTGCGAACAGCGTTTTCTGTCAATTATCTCTAGAGTTTGGGTTTCCTGCGCTCGGGAGGGACAATTAGAGTAGTTTGCAGGGTGGGCCATACCGCAAAGGCAACACTTCTCGTTCTGCTCAGTGCAGGTGCTCGTTGCATGACCAACCCCACAGTTGCAACAACGCAAGTTGGATTTTCAACCGCCGGCGCTATGGCCATAGCGCCAGCAGTTGTTGAACTGCAGAGGTCTAGATGACAAAGGGTCTGCCCGAAAAATTAGAGGCCATGCCTTGATTTCAGAGGGGCAGGAAGTGCCGGCAAAGGTGGCAATCACAGATTCGGTAGGCACCCGCATGTTGTTCATATCCCGGCTACAGCGGTGCACAGCAACAACACTTGCAGCAGACAGAAGCTGAAGAGCCTCTGCTGGAGACAGGCAAGAGTCCACGCCTCGAACGATATCTTTCGTGCAAGCTAGATGTGAAGGGATAAATGAACTTACCCGAAGCGAGGCAAAGGATGAGGCCTTTAGTAAATTTCTGACACAGTCGAGGTCTGGCGATCTACACAGAATCCCGCCGCGTCCAAACTGGCGTACCTCTGAGATTGACTCATAATGAGAAGTGGCTGACTGGAGAGCAGCCCGAACAGCTCCAGGGCTGGTCATCTTGATTGCACCGCCATCCTGAGGTACCAGCGCAACAGGGATACTGCCGACGCCGCTGCGCAAAAGAGTTTCCAAAGGCAGGAGATCAGGGGTTAGAGAAGCCGACTAGGGGGAGCTCCCCTGGCCGGGAGACTGGGTAGACATAGCCCGGGCTTACTGCCTTACCGCGTGCTTAAAGCCCACAATATGAGAAACCACCCAAAACTTAGCCGATCGTTCCCAGCAGAGCAGTGCAGTCCACTTAACGGCTGAACTTGACGGCATCAGCCAGAAGCTCGACATCTTCGTCAGCCAGGTGCATCTTCGTCAGCCAGGTCGGGGCCAGGTGCATACCTGGCCCCGACACGCAGCTCCGTAATGCTCGCATTTTGGTAGAGAGCGCCACAGATGGCCTGCCAGCATTTTTTGGTGGTCTGTCTGCATACACTGCGAAGCCATACGGTGCGCTGCAGCTTTCTGAGTGTGGCCGTAGCTGTGATGTATTGGGCTACGGCCAGGCTCATCGTCTCCTCTACGCCGGGCAGGCAGATCTCGAGGTGGGCGGATGTAATGTGGGTGAGTGAGGGTATACAGAACAAACGTCCGATCCCCATCACCTCAGGTATCGCGGCATAGAAAGGCGTAGAAGTGCGAGAATCCCTTGCACATAGTCTTGTCGAAGGAGACATCGTCCTCAGCGCCGCTGCCCATGACAGCTTCGCAGGCTTTCTGCCACAGGTAGCACTGGCTGCTTAGTCCGGAAAAGGTAAGCTTCATGATGCTGCTCATTGCCGAGAGGGCCCTGAACAGACATCACCAAGAGTGGGCCTGAAAATGCCGAGAGGTAACGTGATCGCTTCTAGCGTCCCGTTGTCGGCCAACGCGTGGAGCCAGGAGCTGCGGTCGGCCGTACTCGCGACGTCGAAATGCAGACGCATCCAGGCAACGAAGGCGGAAATCGTGATGTGAAGCCTCCGCAATACGCTGTTCCGCGCGAGCATCTCGGGGATGAGCGCTGCGCTCTTGGGATCTATGAGAAAATCCGTGAGGCTAGCTTCAGTCACCGTTCGGTTTTCCAGGAGGCCCTGCAGTGTCCGCTTCAATGAGTTTTGGCGCAACTCATTGTGCAATCCAAAGCTGAGCTTGACGTGATTCGATTGAGATCACTGAGCGCTCACAGCCACGTACCTCGAGAACTCTGCGCAGTATGCTGTAGAACCTTCGCCAATCATGGAGGCATGTAGCGAGAGTTCTTCGAGGAAGAAGTTGGCCGTTAACTCATTGGCATCGCTGCCTTTCATGCTCAACTTCAGCACTCTCAGAACAGTCAAGGATGGTGCCTTCTGGAGAGCATCCGTGATCGCCGCGGATAACGCGACCGGACACTCCTTAACTTCGGATCATTACAGTTGCGCCAGATTCACGAGACGGGATGGCCGAGAACAAATCATTCCACCTCACGAAGTCGCTGAAGTGGATGTTAAAGGACTTGATGGAAGCATTGTCCTGCAGGGCGTTGCGGAGGAGAGTCTCGGACCCCTTGATGCTGCCGGTGCTGATGTCGAGAGCAGCATGGCACGGATGGGTCTTGAGGAGGCTGTGGGCAAAAGCGGCTCTCGGGCGTATTTGGTTCCCCTTGGGAAGCGGAAGGCACTGATCGTCGATGCTGACGAGCGATAGCTTTGTGGGAGTGCCGGACAGCTTGCGCAGCTCCAGCCGAGCGTTCCAGAGGAACTCTTGAGCTTGGAAAGATGCGTCGTGACTTGGCAGCCGGTACGCCGACGGTAGAGCGTATAGTCTATAGGGTCCGGCAGCATCTGGATGCAGTAAGAATCTCCAAGCTTTGCCGGGAAGCTTTGAGGCATCCCGCCGCATAAAGCTCGGAGCAGAGCCACTGGGCCTCTCCATTTGTGTCTGCAAAAGAGAAAAATATAGAGAAATGCCCTCGCGATGTACCACGTATAAAAAACGAGTACAAAGCAGAGAAGCTTCAAAATCAATGTTGACACTAACGCGCGACACAATGCGAACTGATATAGTAGCTACTGAACTAAATTTTGGACGACTTCTACGGTTCTTGAAGTGCGTATCGAAGGGCTCACCCTTCGGTATTCCGATTAGATGCCGAATTTAAAAGGCTCCTAACTGAAGTAAACCTATCTTTGTCTTCTATTTTTCTTTATATATTGAATATTCTCCTCAGTGACTCTGCAATATGCGCTGTCCAGCGGCGGCAGCAATGCACTAAACTACTAAACCGCCAGCTGGTGTTACGTTGTGTACTAAGCGTAGTTAGGGCGCTAGGCGATTGTTATAACTTTATTCACTAATAACAAAGACAAAATAATCGGCAGTACGTGTATGCATGGCATGAAATCATACAGGAAGAAAAAGAGAGTAGGAAAAACCACAGCGCACCCAGAACGAAGTGGTAAACACATTCCAGGGGTCAACCAGCGACATGCCCACAGAACCTAAAGTGGCAGCTCTTCGAAGAATCTTGATTTCAGGAAGCAGTGTTAAACGAACAACTTATTTGGCGACTGAGCAGTCAATTTTTTTTTAATGGGCTATAAATTACAAGATATCCAAGCTAGAAATGGGTTTCTAATTTACGCCCCCGCCTTTAAACCTATAGCTGTTTTTCTCTACTCTAGCCAATCCCACTTTCGGCTTAACCGCATCGTCCCCCTACCCTTTTAATCACTCTCACACGTGGCATCTCTCCCCAATCCGTTTACATCATCTTAATGGAGCGACTCGCGAGAGCTCCCAGCTGTCTGCGATTTAACATATCCACTCCCTCCACTACGTGCTAGACATCAGCCTTAGCCAGCACGGATTCCGGGGAAGGTAGTACACCACTCACCTAGCCGGTCTTGATCTTATCTCATTCTATTTGAACATGAAAATTGGTTTTGGGTGAAAGGAAATGGCGCAGTATCTGTCTCACATATCTGAACCGCGCCTTAAGGGGTCAAATTCAAGATAAGGTTGTTTGCAGACGACTGCTCCTTGTATAGAGAAGTTCAAAACCAACAAAATTAAATCAGCCTTAATAAAGACTTCGCATTGATAACCAAATGGTGTGAAACCTGGCAAATGGTCATAAACCTTGATAAAACAGTTTCAATGTCAGTAACAAAAAATAAATCAAAACTTAGTTTTTCGTACGGCTATGTTAGTACCATCATTAAAACTGTCACTCAATATAAGTACCCGGGAGTCATCATAACATCAGATCTCGGATAGTCGGCTCATGTAGAGCACGTGGCAAGCAACGCGATGCGAAAGCTAATGTTTTTAAAGCAGTCCCTGAAAGATTCTGCAAAGGAAGTCCAGATCTTGGCATACGTGACGATTAAACGTTCTATCTTAGAATATGCAAACGTGGCGTGGTTTCTGTATGCCCAAAATCAAATGGCTGCTCGGGAGGCTGTCCAGCGGAGAACCGAGCGTTTTATCTGGAATATATACAGGCGCAAAGACTCGCCTACACACATGCTGTCCAAGAATAACCTTCATACATTAACCAGCCTTGCGATACCCCACCGGCTCCAATTTTTGTATCTCATCCTACATAATAAGGATAAAGTGGATTCTAACACATAAATTTCTTATTCTACAGCCAGAGAAACCCGTCATAAGCATCACCTAACACTCCAAGAATATTTTTGCACTCATAACACAATCAGTTCTTCGTTCTTCCCGCGAGCTGTTCGTGAGTGGAATGATTTAGCCAAGATGGTGGTCGCACAGCCTACTGTTCACAAATTTGTCAAAATTGCAGGTCAAATTGTGCTGTCCGCGACGAGAAAGTGATGCTATTGATGTTACTGTGCCTATGATTGTTTTTTTTGTCATGTATGATGAAATCTGCGATGTGAAATTGTGTATGATGTTATTGCTTTTATATTCCACGTGCTCTTCTCTTCTGTTTTCTATTGCTGTATCATCATATGTAACCGAAAGCAGTTGATTGTGCAGTTGATTGTACTTTTCCCCCATTCAAAGCTGTTTACATAGGTCAATTATATTTAAAATTTCTTGTTGTCTTTTTTGTACACTTAAGCTTGTACGAGGTTATTGTATAGCACGGATTTCTTCTTTTTTTTTCTGTAGGGATGAAACGCGAACGGGACCACTTAAGCGCGTGAAACAAGAATAGAGATATAATAAATGCCGGAGAGGAAATAAAGGCAGGATGCATTGACACTTCGATGCAGCGGTCTTTATGCCATCGAGGTCAAAGTCAAGTGCGCTAGCATTCAGTCTCCCTGAACTAGATATCTCCGCTTTGTTTCCCCCTTGGGATTCGATAACACGTGACCTACCCATAGGAAAAGACAGCAGAAGAATTTTAACGCTTCAACACACAACAAACGTGTATAATAATAATAATAATAATAATAATAATAATAATAATAATAATAATAATAATTGGTTTTTGGGGAAAGGAAATGGTGCAGTATCTGTCTCATAGGCAGACACCTGAACCGCGCCATAAGGGAAGGGATAAAGGAGGGAGTTGACTGAGAGAAAAGAAGAAAGGGGTGCGGTAGTGGAGGGCTCTAGAATAATTTCCACCACCTGGGGATCTTTAAAGTGCACTGACATCGCACAGAACATGGGCGCCTTCTCGTTTCGCCTCCATCGAAGCGCGGCCACCGCGGTCGGGTTCCAACACGGGTACTCCGGCTCAGTAGACGAGCCCTTAACCAGTGAACCACCGCGGCGGCCAAGGACACCACTGCCACTTACCTCAAAGCACTATTGAGGTGTCCACAGACTCAGGTAGCAAGTTATGTGCCTTTCCTTTTGACAACGCCAACACCAATGAACGCCGACGGCATATTGATCCAACGCCGCGTTTCTACCTAAACGCTGTAAACTCCAACGAATGCGACGCACATTGTCACTACCGCTACAACCGCGACTGAGATGTCCAATCACCTGGGGAGCCAGTCATACTCCTTTCCTCAAAATCTACGCAGTCTACAGCGCTCATTACCACTTCCGCCACGCAGCTCAGAGCCCGATTGAGGCGTCCACTCTTTCCTTGAAATCTACGAAGTTTACAACATTGTCAACGCCAATGAACGCTGTATTGCTCCAGTGCCGCATTTCTACAACGCATGCAACTCCGGTTCAGTAGCCGAGCGTCGTAACCACTGAGCCACGTACCGCGGCGGGTAAGATGTGGCGGCATACGATTTCGCGTTTCGTGCAGCATGAACTTAGTATTAATTTGGAGTCTAGCTCGCGGCAGAAATTCCTACCGGCGACTAGGTGCGTTTAACTCTCGATACTCGATAGCTGCTTTCACGTCGGCTCTTTTTAAGCGTAAAATTGAAAATTGCTTTTTTTGGGAATAGGAAATGGCGCAGTATCTGTCTCACATATCGGCGGATGCCTGAACCACGCCGTAAGGGAAGGGATAAAGGAAGGAGTGAAAGAAGAAAGGAAGAAAGAGGTGCCGTAGTGGGGGCTCCGAAATAATGTCAACCACATCACCATCACCTTTAACGTCATCGCACAGTAAACTAAGCGCTTCTCCTCCATCGAAACGCGGCTGCCGCGGTCGGGTTAGAACCAGGGTACTCCGGATCAGTAGCCGAGCGCCCTAACCACTGAGCCACCGCGGCGGGTAGGCAGCACGACCTTGAACGACCTTCAGCCCAACCAATAATAGCTGTGTATGACCCTATGTGGTGCAGTCATGGTGTCGAACGCCTGACATATGACCTTCAGTGCAGCTTTTACATTGGGTACCTTTAGGTTGGCCTTTGACTTTAAGAACACCCGATCGGGTGATGTGAAGCCACGTTATGAGTAACCATGTGTGCAGAAGCATTTCCTTGAATTCCAGGGTTAGCCAAGTTAAGCCACTGGCAATTTTTTTTACGTGGTCACGCAGTTCAAAGCACGGGTAAGGTGTCCACTGACCCATAGAGCCAGTTTATGCGCCTTGCTTCCCTCAAAATCAACGGTCTAATAAAAGCCTAATCGAGCAGCGTCCACCGAAGCGTTTTAGAGGAAGCGCCTCGGCCCGCTTCGCTGGCCCACTGGTTACGACTTGCCCAACGCAGGATGAGGACGCGGATTCAGTACCAGAAGCGGTGGGCGCTCAGCAGGCGCGTTTCGTTGGAGACGAAACCCTAAAGACGCTCATGTATTGAGCAACGTCAGCGCACGCTAAACGTCCGCGTGGTCCCGTTTTTTCCGGGCTATGGTGCATGCCACTAGCTTGAGATAATTGCGACAATCTGGGGCTATAAACTTTTCCCACACTTACGGCCCTAGACCTGGTTTGCGGACCTCCGCGAGTCAAGGCGCAGTAGATGTTAAGCCTAAATTATGAGGCCTAAAAATCGGCAAATGCCCCGCGGTCTCGTCGCCGCTGAAGGCACGCAGCGTGCTTCCAAGCGCAGCGTCCTAAGCCGACCTCGAGAGCGCTTAAAGACACGGACGACAAACGCCACCCGAGTAGCTGCAGTGCTTGGAAAATACTAAAGCCCTTCAAATAACTATACAGACCGGTTGCGCCCTGTAACGTTCCGACGGGTGTTACTGAATGGCGCACACATGTTCATGAACGCTGTCGAAAAACTCTGCGGGAAATGAAGGTGCATTTAGCGTCAGGTACCCACGCTTTCTCGAAGTGTGCGAACGCACGTGCCCAAGACACGGGATGTGCAGTTTTGTCGAAAAAACGCGTTCTCTGCACGCGTTGAGCGGTAGCGTGCAACGCCAGTGCTAGCACGGAAAGCTTGAGCGAGTCTCTCAACGTCATACGTTCAAAAATCGACGTGGATGGATGGTTAAGGCCGAACCCTATAAATCGGGCGGTGGCTCAAGCCACCCAGCCATTACTCGTGAAATTTTACTCCTGTCTTGATTTCAGCCACCAATCACACAACATTCGCTTCGTTAGTCCTACTCGCTTAGTTACTTCTCCATGACACTGCAGGCAGAATGCCAAGTAGCGGGCATGTAGGCTTACCGTTGAGCAAATGCTGCGCTTCTGGAGTGGAACGCTGACACCGAAGCCCAAGAGACGCAAGGTTGGCGGTAGAGCAGCAACGACCTTCCAACGAAGCTGGCGTTCGCATTCTGGCAGCGATGAGCGAACCAAGACCGACTAGTGGCGCAGACTCGCCAAAATGGTCGCACCGGATTGGTCCTGTATTTCTTGATGTCCTTGCCGATGAGGCTGCCCATAATTCTTTTTTTATTAAAGCGAAAGATAGCAAGGATCGCGTCCGCTAAATGTGTCGTCAGCACTTGTGGGCAACTCGGAAGAGGTAGCGTCAAACCAGGGGTCGTAATCGAAAAAGAATGTTACGAGGATGCTGCCCGAAAAAAAATTTTCGAAATTGGACGAATAGTTAATTAATTAGAGCCAAAAATGTCGAAACAGTGGGCGGGGCCAGAGCAAAAATGGCGCCAAATTTGAAAAGACGAAAGCGTGGACGGAGCCAAAGCTTGTCGCCAAGTTAGGTTTATGGTTTGGTTTATGGGGGTTTAACGTCCCAAAGCGACTCAGGCTATGAGGGCCGCCGTAGTGAAGGGCTCCGGAAATTTCGACCACCTGGGGTTCTTTAACATGCACAGACATCGCACAGCACACGGGCCTCTATAATTTCGCCTCCATCGAAATTCGACCGCCGCGGCCAGGATCGAACACGCGTCTTTCGGCGCAGCAGCCGAATGCCATAGCCACTGAGCCACCGCGGCGGTATAAGGTGTCGCCAAGTTTGAAAGCTGGAATGGGCAATCACGTTACCAGTGATGAGTGATCGATACGTAACCAGGAGATGGAAAAAATAACGATAAATTAGACGCATTTAGGTAACTAATGATAATCAAAAGGTAATGGACGGGTAAATAGACTGGACGGGTATGTGGTGAGTGGGCGGGAATGAAGCGTGGCGGAAAATTTCGCAACTCGAAATGGTTGCCGGGATGAAACGAGGGTATAATCGGAGTTAATCGATAACCGATCAATCGAGTGAACGAGAAAACAACTATGGCGCCAAATTTGAAAAGCGACCAGTGTCGGGCAGGCATCAACGCTTTCGCATTCTTCCAATGCGGGTAGCCGCAGTGATCTCTAATTTTTCCATAGGACGTTTCTTTCTTGCGAACGTTTGACACGTTCTGATCGAGAAATTCAGTCGTGCTGTTCATCGGGACCTAAAATGAGATGACCATGACGGGATCGAATTAAAAGGAGGGTTTATCGATCATTTACTTTTTCGCGTATCCTAAACGCGAAGGTAACAGCGCTATTGCCTGGATGACGACAACGAACTATTGTTTTATGATTGCTCAGGGCGATACCCTTAGGAATTATAAAAGTTCTCCGCCAACACTGCCTCAGTGTTCGACTTAAGAGCGTTAGCTACGGGAGCTTCAAGTGTTTACATCGGTGTGCTCAACACACGTCGAGAAGACCAAATCCAAACATCCGTGGATGTTTCCTTTCCGGAAAGATCCCTTCTAAGACACAAGCAGAGACATCAACTTCATGGATTTTGCACTACTATTGCGATTTACAGCCACCTTTGCTATATCCGATATATTTCTTCATTATATCAGTTAATAAAAATTATAAACGTGTGCATCAACCCACAACGAATCATTTGACACCATTCGGAACCCTCTGCGAGAGACGGTTGGGCTGTAGTGGCCGTCTGAAGATCTTCGAAATGCGCAGTTTGGGGCTGAAAAAGTTTGTCGTTGCGAATCGAATCCCCCGAATATTTTTGGCTTCACCTCAATTAGTAAGCTTATCCTCATGAACATGCCAATTCATTTGACACCACTTCGAACGTTCTGCGTCAAACGGGTGGCACGCAAATTTTATGCGAATGGTGGTCCCTGGGGGTCCCTCTTCGATAGCCGCTATACTGACACACATATAGCGGATTGAAAATATAGGGAACAGTCGACACGCTACGCGCTGTTGCTTTTATAGTGTGGTCATGTGGTTGGAGTTTGGGTCAATTTCACCTTCATTGCAGACATACGAGTCCCTGACAAACGCTCTGAAGTTGGTTATAAGGAAAGGAAATGGCGCAGAAACTATCTCACTTATCTCCGTGGGCACCCGAACCGCGCCGTAAGAAAGAAAGAAAGAAAGAAAGAAAGAAAGAAAGAAAGAAAGAAGGAAAGAAAGAAAGAAAGAAAGAAAGAAAGAAAGAAAGAAAGAAAGAAAGAAAGAAAGAAAGAAAGAAAGAAAGAAAGGAAGAAAGAAAGAGGTGCCGTAGTGGAGGGCTCCGGAATGATTTCGACCACCTGGGGATCTTTAACGTGCACTGACATCGCACAGCACACGGGCGCCTTAGCGTTTTTCCTCCATAAAAACGCAGCCGCCGCGGTCGGGTTCGAACCCGGGAACTCCGGATCAGTAGTCGAGCGCCCTAACCACTGAGCCACCGCGGCGGGTAGTGGTCGAAACGCCGATCGAGTTTTCATGGCAGTCATTCATTCTGATTGGTTTTTGAGGAAGAGAGAGAGAATAATGAACAGAAAGGTATGGAAGCTAACTGGGCGACGCCCAGTATGCTACCCTACATTTTTTGAGGAAAGGAAATCACGCAGTATCTGTCTCGCATCTCGGTGGACACTCGAACTGCGCCGTAAGAGAAAAGATAGAGGGAGTGAAAGAAAAAAGGAGGAGGAACAACTTTAAGACGGTTATGTCCCGTGTTTCGTGTCAGCAAAACTTTCTCCGCACGATTATGTCGTTCTGTGAAGATAAATATGTAAATGTTTGTGTTAGTGCGTGTTGAGATCTTTGTGTGGGAAAAAGTTTTGTTGATGAATTGTAATTAAACGCGAAAATTACACTTGGACATCACAGTAGCCACGGACGTCGACATAGCGCCTGAAGGTCGAAAGTAAAAAAAATTAAGTAAAAAATCGAATGCGTAATGGCGTCGTGGGAAAAACCACGTACTAGATATAACGTCACATCCGCTGACGTCACTGCATGTTTATACATGAAAGCAACGCAATGTTTTCGCATTTCTCCAATGCGGGCCGCCGCAGTGATCTCAGAGAAGTTTTTTCAAGAAAAGAACAAAAAGTCTTCAAGGATGGGCTCCTACTTGTCCGAGTCCACGGGCCAGGGCTGCACTTAGAGCTCTGTTCACTAGCCATGTTTGGCCAGCCGGTTGAGCAAGACGTGCCGTAGTGGAAGTCTCCGGAAAAATTTCGACCACCTGGGGATCTTTAACCCGCGCTGACATCGCACAGCAGACGGGCGGCTTTTGTGTTTCACCTACATAGAAACGCGGCTGCCACGGTCCGGTTCGAACCCGGGTACTATACGGCTCACTAGACGAGCGCCTTAACCAGTGAACCACCGCGGCGGCCAAGGACACCACTGCCACGTACCTCAAAGCACTATTGAGGTGTCCACAGACTCAGGGAGCCAGTTATGCCTTTCCTTTTGACAACGCCAACACCAACGAACGCCGATGGTATATCGCTCCAGCGCCGCGTTTCTATACCTCGACGTTGTAAACTCCAACGCATGCAACGCACATTGTCACTACCGCTACAACCGCGATTGAGGTGTCCACTGACCTGGGGAGCCAGTTTTACTGCTTTCCTCAAAATCTACACAGTCTACGGCGCACATTACGACTACCGCCACGCGGATCAAAGCCGACTGAGGTGTCCACTCTTTCCTCGAAATCTACGAAGTTTACAACGTTGTCAACGCCAATGAACGCCCTATTGCTCCAGTGCCGCATTCCTACAACGCATGCAGCTCACATCTAAATCTCACTACCGCCTCGCAGCCGCACACGCGCTCACGCATCCCATAGACTCGACAACGCGGCTCTCTTATGACAATAAGACTGGACGCTCTGAGTCATCGGACATACCGAGCGCTCACTGACAGTGCCAGTGTGGTAGGTTGCTTCGTGATGTCAACATCAGGCGAAGCTCCTGACACCACGCAAGGAGCCCTCAGCCGACGTCGGGGGAAGAGTTTTCTCTGTCGTTAATACATTTATTGTTTTTCACGCGATGGTTGCCGGTATCACGCGCAAGTATCACGCGCAGAGGTCGTCGAGATGCGGGTGGCGCTTAACAGCGCTCCAGCAATGCTCGTTGAGGCTGTCCAGCTGAGCGCGGCCGTCTGCGAAGGCGCGGCACTGGACCCTCTCCCTGACGACTCCTGCCAGCCGCATGAAGTTGTTCGTGCTCTCGGTGCTTCGCAGCCCTCGGGCCACCGTGTCAGAGGCCTCGGCGAGCTCGTCCGGAGTGCGGGATGCCGGGCGACTCGTTCCAAGCCACGGGCGCTGTACCTGCGTCGGGGTTTCGTGCGTTCGCAGAAACACAGCTATCCAGCGACTCAGCCCCAATTTTATCAACCCCCTGATGTTGAGAACAGGCTTAAACCCAAGGAAAAAAAAAATTACGGTGGTTTAGATTTGGTTAAACCGAGGGAGAAGCGGGAGCTTCACGATGGTTTAGCCTGGCAATGTCTTGACCACATGCGGACATCGTGCCTAGGCGAGCCGGCGCTTCTTCCGTATATGTACTCGGTTAAGGAGGGCGAGACGTCACACCCTATCACGTAAACGCCACGTTTCGGTTCCTCGGCGAGCCAAGAGTCGATCACGTGAGCCGATTTTGGCTGACCTTTACTTGACCTTGACTTGACCGTGATGACCTTGACTTGACCTTTGCAAGGACAACAATTGGTCTGACCATTGACCATTCACTGGTTTTTAAAACATAACCCGAAGACTTTACCTTGGCTGAGCCTTCAAGGTCATGTGAAGTACACGGCGATCCCAGCCCTTTGCCTCTAGGTGTGAAGCTATCGCTTCAGAAGTTAGCGCTGCGATTTTTCACCGTATACACCATCTTTCGAAACGAGCGAACAGACTCGCATTACGTTACATGTGCGCGTTCCTCTGCGGACTGATGATGGCGCTGTGGGATATGGCAACCGTTAGATTGGCATAGGCTCACGTTAGCAACGAACATCCAGACCATACCGCCGCGGCGGCTCAGTGCTTATGGCGCTCGGCTGCTGACGCGAAAGACGCGGGTTCGATCCCGGTTCGATGGAGGCGAAATTCCATGGGTACGTTGACTGTGCGATGTCAGTGCACGTTAATGAACCGCAGATGCTCGAAATTTCCGGAGCCCTTCACTATGGTACGGTGCTTCGCATAGCCTCAGTTGATTTGGAACGTTAAACCCCCATAAACCAACATCCAGGCCGACGAGCGTTATGGCGATCACGAGAAGGTGCTGCGCAACATCTTTTATTAGCCGCGAAGCACCTGGTTAGAGATAAACTGCAGTTGATGAGGGACGGGACGCTAGGGAATAGTGTCCGCCCCAACGCAGCATTTCTTTGCATTCAGATGTGGGATCGGAGTTCTCTGACGTCTGTGCTCGCATTACGCTTGTTAATAACAGCGGACAATGGGTCTGCTTTTTATATGCTTTCTAAAAATATGCAGGACCATGAAAACCAATTAACATTAAAGTCTGTCTGTCTGTTGTACAGAAGATTATTTGGCCATTGAGTAATGCTCCAAATATACCGTGTTTTCTAGAAACAAAAACGCACCAGAGCTCCGGAGAAGCCACCGGCTGTCGCGTGAACTAAATAGGCTCTCAGCAACACCAGCTCAATAGAGGTATCCCGTCATTGCCGAACAATGCCTTGCAAGTTTCCAATTTCCCAAATTTTTGCCCGCGATAGCTGGACTTGTCTATATATTTCCTTCAGTGCCTTGTTTTTGCCGTAGGTAGGGAGGGAGTATGTTGTGAGTTTTGACTTTGGTTTCTGTTTTTTTTTTTGTTTCACTTTGTGCTTGTCTATGTGCATGTGTACTTGTTATTGGGTATCAATTCTCATGCGATTATTGCCCTATATAAACCCATCCCGCCTGAATAAAAAAAAATTGGAGCGGACACTTAAGCATCGCGTTAAGAGTATGACGCGATAGTGTAATGGTTAATTCCCATACATGGAGAAGGTCATTCTCTACTTTACATTTCCAGATCCCTGGGAGTCCTCATACCCTTCCTGACGCAGTGGTGCAATGGTTAAGCGATGCGCCGCTGCCTCTACGATGGCAGGTGCTGCCACCGGTGGGTCTTGTCCGACCCAGGTTACTCTTCCCGAGCGACCAATCACTAATTTATCTGCCACCTGTCACGGTGGGCAGCTGCCTCCACCGTGGCAACTCCAGAAGGCATCCAGAAGGCAGGTTGTGATGACGCCGCAAGGTCACATGACCTAGAAGGCCCATGTTCCTCCTATGTTGCTCTCTGGGAACCAAGAGAGAGAGAGGGTTTATTGATAGGAAAAGCAGTGAGGTTGGCCTGAAAAATAAATATCTGGCCTGCTACTCTGCTCTGGGGGACGGGAAGAGGAGATGAAAGAAGGTCACGATGGAGAACGATGATGATGGGAGGAGGCAGATGAAAAACTACTTTAAAAAAAGGCACACTTTCTGACATCACAAACGCGAGACAAGGTCCGTGTCGCTCAAAAAGCGTGAGAGCGCTCGCGTTGCCTTTACAGTTCTAAAACTATCTGGCCAAGCGCCGAGGATCAAATCCTCAGAGAGGAGCGATGTGTCCATAGGCTTCAAAGCAGATGCGAGTAGGAGTCTTTCACGTGCATACGCTGGACACGCCACTAAAACATGTTCTCTAGCCTCTAGCGCGCCACATGTGGTAAATTCCGGGGAGTCCGCTTGTCCTATTAAGTGCAAGTATTTGCGCGTGAATGCCACGTTTAAACGTAGTCTACGGATAACGCATACAATAGGGCGAGGTATTCCGCGAGGAACTGAAAAGGTCATCGTCGGATCTAGCCGTTTAAGGCGGATGTGGCGGGTGTCTGGCAGGGCCCAGTACCCAGCCGTCGCCCTCCTCATCAATTCCGAAAGGAGACAAGTTGTGTCCACTATAGAGAACGGTACAGCTGTCAGAGTCATGCTCGTGATTTTTCGCCCACAACGTCGACGCCGACAACGCCGACACCGAATTCTCTGCAAGAGGGGTCCTTTGACGCTGTCGCGTTCAAACGTCATTCGTCACGTCACCCTGAGTGTCGGCTACCTTCTTGGGATCGGCCAGACCGACACCACGCAGAGTATCTTTTCCATGCGAGGCGGCCTTGCCTCGTCGTTATCGTGCCCTCCTCAATGTCCCATTGTAGTGAGCTGGGAGAAGAAGAAGAAGAGAAAGAAGTCCGAAAAGTCTGCTTCGTGTCCGGGCAACCGAGGCCTTCTTAATAAAGGGACCATGTCCGAGAGGAACACGTCTGTAAGCTCGCGCTTTCACGGGAGAAATCACTTTGACGACGGATCATCGAGCTCTGAAGATGTCGTTGCTGACTTGCAAAGAGAGAGCCACGCTGAAACGAGGTCAGCCAGGTAAGGACCACTGGTTTGCTCATTTTTCGGTACTCTTTCAATCTTTCTTTCACGCTTGTGACGTGTCAGCCTAATGTTTAGGCGGAGCCCTCGCGGGTTTAAGGTCAGTTTAGCCGCCATCATTTTCACAGCAACGAAGCTTTGTCGGAGAAAAGACGTCTCTAACTAAGCTGACCGTTTACGCACGGTGAAATGCATGATTAGCGTAACAATGAGAGTTGGCTCGAGGAATAGTTTTGTTAGAGAAAAGGGTCAACATGAACATAGATCTTGCCTTGAACGTAGGAAAGTGGGGCTGGATTCAGCGCTGGAACACTGCCTCCTGGAGGTAGTCGAGACCTTTACAGAGGCCCGTGTACTGTGCGATGTCAGTGCACGTTAAACAACCCCAGGCGGTCAAATTTTCTGGAGGCTAATTCACTACGGCTCCCTCATATCCTCAGTCGCTTTGGGACGTTAAACCCCCATAAACCAAACCAAACTATCTTCTTAGTTACAGAAGAGTGGTTAGGTTAGCGGGATTTTAACGCCCCAAAGCTACTCAGGCTATGAGAAATGCCGTAGTGGAGTGCTCCGGATAATTTCAACAACTTGGGGTTGTTCAGCATTCATCTCACGCTGACATTTCACAGTATACGTGCCTCTAGCATTTCGGTTTCATCGAAAGGCGACCGCCTCTGCCGGGATCTAACCCGCGTCTTTCGGGTCAGCAGCCGAGCAGTATAACCACTAGGCCACCGGAGCGGCTTAATTAAAGAAGCATGGCCTTCACGTTCAGCTATTACAGAAGTGTGGGCTTCACGTTTTGTCGCACGACACCAACTAGTCGTTCGCTAAATGAGAGGGCAGATGCTTCACAAATGCTTTAATTACCCTCGTACGAAATGTTCCTTTTCCGTCGAGTATCACACGAGTGCACTGCGCACCACAAGCAGCGTTCGCAAATCTGTGGGTAATTAAGGAACGTTTATAGAAGGCAGGCGTAGCAGGGGAAGGCAGAAAGTTAGGTGGGCAGATGAGATTAAGAAGTTTGCAGGCATATTGTGGCCGCAGTTGTCAAAGGACAGGGCTAATTGGAGAGACGTGGGAGAGGCCTTTGCTCTGCAGTGGGCGTAGTAAGGTTGATGATGATGATGATGAGAGTGCTACGTAGTAGGTCTGCGCAGTCAGATGCAGGAGATTTTTCGTTGTGTCACCTTTGAAACCTCTGATACCCTCACGCCAATTGAATGAGAATCTATAAGCTGCCTTTACGCCAACATGAAGGTAACCACTCCTGAAGGAATCTGGTGGCATTTTTAGTGCTTGAACTCGTACTTGAATGTACACCACGTTATTTCACTCAGTTCTACTGAAAACCAGGTCACAGTGCAATATTTTGGTTCATTTAGGCCATTCACTTACTTTAGATATTTTTGACATCCAGAATGACGGCCTGTCCCTACGCTCTAAGCTAAGTTGACTTTCGTGCTGTCTGAAACTGATTCTTTAGGCGTCCATTTTTCAAGCTTATACTATCGAAACTCATAACTTTCTATTTGTTACTTTATATCCTTGTTTGCCGGTGGACCACCGATGGCAAATTACAACTTCTTCTACCAAACCAACAACTGCTTTTTACGAAGTATTCGCTAGTGTTAGACCCTAGAGCCTAACCCTAGGATATACATGTTTCTGGGTTGGCAAACAGTGGTTAATCCTGTACGTACAGTCTTGGTCAAAAGTCTTAAGACCACAGAGTTCAGCTGCAGCAAAATCAGTGTCCCTAGAATGCTCCGTGTAGCGGATAATTCAAAGCACAAGTCAAGCAGAAAGCTTCTCTGCGGCAAGAAGACACCTTCTGCTAGCATTTCAAAGTCATTCGGTCATTAATAGTGCCGTAATGGCTATGTCATGCGGCGGAAGCGAAACGCCTCTGGCCTTATGACTTTTGAACAAGACTGTACATGCAGGCATGCTGCAAAGAGAATCGCACCCGATGTATGGAAAGAAAACGATACGAAATCACACAGCACGCTATCGGCACCTTTTGTCGCAGTTTTCTACGGAACAAAAGTACCAGAGACAAGATGCGAGCGCTGATGTCCCGTTCTCTCGATGGCACCAGCCGAGCTTCTAGCAGTGCCAAGGGGTCGGCTGCAGAAATCGGGACGGGAAGACCTCTAGCCCGACGACGGAGAACTTCGCCCCACACTCCTTCGGACAGGGCGTCTTCTGGAGGGTCCCGAGATCGAAGACCTACGACGACAGTTCACGACAGCGTTACCTCCTCTCCTGTGCTACGTCGGTACTCGGACAACCACACCGCGCCACGGAGACCAGAAGACGTGCATCGTTTGCGAAGGCCAAGGCAGGACGTGTCCCCCACTTACCTGATTCGAGCCCCTGCCATGGCATCCGGTAGTCGCGGAGTTGGAACTGGCGGGCGTTCGTCTCAACCACGTGCGTCTTCGTCCATTCTCTCACAGCGCAAGACGACGAACAGGGCTGACAGGTCCCAGCCTCGTCTTACTCCTAGCGTACGATTCTCCAGCCTTGGGGAAGAACGAACGCCGATAAGGAAGCGACGCAGCGTTGCGAATATGGCTCCCAGAAGGTCTACTACCGCTGCTTCTAAAACGGGCTTCAGTTCCGATCAGTTCGACCCCGCAGACGACAGTTCTTCCTCGAGCATCGCGGACCCGGAACCACAGACGTCCCGGAGGCGTGTGAAGAGGTCCAGGAGTTCGGCTGATCTGACGTCACGGAGCAGATCTGCGACTAGAAGTCGCTCGAAGGGTTTTGCGACTAGAAGCACGAGTACTCGTAAGAGTGGCCCGGGAGGCGGTGGTAGTACTACGAAAGATGAACCGAGTCGATCACGCCAGACGCTCCGCAGGCATTCCACAAGTAGCGACACTAGTTCCGGAAGCGAATCTTCTGCCACCTTTTCCACGAGCGAAAGCAGCTCCAGTTCTGTTGAAGAAAGTAAACGGGACGTCGGCGCCGTGGCTGGAAGGATGCCTCAGACATCGAAAACACGTGGACGGAGGACAGTAGGTTCGCAAACGCTTGATTCGTCAACCACGACACATCGAATATCCACTTCCAGAGGGAGTCAGACGAACCTCCCGAAGCCCGTGAAGCGCGTGGCCAGCAGACCGCACTCGTCTAGACATTCGTCGAGCAGAGCGGCTTCAACTGTTTCCTCCCCGCGGGCAGTGCAGACGCACAAACAAGGTACAAGTTCAAAACGTTCACCGGCGCATTATACTTGAAGCGTATGGCTTCGGATTATTTTCGGTTTCTTTTCTGAAACAGTAACACATGCGTGGACTGAGAGCATAGTACACCACTGTTTGTCGTTACAAACCCGCTTTGTTCAGCTGTTGACTTTCGTGGAAGAAAAAGTATTGCGTGAAAAATTACGCCACAAAGGCAGCTTACAAATGTCCGCCAAAAATTATGATTGCACTTAAGTCTGCTCTAGAGCGGAAATGCGGAAGCCTTTCCCGATCCTCTATTTCACCCTGTATTTTTTTCTATTATTTTCTGTTTTATTTTTGTGTTTTCTTATTTTGTGCACTATTACTTTTAGCATTTCTTTTATATTTTTGTTAGTTTTTATTTCCTGTTTGCATTTATTATTTTTGTCCTTCAGTTTTGGTTTTTTATTTAATTTCATATATGTTCCTTATGAACTGTTGCTTAATCAACTTTGACATTTTTTTTCAATTCAATTCAATGTTTATTTTTCCAGAAAGTGCCTGGAGGGTCTCCCTGGCTAAAAGCTGCTCATGCAGCTTGACTAAGGCCAAGAAGACCGATACATAGCAGTATTAGTAACATCATATTTTAGTTAAAACAGACATGTTACCTCTAATTTTCAACAGTAAATACAAATTTTGTGCAATGTTCGGAGCACTGAAAGTTATAGCAGGTAAATAACATAAGTCAGACATCAGACATAAAAAAAAACACATTTCAAGAAACGTAGCAAAAACATTGTACAATTGATTTGCATGAAGTGAAGCCCAAGAACAGAAAGAGAAAAAAAACACGATAAGGTGTAACAAAACAAAGTATAACAAAACATGTATTACCAGAGGATAGCAATTACAAAAAAACAAGATCTCAAACGTCTTCTATTCAATCCTAAAGTGTGAGTATTTTTGTTTAGTTTATTTACCATACAACTTATGATTGACAGTTCATGCGGACAACTCCCATCCACAAACTTCCGTCTGCAACTCCTGTCCACGCCACTCATAAGCCAAGAAAGGTTTACGCCTTAAAAAAAAAAGTCTGCGCATGACAGTCTGTATTGTTTGACTTGCAGATAACCGACGTCCTGGGGGAATGGCAGTCAGCACCGACGCACCTGGAAAAGTCTCACGCTCCACTTCGCCCCTCATGATCGCTGAGCGAGGCACCAAGTGCAGTGCTGCGGTTCCTGCCGCTCACTCCTCCAGTCAGACATTGGGTGCCGTGTCGATGACCACCCCGAAAAGCCAGGAGGATGCTCAAGGTATCTCTGCACATCGCATTCTTTCTAAGACGCCTGACACGCAACGATCTGAGGACAAGGACGCTGCCGTCTTGGGTACTTTACCTCGGGAGGAAGAAGACACTGGGTCATCGTCAACGGCGGCGTCTTCTGACAAGGACGTTGATACCGAGTGTCCAAGAGCAGGACTACGCACGCTCCTTGCGAACAGTAGGGCTCCCGCTGAAGACACAGGTGGCGTTGGTGCAGAGTCCAGCGACGCGACCGCGATAAGATACCAACGGACTGTCTCCGAGCTGCCGCTGGTGGGTGTTCTACCTCACCTGCCAAATCAAATGCCCCTCGAAGTTTTGAAGCGAAAGCTTCACTACGCTAGGTAGAGAGACTTCGCCATGTGTTGCCATTATCCTTCAAGTGAGCCAGAGCTCAAGTGTGGCTATAGGCCTTACCGTATGATGTCCACCATGGTGTCGCACCACTGGACCTTTGACCTTTAACCTTGACCTTTGTCCTTTGAACTTTCGATTCGCCGGAGGAGGATGGTAGAACCAGCCGCAGGCGTCCATTGGGTGACAACCTCTCGCGATGAACCATTAATTTAACTGCCACCTGTCAGGATGGGCGCGCTGCCTATCCAGTGTGCGGAAAGCGCTCAACGTTACAGACGCCAAGCAGCGTCTACTGGCCCAATGCACCACAGTTTTCGCTCTCTAACCAGGTTCAGCAGTAGTTAAACCGCAGCTAGTTTTTTCTCCCAGAAAAACTCAGCCGTAAAACAGACTTAAGAACGCGTTGGATGTCATGGTCGGTTATTTACTTTTCCTCTTTCGGCAGGTGGAGGGCGAAGGCGGGCCACTGGAACCAACGTGTGAACGAAGGCCGGCAGATGACGCAGTCGACACGCAGGGAGACAGAGCCCTGAATTCTAAGCGATCATTTACGGATGTAAGTACGCCGAGCCGTGAATTTTTTGTTGATTCAAATCAATCTCTGAGAAAAAAACATCTCAAAGTAATGCTCACAATGCAAGATCGGTGGAAAAGCTCGTCTTGGAACAGCCAGTAAGACGCCAGTGTAAAATCTTGCGAAAGGGGCGAAAAAAGATGGAGGCCTAACTTTGTGGTTATGTTTTTTTGGCAATCCGCGGTATTAACGCTCATTGTTAGATTCTCAGGAGGCAATTTGAGCTCTTAGCCCTAGCTAATAGTTATAGCCTTTTCTAAATAATTTCTTTTCACGGCGTCACTATCGCATAAAAATGTTCCGTCGTTCCGTAGATATGATCCACGTGTATGAAAGTGCGAAAATACAGAGTCCATGTAACCTGCAAGATATGGAGAAATTCGTTCGCTTTTTACACGCTTCCTGTTTTTTCCGAACCGTTTCACCCCGAATTCTGCGCTATTTTATTTATTATGTGTATTACGTCATAGAGGATGCGATGTGCAGCATGTTTTCCGTGTGCGCTGTCACGTTGTCCGTGCAGACTCTACATGTTGCATATGGTTTTCATCTAGAGGAATGCTGAGACTTACAGAATAATGGGAAGGGTCATACGGATCATTTCAACAGCTTTTATAAGAAGCAGAGCTAGCGTTGACTTAACTTTTTTTTTTCTCAAGGAACGAAATGTTTTCAGCACCCATTAACTTTGACACTCAATTTTTTACAACATAGACATTCTCACCTAATCTTTGTCGCATGGTGGCCTTTGCCACTTATCCGCCATTAAGCCCAACAAACCTCACGAACATTCACGTATCACGTTAGAGTTAAGGCAAGTAGTACGTGGCCAAAGTTGTCGCTTCGAAGCCCGATAGAGAGAGATAGTTCTTAATGTGTAGCGCGAACTCAGTCGTTTCTATGTTCTGTCGGCGCCAAATGAAATGCGGACAGGGGGACGCGTGGCCGAAGGTCCAGCTTACCGGCCTGCCTGTCATCGTCAGATACAGGGGCGCTCATACGGTTTGCGGTAGTTTCGCGTCTGTTGAGGTTCGCTTTCTCGCTTTGCCAACTAGAGCGCCACATTTGTATTTTCCAGTGATCGCAACATGAGCAGTGTGGCTTTCCCAAGCAGCACGTGTAATTGGTCCAATATTGGCCCAATATTGGAGATATATTGGCAATGGATGGTCCTGCAAAGGACCCGTACGAAACCATTAATTTCCTATATTCGGGCCAATTACCTGTGCTGCTTGCGCCAACGGCTGTGGATGAAGCGAGCTCTCAGCTCCCCGGCCTGCAGCGCTTCGTTTTTGCTTGTATCACTGCCCTGTTATCAGCGTCTGCTTGCCACGCGAACA
The DNA here is from genome assembly GCF_052857255.1 of Amblyomma americanum. Classification (NCBI taxonomy): domain Eukaryota; kingdom Metazoa; phylum Arthropoda; class Arachnida; order Ixodida; family Ixodidae; genus Amblyomma; species Amblyomma americanum. The sequence goes on from NC_135504.1 coordinate 18,634,570, forward strand.
TTTTTTAGCTTGGGGCAACCTAAAAAGAAATAAAAATAATAAGCCCCTGCAGCCTGCTCCACTAACGCACAACAGGCTTAATCCAATCTGAAAATAAAGGCCTGAAGGCAATGACAATTTTACCACCCGTAGGTGGGGAAAATGAAGAAAAATAAGGGGAGTAAAAGACTATACATAGCGACCCACAGCCGGAAGAGCGGGCCCGGGGAGACTCCCCTCATCTCCCCTGTGAAGCAGCGGAGAGGATGGGGGAAATGGGTTATGGGAATTGGGATGGGGATGGGGACAGCGAGTTTGTTGCTCTGATCCTTCATATATCTAGACTCCATTACTGGCCTGCCTGGCCAGGACAGGCAGGGCATCAAGATTGCCTAATGGTGCGGCCTCGCTCACGGGATACCCGAACACTCACCAAACGCAACGGGCTCCGACCGCCGGAGAGAGGAAAACCTAACCCGTGGTCAGCTACCTCGGGCCCCTCCACAACTTTCAGGGTTTCTTTGTGAAAAATACCGATCGGCCTGCGGTCGGCGTCCAACGTAATCGTCGCTGAATCGCCTGTTTCTGGCAGTGAACAGAACCTTATCGCCGTACCACCCCAAAAAATGTGGCGCTCCAGTGACTAGGCAAGAAAACTACTCTGGAAGAAAACAGGACCAAAAAATCGCAGACCAGAACAGCGCGCCTATCTCTGATGACGACAGGCAGTAAACGGCGTAAAATGGATTTTCGCGCACGCGCTCCGCTTTTGGCGTTTCATTCGACGCCGATAGTATACAGCACTACGAGAGCAAATTTGTGGAAATTGGTCGAGAGCATGGAGTGTTTTTTACCGCTCTGTTGTTCGAAAGGTGGTGCAGGTGACGCTCTCAGATAGCGTAGGACATGCCGTCGCGGAGCCTGGGATGATGGCGGGTCCGGACACGTCGGCGGCTGGCGAATTGGAACCGTGTTCATCGAGTTATCTCGGAGGAAACGTGAGTAAACTTGTTGTCGTTGCGACTGTGAGAAGTATGCAACTGTGTTCGAAGTATGGGGAGCTTGCGCTGAAGTTTGCGCTGTCGATTGCAGCGCCATAACACACTGTCTAGCGAGAAGAGCAAGCAGTTTTGGGTAGTACTCTTAGTACTTTTCCGCGCCACCTTCAGGCGCTTATTGGCGTGAGCCTCCGCGCTCTGTCGAAGGCGCACGTGCCATGCGTCAGCTATCTGGGCTACGCCGAGAGAAGCTAGGCAATGAATGCTGTCAGCCAAAGGCGGGTATCTAATCGCGCAGAATGTGTTCTCGCGTTTTCAGCGGCCCAAGCGGCTGACAAAAGCAGTTTTGAGTCACCGAATGGAACAATTGCAGTGCCACCTTGGCAGCGCAGGTTCCCCATACTTCGAACGCAATTACATGCACCTCACAGTCTGTTATTAGCGTACATTAGGCAGAAGTGAACGAGGCCTGTGAGTCACGCTTTGCTCCGATGTTAATGTTACGCGTAGAGGAACTTCCTACGTCAGGGTACCACAAGCACTACCACAGTTATTCAAACGGTATCAGGGAAGATGTCTCTGACTCCAGATAAGTGTCTGTGCAAACCGTTGGTTGCTAAGCCGGGCACAAGGGCCCTTGGCAATTTGTAGATCTGGCAGCTATTATTTGCCAAGAGAATATTGCACTATGTGTGGCCCAAAAGTTGGTGCCAGACTGAGGTGTCATCATAATTCCCTCTACTTCGCAGTGGAGGTCAGTGCCCCTGTCAGCACAGCGTTATAAGAGTGATCATCATCATCATCATAATCATCAGCCTTATTACACCCACTGCAGGGAAAAGGCCTCTCCCATGTCGCTCCAATTAACCTGTCTTTTACCAGCGTCATCCACACTGCCTACAAACTTCTTAATCTCATCCGCCCACCTAACCTTCTGCCGTCCCCTGCTACGCTTACTTTCTCTTGGAATCCACTCCCTTACCCTTAAAGACCAGCGGTTATCTCGCCTTCGCATCACATGCCCTGTCCAAGCCCATTTCTTCCTCTTGATTTCGACTAGGATGTCATTAACCCGCGTTTGTTCCCTCACCCACTGTGCCCTCTTCCGGTCTCTTAACGTTACACGTATCATTTTTCTTTCCATGGCTCGCTGCGTTGTCCTTAACTTAAGCTGAACTCTTCTCGTTAGCCTCCACGTTTCTGCTCCGTAGGTGAGCACCGGTAAGATAGTGATCAACAGTGAGCACCGGTAAGATACAGTGATATGACTGATGAACGTAAGATGAAACGGACAGCGAAGGACTAATGCCAGAAGTGCGTCTGGTTTTAATTTTCCGCTCTGTCCATTTATGTCCCCTCCCCATCCGAGTGTGGCTGTGCTAGATCTTGAACGTCACAAGTCGTTTTAAGGCCTGAGCGATGATTGAAGGAATTTCCTAGAAAAACGAGTGTCTAGGATGCGCGGTCGAATTCCCCGCACCTTGTGCGAACATGACAGGGTACTTGCTTTCGCTTTGAAATGCTCGCTCAACGCTTCTCTTTTGCTTCTATGGTGTGGGCGTTGTGTCTGCCTAATGAAAAGTTGTGCAACTAGAACGGGATGATTGCGAGACTACTGACATCGAATAATTTGAAGCTCCGATAATCGCTGTCTTGTTTGGCTTCTTAGAACAGTCAAGATTAACCGCTAACTGAACCTAGGTGATGGATATAGGCCTCAACTTTGAACGGAAGACATCAGTTTTGTTGCTTGAGTAGTTCTGTGGCGAAAACCCAGAGTACTTTGCTGGCCAAGGAAGCTTAGTCGTTGTTGCGAAACATGTGGCAGTAGGTCTTAACAGGCAGGGTCTGTGATGTACTGCGCAGCTTACTGCGATTCAGTGTTATGGAACTCAGGCACACATAATATTGTGGTTCACAGATGGGCTGGACCTTGAAAGTGCTACGGGGCATTTTATGAGGCAAGCCAGTAAGAGGGGTGGGATGTCTCGCACGCGAATTCGCAGAATTCCATAGCAACGACGCTGCGCGTATTCATGAATAACGGCCTGGGGGGCGAGTTGGTGCATGATGAAATGAACGGCTGCGCAAATCAGGACACAGACGAGAAAGATACACCACAAGCGCACATTGTGCGCATGTGGTGTCTCTTTCTTGTCTGTATTCATGAGCACACGTGCTCCCATTTCACCTAAATAGTGTTACAAGTCCATTGAAGTGGGGACCACGCTCAAGAGGAACTCAATATGTCAATACATCCACACGAATGTCGTCTGCTTAACTGTATCATCAACACATGCATGAAGCATGACTTGTTTTTCGGCTCCTTGACCCACACTCGTAGATTGTCATTCCACCGTCGATGCCAGTCGAGGACTCTCCGAGGCAGCGCTTGAAGCCACGGTTTGAAGACGTCCGAGTTCCTGGGACAGAGTCACAACCCCAGCCTCCACAAGAATGGCCCGTCATCGCTGATGGGAGACGGGTTCGTTGTGCTTTGCTTTGCCTCACTTTCGATGAAGCATCCTTCATGTTTACGAGTGGCTGCCCCCGATTAAAATTCAGAGACTGCGTAGAACCCTTAGCACTGTGGAGGAACTTTATTGCAGTCGAAGACAGTATCTAAATGTCTGTGAGTTCATGATCACTGCACATCGCTTCGTGAATGTGTTGATTTAAGGACCTTCCCCAGGACTTCCCGCTCCTGGAGTTCACAGGCACCCTTTCAGTAGCTTGGGCTAAGATTGAAATGTAGATGGGAGGGATTTCACCAGACGCAGAGTAAGCCCAAAAATGAATGCAGTTAGAAGCCGCAGTTTTTTTAGCACCACGTGCACTACGCTAACTGCTTGCACTTTCCTTGATGGTGAAAATTATTAAAAGGGAGTGCTAGTGGACGGACCTATATTGACAGATATTCGCCTCCCCTTCAAGGCTACCCCCCCCCCCCTCGTGACGGCCGGCGACTGTGCACGACTTGGCAAACGCTGTCGTTAACGGCATATGCACGTCCTGAAAAGAACAAAAAATTGTTAGGGTAGATTTTTTTCACTTGAATTTTTCGATAGGGATACGGTTCTATACGGCTCCCAGTTAGCCTCCTTATCTCTCTCTAGTTCTGGGTCGTTATTAATCCTTCGTGTGCCCCTGCTTATCGGCTGAAAGGACACCCCGTCCGAGGCGGCTGTACGGAGCCCACGGAGGAGCCGCTTCTGGCAGCCGTGGAGCCTGTGTTCGGCTGCGGGCGTCATGATGCTCGTGCCGCTGGCGTTCGCACTCGCACCCATGCTGGGCTCCGGCCCCGGCGACGGGAAGGGGCCCCCCGGTGGCCCGCGCTCGGCTCACAACGACACGTCGGCCGGCGACCGCGACGTTTCGGCCAAGAGAGCGCTCTCCCTTCAGGCAAGTTGCTTCGCAGAAGGAACGGCACCTGAAGAAAGCAGCGCATAAAAAAACGATATGCTTTAGAACAGTATGTACAATCAACAGCAGCTTTAAAGGGAACGCTCAGTTGACAGTTAAGAATAAGGGGTTTTATTTTGTAACAGTTTATTACCCAGTTCATTCGTTTTTGCCCTTCTCCCTTTGGTAGTTGTAGCATGTGACGTCACTACTGACACACAAAGAAGCAGTGCTATTCGCTGGCTCCAGTATTGAAGGCTGGGCTAGCCAATGGAAAGGAAGCAAAATAATGTTTCAAGAATTTCTACAATATACAGCCTCTGGTTTATTTTTACTTCAGCGTAGAACATTAAAAAACTTTTAAATGGAATTAACTTTCCAGAGGAAGGCTAGTATTAGCAAAAAGAACTAAATCGTGGGTTCTGACACCTACTCTACTAGCAGTTGGTGGTTATGTGAAAATCGGGTGTTCCCTTTATTATTGTACTCATCTGTACATAATCGACGAAGCGACCGCAGAGGAAATTTCAACTGAGCACACGGAGAAAACACCCCGAATACAAAATAGCGCATCGGCAGCAGAGGGACAGATGAGCTCTGTGGATCGTATTTAATGAACTAGTACCGCCCACCACTCTGATTGGTACCTCGGCGTACTTCAGTCAGTTAACGCTGGATGCAGTGTAAACGATCTCCTAATAAACCTTGCACATATCTTAAGCTGTCACTGTAATTTACTTTCTGCCTTTGAGGCATTCCCTCTCGTCTAAAGACACATCGTGATTCGTCTAAACTGCAGAGCCATGGGGCTCTTCTACATCGAAACGGAGAATTCTTTTATAAAGTCATGTGTCACAGCCTGCATGTTTTGCATTTTTCAGCTTTATAAGCTCGTGAGCGTGTATTGTATTCTTTCATTCGAAATATTGAACGAGTAGTGGTGCTCGATTTGCTGGTGAGGTAAAATAGGCTACTTTGATGCCAGAAGGATGACGTGTCATTGTTAGAAAATTGCGTTGATAAATGACCGCGGAGCGTGCTTCAGAAACTCTTTGACGAGATGGCGGAAATGATAGTTTTTATGAAAGACATTCGTACAACCCTCCTTGTCATCATGCTGTGCTGTCCTTCTGCAGGACTTGTATGTAGAAGACGCCGACGTTGCCGACTCCTGCAACGGCACTGCGCCCAAGAAACTGGAGAACACCTCCGCCTTGTCCGAAGGCGGCCCCTACCGTGCGCCCTACAAACCAGACGCCGATTTGAAGCCGCAGTTTCGGCCCGTGTTCTGCGTCTTCGATACCGAGTGAGCAGCGTCGCTTACATCTTTAATGTATCGCATCATTTGCTAATCATGAATTGGAGGAGTTCATATAACCTTGCTAGAAGTCAAGAATTGCTGACAACTCAAAACTGGAATTGTAGGAGAGAGAAGAAAGAAGGACGATTTTATTTCAAGATGTTGAGTTGAGTTGAGGTGTTCAATGCTACAGGTGGGGTTAGCCTTACTTATTCTGCCGGCAATTGCTCCACCGTAGCGTCCCTTCGATACTAACAATGTCCTAAAGCCTGTCGCATCTACCCCGCTATGCGCACAGTCTCTTATAATAGCACACATTCTCTCCCGCAGCCACCATCTATGCACAAAATCAATCCATACAGTCCACATCACAGTCCACTCCAGAAGTAACCATCTATGCACGTATTCAGTCACAGTAGAACATAGGCCATTGTAGTGCCACAATCCATACGCACATTCACTCGCAGTATACCGTAGTCCACTCCAGAAGACACCATCTACGCATCTACGCACCATCTACCATCTACCATCTACGCAAGATGTCTTTGCCCGCCTCCAAAAGGATGACAATTAAGGACCATTTCACTTTACCCAGAAACGTGTAGAATGGCAGCAGCTGCCAGTATCGAGGCGTACTCTTCTCTGTGAAAGGACCATGACGAGGCAGTGGTCAGGATGCGGTCGAGATTAGTCAGGATATGCGCTAATCCATGTGTTCGCCTCTTCGCATCTCGTCAGTGCTATCGCCCGTATTCAAGATCCTATGGTCAGTATAGGCTGCCTGGAGGGGACATTTAGGTCTGCATCACGTAGGCATGATGTCAGGGCCATCATAGATATTAATGTCATAGCAGTTCAGTTAGGTTGTCGCCATGCAGTTTCTGGTTTCTCCTTAATGAAGTGTTCTTATTGGTCGAGAGAGGTCTCATGGCACACTGACGTCGCCACAACCTGCTCACTGTGGCCGGTGGCAATCTGCCCACCAGATTCTGAGCACACTGTCCACCGTGGCCAAATTCAGTGCAGCTGCCACCTGCCCACCATGGCGCTGCGCATTAGCCTGACGTCGAGCTCGAGAAGAGAATCCTGGGTCTCGCAATCCCCACAGGTCACTGCGCTTGAAACAGCCAAATGCCGTGGCAGTGGCGCGTAGCTTAACCGCCGCACCACTGCGCCAGTAGTGGTATGAGGACTTTGCAATCTATGAATGCGATTGAGATGTTCTTGACGTCGTCAAAATCATACGGCACCGCCAAATTTGAAAATCGGAGGATCCCCAGGATTATTTGGTTGGGCCGCCCTCAAAAATTCCAAAATATTCGCAAATTTTTGAAGTCGACTCACCCGAGGAAATGGATTAAGGTCGAATTAGTATAATGTACCGCATATGATAGTTCAATGGAAGGTATTCGGACATTCCAGAAGGATGACTAATAATAATAATAAAGGAGGGAGTGAAAGAAGAAAAGAAAAAAGAGGTGCCGTAGTGGAGGGCTCCAGAATAATTTTGACCACCTGGGGATCTTTAACGTGCACTGAAATCGCACAGCACACGGGCGCCTTAACGTTTCGCCTCATCGAAACGCAACCGCCGCGATCCGGTTCGAACCCGGGTACTCCGGCTCAGTAGCCGACAGCCCTAACTACTGAGCCACCGCGGCGGGTAAAGATGACTTATGCATATTATTTAGGAGAAATGGAACCGGTTCCAACCGGTGCTTTGGCGGGAAGATCGCAAGATCAGAAGACGCTTATTGTAGGCACCTTGGGAGACAGCCTAAATGCCATCTCATTTTCTTCTTTAAGAATGTGGTTAAGAAGGCCCCCAATTTTTTTATTCCGATTCCATTCTGTTTTCGTAATTCTGGCTATCCGTGATTGGCTGAAGCGAGAGAATATGCCCTGCGATCGTTATTCCTTACCGCCTCAAGCTATGCGATAAGCCTGGACGTGTCGTCGCTTCAGCCAATCACGGATAGCC